>NC_056681.1:14790000-15090000 GCF_018350215.1 Panthera leo
TAACGTTTATTTATTTTTGAGACAGAGAGAGACAGAGCATGAACAGGGGAGGGTCAGAGAGAGGGAGACACAGAATCCGAAACAGGCTCCAGGCTCTGAGCTGTCAGCACAGAGCCCGACGCGGGGCTCGAACTCACGGACCGTGAGATCATGACCTGAGCCGAAGTCGGCTGCTTAACCGACTGAGCCACCCAGGCACCCCAAGTAGGGGCTATCTTAAATAAAGGGGTCTAGGAAGCCCTCTCTGAGGGAATCAAGAGTGGTGGAGATCTAAAGGAAATTAGGGAGTAAGTCATGCTGATAACTGGACAAAGAATGATCCAGGTAGACAGAACAGTAAGTGCAAAGGCCCTGAGGAGGCAGCAGGCCTGGGATGTTCAAGGGACAGGAGGCCTTCGTGGTTGGAATGAGGGGGTTCCAGGACTAGGAGACCAGGCCATGTTGATTCTTTCTGACCCTGGAACATCTCTGGGATCACCCCTGAGACCTTTACAATGCTTCCCTCCAAAAGAAGGGACCTCAGTGGTCTCAGAAGCCAGACCTTCTGTATTTCCGAGAGTCATATTAAAAATATCTCACAACCAATCAAAAGGGACACTGACCATAAATAACCTGGCACGGGACCCTAGAACCCCTGCTGGGCCCGGCTTCACCCCCTCAATGGCTTGACTGTGCCAAAGTTGGGGGTGAGCATGGGGAAAAGGCTAAGGCAGCAGGGAGGGACGTGGGACACTCAGAGTCATAGCTATTTAAACCTTTCTAGAAGTATTTCAATATTTTAACAACTGGTACTGCCTTGCCTGCTCATTATTCCAGTGGTATCCTGAGTTGGCCCCGGGAGACACAAATAGGCCTGGCTTAACCTCATCAAGTTCACAAGTCTTTCCAACCCAAGGGGCCTAAAGTTCTGTCCCAACTGCCTCTCTTTGATGGGGAGCCGCCAGGAGCTCCCATCCGGCGCAACCACCTGGTGTGAGCTCCAGGAGAAGGGTGGCGGGCCATGTGTTGAGCTCAGCACAGCCGCTGAAGGGCTCCTCCGCCAGCCCCCTAGCCCCTTCCCACGGCCTGCCAAGCCCCCTCCTCCTCACCGTATAAATATCCTGGGTGACAAACAGCTACCCCAACCCATCTGTTTCTTTGTACACATTTGTAGCCAGTTTGGAAACGTGATTTATAAATATTGCTTTCCCAGCCAGGGATTGACACTGATGTATGTCAGGCCAGATGGATGGATACGGTGCTGGGCGCAGATCCTGCCTGGAAGGGTGGGGTAAGGGTCTGGGGTGGCCAGCGACTTCCCCAGGTGAAATCAGCCACTGCCCAGGAGGGCAGCTCAGGAGGTTCAGGGATGATGCCCAGGGATTCCCCTTTGTCGAGGAGTGGCAGGGACCAGAGCTCTCAGACCATATGGCTTCGTGGCCAAAGACAGCAACCCTGAGAAACAAACATCTCTCCCCTCCTCTGTTCTTGCTTGGGAATTTGAGGCTGAGCCAGAGCCAGGCACTCATTTTTCAAATCTGTCTACTTCTCTGTCCCTCTACAACCACTATCCTCTCACACCTAAAACACACAGTGTCTTCCTGACTGATCTTCCACATCCACTCTTGTTTTAGATTAGAAACTCCCTTGCCCCACACATAGGCTCAGCAAGGGCAGGGACCATGTCTATCTTGTTCAATGCTGTATCCTCAAGGGCTAGACTAATCCTGGCATACAGAGGGTGCTCAATTAGTATTTGCTGTGGGATTAGTCTCTTCTTTGCTTAAAACCCACCAATCAGTGACCTCCTGCTGCTTTTAAGAAAATAACCCCAATTCCTTACAACTGGCCTCTAAGACTTCCCATGAGGAGCCCTGCCCACCCCGACTCCCAGACTCACTTTGATTCACTCTAGCCACTCCTTCATCCCTCCAGTCACAAAGCACTGCTTTAGTTCCTTGAACATCTTGTGTTTCTTCCGACCTCAGGGCCTTTGCATGGGCTGTTCCCTCTCCTTGAACTCATCATTCAGGGCTCAACAATAATATCACTTCTTCCAAGAAGATCTCTCTGACCTCTGAGACCAAGTCAGGTCCTCCGTTAGGTGCTCTTCCTGTACTTTTTCCTTCTTAGCACTCACCATGGTTTGTAATTGTAGACTAAATTGTGAGTTTATTTAATTAACATCTGTTTCTCACAGTAGGGTCTGAGCTCAGATCCAGGACTATGACTCGTTCAGCTCTCCATTGTTTTCTTCCAGCGACTAGTAGGGTACTAGGACATAGTACTTACTCAGTAAAGATTTATTGGATGGATGGGTGGATGCAGGATGGATGGGTGGAGAGATGGAGGATGGAAGATGGATGGATGGAGGATGGATGGATGGATGGGTGGGTGGATGGAGGATGGATGGATGGATGGATGGGTGGATGGAGGATGGATGGATGGGTGGATGGAAGATGGATGGATGGATGGAGGATAGATCGATGGATGGATGAAGATGGATGGATGGATAGATGGATGGATGGAGGAAGGATGGATGGAGGAAGGATGGATGGATGGGTGGGTGTATGGAGGATGGAGGATAGAAGATGGATGGATGGAAGATAGATGGATGGATGGGTGGATGGAGGATGGATGGATAGATGGATGGATGGGTGGGTATATGGAGGATGGATGGATGGATGAATGGAGGATGGATGGATGGATGAATGGAAGATGGACGGATGGATGGATGAAGGATGGATGGATGGAAGATAGATGGGTGGGTGGATGGAGGATGGATGGATGGATGGAGGATGGATGGATGGATAGATGGATGGATGATTTAATGGAAAATATAGCTATGCCACCAATTCACGGACTAAATTCAGACAAGTCACTTCTCTCTGAGCCTCAACTCCCACGTGTATAAAATGGGAATAATGTCACAACACTTGGTGGCTGTGATGATTAAACATCACTATATATTTCATGCATCTACACAATCCTTGATGCATAAAAAGCATGCAGTCAGCACAAAGGAGTCCCACATCATTTTCTCTTCCTCGTCTTGCTCTCGAGCCTCCTTTCCTCCCCTGGGGAAGGCAGATATTTTCACAGCCGGGGGTGATTCTCCCTCTGACGAGGAGGCTGGAGTCGCGGCAGAGCTTGAGGAGCTGACCCGGGACCACCAGTGACCTTAAACGTGCAGGTCATGCAAGTGTCATTCTTCGAGTCTGGCTCGGTGCCAGGGGAGAGTCAGGCACACGCGAACCTAACGCCACGTGACAAGTCCTGTAACAGAAGTGTGCGTGGCACCTGCATAGTCAGAGCAAGGAGGGACAAGCCATAAATCCTTCCTTTCCAGGGAGGCAGAGAAAGGAGGCCACGGAAAGGAGGTGACATTTAGCTGGAGCATGACAGATGAGGAATTTGCACAGGCAAGAAGGTGGAATGGGCCCACCCAGAGAGTGGGCACGTGGGCCGCGTAGGGAACAGGGGGTGGGGCACCAACGACTTAGCGGCCGGCAGCTACTGAGAATTTCTCTGTGCCGGGACCCATTCTAAGGGTTATTCGTGAATGTCACCATTTACCCTTCACACCTCTGTGTTACCATTTTCCTCGGTTACAGATGAGGAACCCGAGGCCCAGGGTAGCTTAGTGAGCTCCTGAGCTGGCAAACGATCGACTTGGCATTATTTTTTAACATTTTAGTGGAAACTTGAAAATATGTATAAAAGTAGATAGAATCTCCTGAAATCTCCTGATACTCATCCCATGAAATCTCCTCATCCCATGAAATCTCCTCATCCCATGAGCTTCGACCCATGATCCATCTTGTGAGAGCTGAATCTGTAGTTCATAGGTGTGCTCAAGGTCACAAGCCAGCTCTTTTCTCCTGTATCGTGCCCACGATCAGGGGAGGCCAGGACTAGGGGACTGAATTGGGCTAACTGGGGCCACCAAGCCAGGGAAGGCACCCAGACTGCTGAAGTCTGAGGTCAGAGGGGTTAGCGGGAAGACTGTGGGGGCAGGGAGAAGGACGCAGGAGTGAAGCCTGGGCCCTGGGCGGGAAGGCAGGGCCCCCTTGTGTGGGGCTGGCTGCAAAGGGCGGGGGCAGCAGCCAGCCCGGCTCTGAGTGCTTCTGTGTCACTGCACTGACGGCCATCAAGGTGATGGAGGCTCAGGGATGGCCTGGCCCGTACAGGAGAGGGACGGAGGAGGCAGGAAGGGCAGGAGAAGTGGGCGCCACCTACCGCGTGAGCCTGCGCTCGGAGGCTCGAGCGCCACCGCCGTCCTGCCTGGCATCCCCGGGAACCGGCTGGCGTGGTGCAATGACCACAGCTGGTGTTAGTTCACTGTCCTCTGTGGTAGAAAGGAGACCTTGGTGCACTAGGGTCCCCTCATCAGGCCCCAGGGGCCAGGTGCCAGCCTCCAGGCTCAGCCACTTAGACTCCAGCCAGAAAGAGCCCTCAGCCAAAGCCCGTGCTGGAGAAGACTAGTCTTCTCTGTGACCCGGGACTTGTCAGGGCCCAGCAAGCCACAACCCAAGGACCGCGGGGCCCCAGGGTCAGGGTGCCTGGGTGTCCGGGGTGGAACAAAAACAGGCTGTTGAGATGAATGAGGGGGAAAAAAAAATGACATAGCCAGGGACAGGACCTTGGCCCAGCTGGGGACAGAATCTTGGAAAAGCTGGGGACAGGACCTTGGCACAGCTGGGGACAAAACCTTGGAATAGCTGAAAACAGAATCTTCAGACAGCTGGGAATAGAATCTCGTGACAGCCAAGGACAGAAGTGGGGGCTATGTGGCTGGGAACAGGATCTTCGGGCGGAATTGGGGGAGCTGGAGTGGGGGGAAGGATCCGCGGGCCACCTGGGAGGCAGGAGCTTGGGGACACAGGGAGGCAAATCCCGCGGTGGCATCAGGAGGTGGCCGGGACGGGGGGGGGGGGCTGACCCCGGACCCCGAGTCGCACGCCCCTCCCTTCTTCCGGAGCAGACAACACAGCAGCGGTGCACACACAGCACATGGGCTTCAACCGGCAGGAGCAGGATGTGTTCTTCCTGCCCATCCTGGTGGTGGACAGCGGGCCGCCCACCCTGAGCAGCACGGGCACGCTCACCATCCGCATCTGTGGCTGCGACAGCTCTGGCACCATCCAGTCCTGCAACACCACAGCCTTCGTCATGGCCGCCTCCCTCAGCCCAGGCGCCCTCATTGCCCTCTTGGTCTGTGTCCTCATCCTGGTCGGTGAGTCCACCCACAGCCCCCCCCCCCGCCCCCTCCCCCCGCCCCACTGGCCTTCACCCTGAGGCCCTGGGTTTCCTTCCTAGTCGCCCCCACGGGGCCTCAGCTGCCCCTCCCACAAGGAAGGGTGGCCCGAATGACAGGCTCCCATGACAAGTCTTCTAAGTACGCGGCAGGCCCCCCACCAGCTCCAGAAAATGTCGACCCCCACCCGTGACCACTTTCATGTTGGCCGCCCTCTACACAGCCCAAATTCTCCCTAAAATGTTTAAAAAACCAAGCATCTTATAAAAATATGTCCATTGCCCTAGGACTTTAGAAAAAAGGGCTCTTGTGAAACTCACAACCACTTAGCCGGCTATCGTCCCCGTTTTTCAGATGAGGAAACTGAGGCCCCTAGAGGTTAAGTGGCTTACATAAGGGTACGTGGTCTTCTGACTTGAAATCAGGCCTGCTCACCTCGTGTGCCTTGCTCCTTTAACGACACCACCTGCTACGAATCGCAGTTGGGACAAACTCTTGGGGCAGCTGGGGCAAAATCCGAAAGACATTTAGTGGAAGCAAACTCTCCTCCTGTAGCAATCCTATGGGCAGCCAGGGGAACCCACCTGGTGTCACCAGTGAAGAGGCCAAGTTCCGGGAGCTAAGGGGGATCCCAGTGGCCATAATGCCACCGCTTTACTGTCGCAGCACAAAGGCCTCCCCTCAGCTCTGGCCGCTGGACTTCGCCGACCAGCCAGAGCTCCAGGAACTCGAGCGCGGTCCAGATCGCAGACACCAGCTTGGCCCAGTTCCCCGGGAGATGTCAGCTACCCACCCACTGCCACTGGCGTGGCCCTGCCCACCCCCTGAGAACCTGCCTGCGGCCACGCTGCTCCTCCCCAGCCCCCACCCCTCCCTGCAGAGGCCACCCCTCCTAGCTGGGAGGCCGCCCCCCCCTTGTCTCCCCTCCCCAGCCCATGGCTCAGAAACCCTTTTTCCAGAGGGTGCACTTTACAGCGGTTTCATTTTCCGAGGCAGTGCAAACAAATTTCTGCCTAATTGCCCACAAACGAAGAAAGTGCACATCAGTGCTCTAAAGGTGACGGGCGGAATCGCTGATCAGGCCTGGCACATCTGTTGCCCGCTGCCCGCGCTCCCCACCATCTGCTCTCTCGGGCATCCCCCTCCGCCGCTCCCAGCCTCCGCTCCGAAAGCCGTCCATCCATCTTTCCCACTTCTCTCCTGACACCTTCCCTCCCTCCGGAGCTGTTCCCAGGCCCTACCCCCTTCCCTGTCGCGCGCCACCTTGTTAGGTCGTGTGCGGGAACCCGGCCCCATGGCCCTAGCAGCTGGCCCGGCGGGAGATGTTACGCACAGCAAGAAGAATCCGGAGCCTGGCGTGGTACCCAGCGTGGGTGTCTCCATCCACCTCCTCACCTACCCATTTAATTCTCTCATTGGTTCATCGGCTCCTTATTTATCCATCCAGTGAGTCCCCCCGTGTGCTAAACTATTGTGGGCACTGGAATCCATCCGTGAACAAAAGAAACAAAAAGCCTGAAGTAACTGCAAAGTTACAGTAGCCATCAAGGAGATGGGGGGAGACTGAAGAAGGGGAAAGATTATTTCAAGTTTGGACGTGTTAAGTTTGAAATTCTCCGGGTCGACCCAGAGGACTTGCTCAGTAGGAAATTGGGCATACAATCTAGATTTCGGGGGAGAAGTAAGTCCGAGCCCGGGGCCTGAGATGGGGGGCAGTTATCAGCCTCCACGTGGAATGCAAAGCCAGCAGATCGTACAAAAGCACCCAGACAGGGGTGTGGATAACGGGTCAAGGACTGAATCCTGGGACATACGATGTTAAGGGGTCAGACAGGCGAGGAGAAACCTGCTTAGAAGACCCAGAATGAGTGCTGGGTGAGGTGATGGGGGCGGGGGAGAGAATGTGGAATCCTGGAAGTCAAGGGCACAAAGCAGAGTCATTGTCTCAGCCTTATTACACGCACCACGTCTCCATCCGCCTCTTTGTTCAGTCATTCAGCCAACAAGCACACTTCAAGGGGCTGACCGCCTGCCTGGAACCAGGCTAGGGGAACGCTCCCCAGGTCCCGGAGGGGAGTTTAGAGTGTGTATGTTGAGGTGGCTCTAACTGCCAGTAGATCTAGGACAGGACCCGACAAGCCACATTTCCAGCAAGGTCGAAGGAGCTACTGATGCTGCTGGACCAGCAAGTGGGCTTTGAGAACCCCTGCGACAGAGGGAGGAACGGCTCACCAGGGGAGCTTGGGGGTGAAAGCTCTCAACCTGGCTGGCCTGGAGCTCTTGGGGAAGGGCTCCTGCTGGAGACCATCTTGACCTGAGACCCAAAGGGCTAAGCAGGTGCTCCCCCTTCTGGAGGGCCAGGGTGAAAAAGAGCTCAGGTTCAACACATCTTTCATTCCCCCAGTCCCATCTGCCCCGTCAGCTGCCCCCTTTGTACACCCCACCCCCAGAGCCTAGAGACGTCTCAGGTTGTATCTCCCTAGAGTTGAGGATGGAGACTTCAGAGGTTGGGTCCAGCCCCCAACACCCATGAAATCCCTTAACACCGCGGCACGGTGGTCTCGCCTCTATTTGCACGCCTCTCAAGATGGGTAGCTCGCTACCTGTCCACCTAGCCAGCACAGTTCTGACCGTAAGAAACGTCTTTGTGCACAGAAATCTAGGAAATGTGCACCAGTGTCTAGGCTGGGCCAGCTCCACTGGGATGTGAGGGGTGGGGGGTCTCCCGGAATGCCCCGGGCGGGCCTCGGCCCTCACTCGCCCCCTTCTGTCTCCCTCGCAGTGCTGGTGCTGCTGATCCTCACCCTCAGGCGCCACCACAAGAGCCACCTGAGCTCGGACGAGGACGAGGACATGCGGGACAACGTCATCAAATACAACGACGAGGGCGGCGGCGAGCAGGACACCGAGGCCTACGACATGTCGGCGCTGCGGAGCCTCTACGACTTCGGCGGCGAGCTCAAGGGCGGCGACGGGGTCGGGGGCCCGGCGGGCGGGGGCCCGGGCGGCGGCGGGGGCGCGGGCAGCCCCCCGCAGGCCCGCCTGCCCTCGGAGCACCACTCGCTCCCGCAGGGGCCGCCGAGCCCCGAGCCGGACTTCTCGGTGTTCAGGGACTTCATCAGCCGCAAGGTGGCGCTGGCGGACGGGGACCTGTCGGTGCCGCCCTACGACGCCTTCCAGACCTACGCCTTCGAGGGCGCGGACTCGCCGGCCGCCTCGCTCAGCTCGCTGCACAGCGGCTCGTCGGGCTCCGAGCAGGACTTCGCCTATCTCAGCAGCTGGGGCCCGCGCTTCCGGCCCCTGGCCGCGCTCTACGCCGGCCACCGCGCGGACGACGAGGCCCAGGCCTCCTAGCGCCCCCGTCCTGCCGTCGGGGCGCGCCTCCAGGCCCACTGAGGGCCCGACGGGGCCCCGGGACCCAGCATTTCCCCTGCTCACCCCCTTCCCCAGCTCTCCCAGCCTCCCAGGGCGGCCGGACGGGAGGGAGGACTCGTTGGGGGCGGACACCCCGACGCCCCCGCTGGCCCCCCACCTCCCCTCCCAGGGGGTGGGGTGGGGCAGCTTTTGCCCAGACATACGGGAATTACCACCAACGTCATTAAAACTGCAGCGAGACCCGGCACTGCGTGGCTCTGGGGTGAGAAGGGGGGATAGGGCCGCGTTGCTGGGTGGAGAAGGGGGTGGGGGCTACTCACTCCTGGCAGGTGAGGGAGGAGGGAGGATGCTGCCGAGGTGTCCCCCCTCCCGGGTCTCCCCCATCGGAGTTAAGAGAGAAGGAAGGCTGTTCATTTACTAAGCGCCTACTGTGTGCTGGGACACTGCAGAGACCATCTGTTTTCACAGAAACCATGAGGTGGGGCCCTGCAGGTAACAGAGGGAGAAGGCCACCCAGAGAAGTGGCTGTGACCTGTCCAAGGACACCTAGCCAAAACGGTGGAGCCTCTGGCACTTAACTTACCAAGCTGCCTGGCCTTGGGCAAGTGACCTCACTTCTCTGGGCCTCAGGTTCCTCCTGTGTCACATGAGGCTAATAACAGAACCTACCTCGAAGAGTCCTGAGGATTAAAAAAAGGGTTCGTATGTGTCACGTGGTTAGGACAGTGCCTGGCACATAGTAGGTGTTCAATAAATGTTAGCCTTTGACGCTACTGTTATCTTTGTCGTTATTAGAAGCCCACCGCGTCTGCCTCCCCTTATGGCTCTCTCTGTGACCAGTCACCCTCCCCCTTTCCCCAACATCTCCAAGGGAGAAGAAAATGGTCCCAGCTGTTGGCTCTGCCCCTGCCCTGAGTAGGGAATAGGGACATTCTCAGGGACAGTGGAGCCTTCCAGAGTCTCAGGTGGGACTGGGAGAGAGAGGACCCCTGGTAGGGGTGCCGAGAGGAGAAGCTGGGCAGCTCTAGGACTTGGGTGAGGTGAGAGGGCTGGCAGGGGGTGGAGGGGCCAGAAGCCACTGGGTGTAATGGGGACCTTATTTGTTCGGTCCAGGAGCCCATTAGTCTCCCCATTCATGGACCCCAAGTTAAGAACTTCAGGGCTAAGTCGTCTTTAAGAGCCTCCAGCTCTAAAACCATTTGATTGGTTAATTGTCCTCCTGCCCCACCCCCAAGTGATTCATTCATCCCGCATTGATCAGTTGTAAATTCCAGCCCTGCTAGCTGGGCAGCCTTCATCAAGGTCCTCAACTGCTGAAGCCTCAGTTTACTCATATGTAAAATGGGGCTAATGATAGCTCCTCCCTTAAAGGGTTGTTAAGAGGCTTAAAGGAGCTAATGAATGTTAAGCTCTGATCCCAGTGCCTTCCTGACGCCTTGCAAGTGCTCAATAAATGTTCATTAGCGTTTTTTTTTTTTTTTTAACTCTCCCGGGGAACATTCATTGATTCCCTCCACATTTGCCAAGGTCCACTGTGACCGATCCAGAGATGGCCATTCTGTCCTGAGTGCCTTATCATTTCATCTAAGTTAGATACTGGCGGCCCCACATCACAGGTGAGGAAACTGAGGCACAGAATGTCGTAGTGCACCCAAGTTTACACAGGTCATAAGTACTTCCTGCCTTCCAGCCAGCCAAGGCCCCACTGGGCCGGGTGTGGTGGGCAGATGCAGCCAATCATAATGCACTTGATAAGAGTTATAGCAGAACTAACAGAACAAGGTCCTGCCAGCACTGAAAAAAGATTGAATCATTTGTGGAGGGCTTCCCGGAGGAGGTGACTCCAGCTGGATCGTAAAGAATGAGATGTACGAGATGACCAAGCAAGCAAGAGCATTCCAAGCAGAGGGAAGAGCATATTCCAAGGCGGTGGTGGGGCGGAGGCCGGAAGCCTGTGGTGGTTCCGGGGACAGTGTATGGTCCCAGGGGCTGGATCAGCGGGTGGAGAAACGGTGAGATGTGAGGCAGGGAAGGCTGGTTGGAGGCAGGAGGGGAAAGAACATAAAGTCCAGGCCAACAAACCTTCCTCAACTCGAGCATGTCTGCTGATGTCCCTTGAGGGTGGCTCATGGCAGATATAAGGCTGAGTGAGGCAGTCCCAAATGGGGTGGTATTGGGACCCTCCTCCCATGCAGGACACTTGGCCCATGGTTCCCATAGCTCTTCTACAAGTGGGCACGGTAACAGGGCCCCGTGGGGAGACACGCCATCCCCTCCCTCACCCGCGTGTACTCCACTGTCACAGAATCCCGGTGACATTTCTCAGATTGATTATTGCTGTCTCCATTGTAGTGGGGGAAACTGAGACCCAGAGGAGGGAAGCGACTGGTCACTTGGCCCGGCTGGTACAGGACAGAGCTGGGACAACAGAGGACCCCTCATTCCAAGTCTCTGTTCTTTGCACATGTGCTGGTTGCCTTGACAGAGTCTGACCCTGCCAAGAAAGAGGTTACATGCCCGGAGGGACGTACAAACGGGCCTCCTTGAATATCTTGTCCAAACTCCACACATGGGGGATGACCTTCCCAAGGTCACACAGAGTTTTAAAGATCTTGCCAGAAATCAAGAACATTATTCATTCAGATTCACCTTCTGAGCCTCGGGCTCTACCATTTACCAGCTGTGTGGCTTTGGACATACCATTTGCCCTCTCTGTGCTTCCGTTTCCTTATCCGTAAAGTGCCCACGCTGAGCACACCTGCTCCATAGGGTCGTGGCGAGGATGAAATGCTGTCATGACTGGAGATACTGAGCCTTTCTCACGTGCCAGGCACTGCCCAAAGCATGTCACGGTGAACTAACCCATCTAACCCCACAACCACCCGGTAAGCAGCCCTCATTTTATGGGTGAGGAACGGAGGCACAAAAAAGGTTGAATACCTTGCCCAAGATCAAACAGCTGATAGAGATGCCAAGACTTCAGCCACGTGCTCTGGCCCTCGGCACCCGCACCCTCAGCCGCACGCCCAGTGGCCGGCCCATAGGAAATCGTGAACGAGTGGCCTGGACACATCGGGATGTCGCTGCCTGTGCCCCGGGAGAGCTTGCTCTCCGCTCCCTGCTGCGGTCTCTGGCCCGTGGGAGGCCTCAAGCCTCCCGATGATTTCTTCCAATTCCGGGGTGGGGTGTGGAGGCGATGCCTCCCCCGTCTCCTCTGCTTCCGGCTCCTGTGGCCACACTCACCATCCCCACTGGACTCTGAGCCAGTCCAAGAGGGAAGCCCAGTGGGTCCAGCTCCCGCGCTGGGCTCCGCGAGGCGTCCACCGATGCCGAGCATTTCGCGAGCGACTGTTCTGATGAGCTGGGGGGCGCGGAGAAGGGTCCTGTTGTGGAGCACACGGCCTCTCTCGCCATCTGTCTCCCGGGTTCCCACCAAATTCCCCCGGGGGACCTCCAAATCCTCTCCCTGTGCCAGGCAGAGAGCGCGGCCACCCCCCCGGCTCTAGGCTCTCCCTGGCCACACCCAGCTCCATCAGGGAGCTCAGAACACAATGAGCGTTCCATTTACCACGTCTGCCCTCTCTGCCAGGCGTCTGGGGAAATGAAAAGAATCCCCCTTTATTGTCATCATCTCCATCCCCGTCCTCGTCACAGGACAGAAGGGGATTCGGGGTCACGAGCAAGAATTGGCATGTAATTGGCCAAGGATTTTAGAACCCGGGACGTTAATGACCGCGACGGTGATGGTAATGACGGTGACGGTGACAGCCCACTTGCCTGGCGGTTGCTGCGTGCCCTAAGCCCTGTTCTGAGCCCTGAACATAATTGTCACCAGCACAGGTAAAAGCCATGGAGGGTGGGCTCTGTGTTTACTGTGTTCAGCTCATTACGTAAGTTGCAGTGTTGAATTGCAAACAAGTCGGTGATTAGCCCTAGTTTACGGATGAGGGATCCAGCGCTCGCAGAGGAGGAGAGGCTTGCCGGAGGCCACAGAGCTTGTAAGGGCGGGACTGTTGCACACACACCGCCCCTCGATTCTGCCCAGGACCCGGACAGCTCAGATTCGGAGTGGAGTTTTGGGGCCGGGGGCGGAGAGAGGAGCAGCTGGTGAGGAGTGGGGGGGCCCTGCAGACAGATGGTCGAGCCGGGAGGCAAGGTGGCAGTGGGGCCGGGGCTGCGGTGCGTGCCCAGCTCTGCATCTCCGGGGCGTCCTGATGTGCGTGTGTCTGCATGTGGCTGTGTGCACGCACCGGGGAAGTGGGAAGCCAGCACTCAAGCACACAGGTCAAGAACTAACCTCCCGCCTCCCGATTCCGGATTCCGGGGGCCGGCGGCCCAGAGAGCCGGCTGCTGTCCTAGGGGGCGGCTAAGCGCCCGCATCCGTCAGCCGGCCGTCATCGCGGCCCACCCCCGGGTCAAGAATCAGCAGCTCCACTTACCTCCTGCCAGCAAGCGCTCTCGGGCCAGCTCTGTCACTGGCCGCTGAGCCTTTGGAAAACGTAACCCTGTCAGCCCTCACTCTGAGGCGAGAGGGTTTACGCTTCAGTGCCTGCACATGAGTGTGGGAACACGGCCGCGTGCCCATGCCGGCTCGTGATGCGTGCACATGTGGACCCCCAGACACGCTCCTACCTGCGTGCACGGTGCAGACATATGCATGCTCACAGCCATGCACACAGAGCGTATCTGCAGCTCTGCAAATGTGGTCACGTGCCCATACACTGCACGTGTACTGGAGGCAAGCTCTCACGTGCACACTCCCATTTGTACACAAACCGTACACACGCCTTCTGTAGCTGTGTTCTCTTACACGCGTGTGCGTGTGTGTCCACTGGTACGCTTCCATCTTCCCCTCCAGGCGTGCACCCATGCACATTCATGACACCCCCACACAGTAACCCCGCACATATATGCGTATCCCCTCAGACGTGCACATGCACACGAACCCATAGCTCCATGCACACGCTCATAGTGCGTATGCACCTTTGCGTGCTTGCATAGGAAAGCGTGTATAGGCTCAGGAACGCTGTTACCAACTCTAAACTCAAGCACATAATGCCTATAGATCCGTTTGCCTGCATGAGCACATAAGGCACCTGAGTCCGTGTGTACGTAACGAACACGATCTCTTAGAAACATCTAAACAAATAGGCATCCTCCAACAAGCGTTCAGAACCGCACACACGTGCAACGGTATATACCCCCAGGCCGCTGCCAGCCTCCACGTGTGTACCTCCGCTTCCAGAATGCAGTCCTCAGGCACCTGACCAGCTCTATCCACGCGTCCCTTCAGGCAGGCCCACCATGGATCACTCACAGCCTCGCCATCTGAACCTAACTCCGCACACAAGCGTGCACACACTCATGTGCCTCTGAAGCCCAGCTCCCCTGTGTGTGTGAGGTCAGAGCCCTGGCACACGGGTGCACACATCCCCCTCCGGGGTGCAGCCTGCCCCAGTCCCAGATTGTCAGGTGTGCTGGGGACAGCAGGAATAGTGCCCACACACAGAAATCGCCACTTGTGCAGAATTGCATCTGCCGCAAACTTCTCATCCGCTGTGCACATGATTAACTGTTATTGTGCAAGAGAAACCGGCAAGGAGGGATTCATTAGCGTTATTGTCAGGAAGGACTCCATGGGCTCCAGCGCCCAATTCCAAGGCTGGCTTAACCCCCTGTGTGCCGGGGACACCATGCTCGCAGAGCACGAAGGCCCAGGAGACGGATGGCAGCACCGGGCCCACGCAAGCCAGCCCGGGTGCCGAGAGCACTGGGGAGGGAGTCATGAGTCCAGGCGGCCTCTCCAAGCTCGCCCCTTGTTTGCTATGCAGGCTTGGACTTGTTTCATTCACCAAACCATCTCTCACCCCATGTCACAGGAACACAGAAACACAAAGGCCACAGTCCCTCAGGGCGTGGGGTTTGGATGGAGAACGGCATTCCGGGCCAACAAAACAACGTAAGCAAGGACTAGAAAGCTTGGAGGCACAATAGCCATGCAGGGCTTGTCCAGGAAACGCTGGGCAGGGCAGGTGGAGGGCAAGTTGTAAAGGGCCCAGAAAACCCTTCCAAAGGGCTGGGGCCTTTTCACCGAGAACAACAGAGAACCATAAAAGGTACTTAGGGTTGACAGATAAAATACAGGGTGCCCAGTTAAATGTGTGTTTCAGATAAATAACAAATAATTATTTTAGCATTAGTATATTCTAAACATTGCACAGGACACAACACTAAAACGCTTAGTCGTTGTTCATCTGAAATTCACATTTAACTAGGCACCCTGTATTTTGTTTGCCAAATCTGCCAATTCTATTTATGGATTAGCATCTCAGACAGATCCCCGTGGCTGCAGCGTCCAAGATAGATTAGAGGGTGAGAGGAGAGAGAGAGAGACCCGTGAAGAAGCGAGGAGGTCACAACCTCACCTTCCTCTTTCATCAAGCAATCCCCAATTTTTAGCTGGGCACATAGCCATCTGTTGCGAGGACCACACTTCCTAGCCTCCATCACAACTGTGCATTGCATGGGTCGAGTTGCAGCCAATACACTCAAAACAGAGTTGTCATGTGGCAGCTTTTGGGACACCTCCTCAAAGACTGTTGACCAGGAGCACCTGGGTGGCTCAGTCGGCTAAGCAGCCGACTTCAGCTCAGGTCATGATCTCACGATTTGTGAATTCAGGCCCACATCGGGCTCTGGTGGTGACAGCTCGGAGCCTGGAGACTGCTTCAGATTCTGTGTCTCCTTCTATCTCTGCCCCTCCCCAGCTCGTACTCTGTCTCTGTCTCTGTCTCTCTCTCAAAAATAAATAATAAAAATTTTAAATAAAAAGACTGTTGACCAATGCCTTTGCCTCTTTTTCCTGCTCTTCCTCCTTTCTTCTGGGTGAACCCAGCTGAGATGGCTGGAGCTCAAGCAGCTACCTTGGACCACAAGGACAAAGGCTGTACCCTATGGATGGCCAAAGAAGTAGAAGGAGACTTAGTTCCTTTCCACTTCATGGAGCCACCATACCAGCCCTGAACTGCCCCCAACCACACCTGGATTAGATGAGAGAGAAATAAACTTCCAACATGTTGAAGTCACTGTTATTTTTCCTGTCCTAAGCAGCCACACTTAATTCTAGCAGATACGAGAAACTGACACGGGAATCTCAGTGAGAGACATTGAAGCTGAATCTGGGCCAGCAATAGTGGATTTGAGAAATATTTCAGAGGAAGATCTGGCAGGAGTAGGTGTGTATATAGGGATGGGGGACAGAAGACGTCCAGAGTCAAAAGGTAAAGAAGGTCAGGCTTGAGTGATACGGACAACGGAGCTGGTAATGAGCCAGGGAACTCAGAGAAGCCTACGGTCTGGGATCACAGGAAGTCAGCTTGGTTTGGGGTTGCTGAGTTTGAAGGGGCCTACAGGCCATGTGCCCTAGGTGTGGAAGTTCAGGGCTGGAGCTCAGGAAAGAGGAGGGGTTCACGACCTCTGCTTGTCACCCCCATCTACAGGACAGCTATAGCCATAAGAGTAAGGGAGTCCTGAGCAGAGTGTGGAGTCATGGGATCAGAGGGTCTAGGTGAATTCTGAGAAAGCCTCACGGATGGATGGAGGGAGAGGAGCCATTTGGACCTCAGTTTCCCCGGCTGTAAAATGGGGGCAGGGGAAAGGGGTAACCTAACTGATCCCTAAAGTTCCCTTCTGATCTAACATTCGAGAATTCTAAGGTGTGATCTCAGACCACTTATTTCCCCTCCCAGTGGTCAGTTTTCCCTTTGGAAAATGGGGCTAAGAATAGTACCTACCTCATGGGGTTGTCTGGAGGACAAAGTGACCCACGCTCTTGCCCAGCTCAGCCCTGGCATAGAGTAAAAGGGGAAAAAACCCAACCAACCAAACAAACAAACAAACAAACAAAACATGGCAGCCGTCAGGACGTGGTCACAGGGCTTCACGTGGGCAAAGGAGCACTGGGGATGAGTCTTCTTCCCGCTCCAAGCCCAGAAAGAGTCTGGAACCCTGGGCTCCTTCGCTGAGACCTCTAGGGGGCCACTGCTATATGCAGAACAGAGAGCCAGGTGGGGAGAGGGACAAAACGGGGAGAAGACACGCTTACCACTGGAAAGGTGACAAAGCCCAGCCTTGCCAGGAGTGATGGGAGAAAGTGAAGATCCGGGGATGGGAGAGGGGTTGGGAGAGGGGCGGAGAGGTAGGGTTAGCTAGCCCAGAGGAGGGGCTGATAAACTGAGGCCTTGCGAGCTGCGTGCTCTGAGCTGGATCCCCCTGGGCAGAGAGAAGAGGTGCCAGCCAGCTGAGGACCACACGGAAACCTTGAAATGGGTCTTCCGGGAGCAGAAGACGCTGGAAGAAATGCTTTTAACCCCACCCATCCCCTGCATCGGTCTGGTAGGGCTGCTGCGACAAAGCACCAGAAGCCCAGTAGTCTGAACAACCGGGATTTTATTATTTCTCAGTCCTGGAGGCTGGAAGGCTGAAATGCAGGTGTCAGCAGACTTGTTTCCTTCCGAGGGCTGCGAGAGTCAGTCCCCTCTCCCCGGCTGCCTTCTCCTGTGTCTTTTCACACTGTCTTCCTGCTCTGTATGTGTCTCTCTGTCTAAATTTCCCCTTCTTAGGACACCAGTGACATTGCGTTAGGGCTCCACCCAACCCCAGTATGACCTTGTCTGAACGAATCACATCTGCAACGACCCTATTTCCAAATAAGATCACAGTCTGGAGTACCGCAGGTAAGGACTTCAGTGTGTGCATTTTAGGAGGACACAATTCAGCCCATAACATCCCCCGTCTCGGGCTCAGCAACCCCTGTCACCCCAGATCCCTTGCCGGGCTCCCTTTACTGAGGCTGTGTGTGACCTCCACCCTTTGGTGGAGGCTGGTGCGGTCTGAGGGAGGAGGTCTTGGGACCTTGACATGAGCTGGGATGGGGTAGGGATGGGACATAGTTTCCTCTTCTCTTCTTCCTTCATACACCTTGGTTCACTCAGAACCTTATATTTAACTGCAGACACACACACACACGCACACACACACACACACACACACGCAGACTCTCCATTCAGAGAACACCTCAGAGACCCACCCATATGCACGAAGGTGCACGCACACACACAGACACACACACACACACACACACACAGACACTCATGCAGAATCCTACACATCGTAATCCTACACGCACCTGCTCACAGCCACGGACACGTGCACCGACACAGACCGCAACTCACACGCCTTCCCCAGACACACGGCCGTGTGTTAGCACATCCACCTGGGCACAATGACCGCCACGTTGAGACGGATGTGCGGGGACACGTCTATGACCTCACCATCGCACACGATGCACCTCTGTTCACGTGCCTTCTCATAGGTCTGTATCCCCACACGCAAAGTCACAAAACACACGGACACGGGCATCCGCGTGCACGCGCACACACAGCCCGTCTGCACACACAGGACCTTTTAATCCCGTTGTGGCTGGCAGCTGCTGGCATATACACGGCATCCCTCTGGCCTCACGGCTCACCATTCACTCCCTGGTAATTGGAGGCGATTTCATCTCCATCCCGCCCAGCCAATCACAGGCTCCACAGAGCAGGCAGCAAAGCAGAATGACCCGCCACGAGGGCAGCGAAGCAGAGAGCCCCCTCCTCACTCCCGTGTCCCCATCTGCCTTTGTAGTCGAGACGGGATTTGCAAACCTAAACATGCGCGCACACACACACACACGCGCGCTGAAATCCTGAGACTGTATACACACAATCACGTATACACAGAAGCGCACACAATTGCACGCACACACGCAACCACGCATGGAAGCACAGAGAGGACACGACACACAAAAGGCCCCATGAGATAGATGGTGTCTGTATCTACCCAGAGACACACAGTTTTGTGTTCTGTTGGTGTGAATATGTATACAGCATTCCAGGAGTGCTGCTTATGTGTGGGAACACACAGACGGACAGACGGTGACACCTTGAGGTGGAGGGGACACGTAAACACAGCCACACACAGACCTCGGGCTGTACTGACTGAACATCCCCCCAGGGTGTCTGAGCATGTGACACTGACACACAATGACAATGAAGAGGCGCACAGGCGCAGAAACATGGGCGCAGGTGCATACACGCACGCACACAAAACACACAACGCGCCTTACTGGCCCTTTGCATGTCCCCACAGACACCCGTGGTCCTGCCTGCTGAACCCACAAATGGCCCAGTTCCTTCTGCCCCCAGGGTGATTTCCCAGGAGACAGGGAGCCAAGGCCCTCCCTGTCAACCTGCTGTTTGTCACTCCGTCACGACCGGGGTGCTGACATTCAGAACCCAGCATTGAGATGATCACGTTTAGCTGTAATGTACCACAGATTGCACTGACATTTGGAAAATATCCCACCTCGGGACCCATTCGACTTCAAACTTCTTTCCCGGAAAAGGAGAGAGATGGCAGAGAGGGGGCAGCGAGGGCCTGCAGTGTTCTGAAAAGGAGCTGCTTCCCAGCCCGGACCCCAGGAGCTGAGACTCTCAGACTCTCCTCCCAGAGACCCAGGGGCACCGGCTGCCCCATCGGCATCTACCTGGGGACAGGGAAGAGGAATAGAGGTCCCCCAGGCGGAGACAAAGTTCCAGACCACACAGCAAGTCTTCACAGACGATCTCCTGGGAGTCACTCCATCACATCTGGGGCCCAGGGAGAGCTGCCTACTGTCAGTAGAGCACCTCCTAAGTACCGGCTTTGTTTTAAGCATGTTGCATACGTGACCATTTGCAATCAGAAAACCTCACGAGATAGGAGCTGTTATTGTCCCATTTGAATGATGAGGGACCTAAAGCTCAGAGAGGTGAAGTGACTTGCCCAAGGTCACACAGCCAGGAAAGCCTGGAGCAGCGATCCGAACTCCAGGCTGTCTGACTCCATACCTGCCCTTTATCCACCTGCACAGGGTGACTCTGGAAGATGTGCAGCGGAGTCAGGCAGTTGTTGACTCCTATGCAGGCCCTCTCCCTGCCTTTTCCCTTCTCTTCCTTCCTGCCTTCTCCCTCGCATCTCTCTGGCTGTCTCACTCTCCTCTCACCTCCCATCCTCTCCACCTCCTAAGCAGGACCGATGTCCCCGGGATGATGGCACAGTCTGGGATGGCTTCCTGGAAAGCAGGAGGAGGGCCTGAGCTGCACCTGGAAACTCAGAGGTGTGGATGCATAGGATTGACATCTGCAGAATCGATGTGCGAGCCTTGCAGAAAAGCCTCTGGAAGCCACTGCCTTTTAGTAAATGAAATGGCTGGACCCTTCCTAGGTGACAGCTGCAGAGAGCCAGGGCTTGGATGAGGGAGACTTGCCCGGGGTAGCCCAGGCCTCTCTGAGGTTGTGCCCAGACTGAGGTCTGGGCAACAAGGCCATCCGGATAAACTAATGGCAGCCAGAGATGTGCCTACCTCTTCCCTAAAAAGGACCACACAGAGGACCCTGCTTGACTGAACAGAAGTAATGGTGAAAATACAGGCAGTGCTGTGGAAAAAAAAAAAGATATTTCAAAGGCCAGATGAAAATGACATGGTCCCAGGTAGTCCAAAAAGAAAAGGAGAGCCAGGAAGATTGTCTGTTTCTCTGATGGGCTGATTAATCTCCTTAAATAACTTACAGTCCAACTTCCCAAAAGGCAAAAGAAAGTTAGGTTAATCTACTCTAAATGATTCCTGAGCTTCTCGGGGGTGGTAATCAATACGCACACTCTCTCTCTCTTCATAGGTAATTCTCAGTAATTGCAAGAAAGAGGGTTTTTCTGTGGAAAATGACAGTCTAGCCACAGAGAAAATCCCCGGCAAGGGGATCAATTGGCCTCCAGTTGGGGAGCCAGCCCCGCCGGTGGGGGAAGGCGGTGGGATGACAACCATCACATCACATTGTGGACCCCGGTGTCATCCCAAGGTCTGTCTGCCTGCAGGAGTTGTAATTGATTGGGGGAAAGGGAGACCAAATGGGGAGAACGAACTGAGATCAGTCAGGAGCAAAGCCTCCCTGTGCCCGTGGGTAACGTTGCGGAGAGCATCGCTAGGGCTCAGCACCGGTGCCCACCATTGATACGAAAGGAGCGCCATCAATGGTCATTAACAATGTCCTTGGGAGCACAACAACACGTAGCACCAATCCCCTGAGGACACTGACAGTGATTTGGGGGCACCATCAAGGTTCATCCTCAGTTCCCTTCCTTACAAGTCCATCATCTACACTCTCAGGAGTACCCATCAGTGTCCATCTCCAAAGCCCTGGGTCGGCATCCTCACTGATGCCCCCAAGCATAGGGACTGTGTCCTTGTTGGTCATCACTGTATCTCCATTAGCCACAGTGTCTGGCACATAATAGGAGCTCAATAAACATCCTTTGGATAGATGAATGAGTGAAGGTTCTTGGGAAGGACAGGAACTTCTTTGCCCTGTTGGCCACCTTCTCCTCAGGACCTTACCCAGTGCCTAGCCAAGGAGAATGCTCCATAACTACCTGTCGGATGGACAAGTGGGTGGGTGGGTGGGTGGGTGGATGGATGCATGGATGGGTGGGTGGGTGGATCAACGGATGGTGGATGGATGGAGGGATGGATGGATCGACAGATGGTGGATGGGTGGATGGAAGGAAGGAAGGAAGGAAGGAAGGAAGGAAGGAAGGAAGAAGGATGACCTTCAAGGCAAAATCAGTGCCATCGGTAATTCCAGGAAATCAGCCCCTGGGGACCAGAGTTTGACACAAAGTAATCCTGAAACAGAAGACAAGCCCGCTTGCCGTCTCACCCCTGGTGGTTCTGGGTGCCCATGTGAGCCTGATGGCTTCACCGGATTCTCTCCTTTGCAGTGGAGATGGCGGTAGGGATGGAGATGGGCAGAGGCAGGGAGGGCCTCTCACCTCCTGGCCCTACTCTCCCTGTTCCCGCTCTCCAATTCAAATACCATTTTCTAGGATGTCCCCCGGGTACTGAAAGGAAAGCTCATCACCTGTCATCTGCCCATAACAATGGCAGTAGCTGCCTGCTGGCTGGGGAGCCAATTGCCATCAACTCTGCCTGGCAGCGGGGTGGGCAGGGAGGCTGAAACAGGGGTACCCAGGCTGTCGTCATCAGCCCCGCCTCTGCAGTTGCCAGCTTTGTATAGATCCAGCCATGACCCCTGGCAGAGCTGACTGCCCAGTACCTCCCAGAGGGCCACTGCAGGATGAGGAATGTTCCATCCACCTGCCATTTATTCCACTCCCACTGTATGCCACCCACTCCCCTGCACCACCTAATCCAGACCCTCACGTTCAGCCCTAGCAGTCAGGTCTGATCACTAAGGAGCCTCATTTCACAGTCGAGGAACCTGGAGCTCAGAGAGGTGAGGGAAGTTACCTAATGTCACATTGCAAGGATGTGACAGAGTCAGCGCTTGAACCCAAACTGATCTGACTCCAGAGCCTGGCTCCTGTGGAGGCAGCTGGCAGCCTCTGAAGCCAGGTCGCCCAATGGCACCAAGGTCATTGCCACATAGCAGCCTGGGACGAGAGCGGCCTCACTGCAGACAGGAGTGGCCACGTGGCAACAGAGAACAGCCTGCATCTCGGCGACATCTAACCTCTGACTTCTGCCAGTCATCTGGCTGTCTCCGAGTTCCCAGCCCCGTGGGACTTGCATCTCAAGTCAGAGGACAGGGGTGATGGAACCTGGCTAGGGAGTCTGCTAGCCCATAGAGCACCTTCATGTGAATTCGAAAAAGCAACCCCTTCCTGCAGGGGAGGGCCTGGCAACCTTGTGCAGTGGACAGCCCGCACCATCATGCACAGCAGCCCTCTCTTTGCTTTGAAATGAGATTCTGCTGTTAAATCACACAACCTTGGAACTTCAGCTCTAGAAATATTATTGAATCGATCAGCATTTTCCCCATTTCAGCTATTCGAATACCGTATTCATGATTTTCTGCCATCTCCAAGTACCATCCGGGCTATTATTTACTGAATCTTTTTCTTCCAACGACCCCCTTTTTACACTTAATTTTATTTGGGAAGCAAAATGTGCATCAATACGTTAAACGGAAAAACAGTAACACAGGACATAGATGGTGACGTAAAAACAAACACACTCAGGTAAAATGATATTATCAACCCCTGCTCTGATAATGCTGTCCTGCTGAAGTCTTAAATCTGAGTCTCACACCCTCTTTATAACAAAAGAAGATTATGGAGAATTAGACAGGTGTTTTAGACACGCTAGCACCAAAACCATCCTTTCTCTGACACAGTCAGAAAGGAAGAAAAGAGAGCCGAGAAGGAGCCCCCTTTCTTGCCAAGTGACAGTTCAGTGTTCTTTTATGCTGTTTACGGGTCTTGAGGTCATGGAAGTCACACTTCTGGAAGCACACTAGGCTTGGTGCTGTCAGGGTTTCTCAGGGCTGACCTGCCCGGCCGCTGCAGTGGCCCCATGCAACAGCTGAGGGTGCCTGCTCGCCTTGAACCTTTTGCCATTTGCTGTGTGTCTTGGGGTGAATCCCTTCCCCTCTCTGTGCCTCCGTTCGACAGAACATCCTCTGTGGATGCTTTCAGCTCTGATAGTCTAAAACTCTGAGATGTAAAGGGGGATGATAATATTGTCTAGGATGAGGGTTGGCAAGCTTTTTCTGCAAAGGGCCAGATCAGATAATACACATTTCCCACTTTGAGAGCCATACGGTACTGGATAACTGCTCATCTGTGCCACTGTAGTGTGAAAGCACCACAGACAGTACGAATGGGCATGGCTATGGTCCAGTAGACCTTTCTGGACAAGGATAGGCAGGGACTCGCCAAAGGTCGTAGTTTGCTAAGCCCTAGTCTAGATCCAGGAGGACCTAGGAGCTCCCAGGGTCAAAGGAAATCCCACAAGGTCTGCAATGGGTCAGGCGTAGGTCCCCTGTGAAGTCCCAGGATGCCCCATCACATGCTTCCTGGGGCCACCATTATCCTGCTCCCTTCTCTCCCCTTTCAAAACTTACTCGTAGGAAAAGCTCCAACTCATTCTTTGAGGTGAAATCATGGGACTCCCTCCGAGCTGACAGGGCATTTCCACCCCGCATAGCCCAGACATGCACAAATTTCTGGACCCTAACGGATTTGAACTTGAAATTCCACTCTCCCTCCTCACTTGTCATGAAGGCAAGCGTCTTCACCCTCTGCACTAGTGTTTTTCAGCTACAGAAAAGGACAGGACTGATACGTACCCATCCTCATAAAGTGAACTACAAGGGAGAAAAAAAAAAGTTAATCTCTACAAAGCACTCAGCAAGTATCTCGTAGGTAATAAGCCCTCAACTCGGTACCTGTTATTATTATGAACAACAATACTGACCACCCAAGGCGGGACACCCCCTGGCTTACCTCCCGCCACGCAGCCCCTCCCGCTGTCCAGCAGGACTTTCCCACCACACATCTGCTGCACAAATCACTGCGATCGATTTCTTGGAAGGCAGCTTTAGGGTATTTGTGATTTTTTTTTTTTTTTGTAGTTTGATTTTAAAGCCTGGTTTATTCTTAGCGCCTTAAAAAAAAATGGAGAGGGGCGCCTGGGTGGCTCAGTCGGTTAGGCGGCCGACTTCAGCTCAGGTCATGATCTCACGGTCCGTGAGGGCTGTGAGTTCGGGCCCCGCGTCGGGCTTTGTGCTGACAGCTCAGAGCCTGGAGCCTGTTTCAGATTCTGTGTCTCCCTCTCTCTGACCCTCCCCTGTTCATGCTCTGTCTCTCTCTGTCTCAAAAATAAATAAATGTTAAAAAAAAAAAAAAAAAATTAAAAAAAAAAAAAATGGAGAGTTGGGGGCAGGCTGGATCCTTCTTGATTCTTGCTTTTCTTGTCTCTTCCCCCAAAGGTCTCTGCCCTGCCCCGGCAAGGGAGGAGGGGATGGAGTCAAAGATAGCGACTTGGAGCCTGGGCACCGTCCCCTGCCCTCCTGGTGACTACCCCCACCCAAGACCTAGTCGGCACCTTCCTGGGCCTCCCCTTTGCCATCCGCCCCCAGCCTCGGACGGGCACAGGCTCAAGAGTCCCCCGAAACTCTGCCACCTCCCAGCCGTGTGGCCTCAGGAACATCATTAAGACTCTCAAGCCTCTGTATCTTCCTCTGCAAAATGGGTACAAAGGTGCCACCTCCCAGCACTGTGGGAGGAGATGATCCGATGGCCAGAGCTTTGAAGTCCTCTGACGTATGAGGGGCTCTCAGCGATCATCGTCTTGGTGAAGCAGGGTCTGGCTGCCTCCCAGGGGCCGCTGGGTTCAGGTGGAATCAGGCAGAGAGGTCTTCCCAGCTGAGTGTTTGAGCTCAGGCTCTGGAAATGTTGCAGCTGCCACTCTGCTATGACCCAGCTGGGACCCACTGACGGTATCTTAATTTCCGCCCAAGCTCTTTTCCAGACGGGTTGCTAATTAGGGCTAATGGCAGCTGTCCCTGCTGGGTCCTGATGCCTCCTCCTCTGTCAAAGCAGGCCACCGAACAGGGTCGTTGGGCTGATGCCCCAGGCCCCATTGGCCAGTCAGTCCTCTGGGTTAGGCATTGCTCTCCGCGTCTCTCGACAAGGCTGAGCTTTCTTGCTGCCTTTTCACCTGACAAATGGGAGGTGGGGGGAGACGCGGTGTCCATCCAGGCAGGCGCCCCCTCAGGGACCATGCACCCACTTCCTGCTTTATGCCAGGCCTGCGGGAGCACCGGGGACACACAGGTAGGCTGTGTGTCCAGAAGCCAGACATTCCTGGATGCAAAACGTAGTTTAATTTCATTCTGGCTGTGTGACCTTGGGCAATTTACTTAACCTCTCTGTACCCAGGTCTCCATGTTTATTATAAAAACATTTTTAAGTTTATTTCTTTATTTTGAGAGGGAGAGACAGAGCACGAGCTGGAGAGCCCTCCACGTGTATTACAAAACAGTCCCCACCTCACAGGCATGTTGTAAGGAGGGTATAAGATGCGACAGGCTGAACAGAATGGCCAGTACCACAGCCGCGAAGCTGGCCAGAAAACAGAGGAATCATAAAGTGACTTGAGCACCATCTTGAGAAGCTGGACCTTCGTGCCCAGAGAGCGATAAACTTAGTGACTATTATTCTTCCTATGCTTGCTTCTGTTCGGTGCTTCCTAAGCATCTCCAAAGCGCTGAGAATATGATCATAGCCAAGATAGCACTTGCCGTGTACCATGCACTGTCGTAAGTACTAACTCATTCGGTCTGCACAACCCTACCAGGTAGGTGCGATTATTATGCCCATTTTACTGATGTAGACACTGAGACACAGGTCAAGTAACGCGCCCGTGATCACCCAGTCAGTATCTAGTCACCTACTGCTGCGTAACAAGTTAGATCAAAACTTAGCAGCGTAAAACAACCAACATTCATTATCGCAGTTTCTGTAGGTCAGGAATCCAGGCACCATTTCCCCGGGTGCCTCAGTGTTCACGGCTCTTGGCTGGAGACATCCGCTCCTGGCACGTGGGCCTCCCCATAGAGCAGTTGACAATATGGCGGCCGGCTTCCCTCGTAGAGAGCCGGCAGGATAGGGTGTCCAAGAGGGAAGCCTCCGCTTTTTATAACCCCACTCTCAGAAGTCATAGCCCATCATTCCTGCTGTATTGTGTGTATCAAACACAAGTCACTAGGTCCAAGCCACACTCAAGAAAAAGGTACCACGCAAAGGCCACCACCCCATTGGGGAGCCATGTTAGTGGGGATGTGGCACAGCCAGTAAATAGTGGAGCCAGGGTATGAATCCAGGGAGACGGCTCTGGAATCCATGAACCCGATTGATGTCCCAGCTCCACGATCGTCTGATGGTTGGAGGATAAGAAATTAGACACCAGCCCCACCCTCCGGAAGCTCTCCGTCTAGAGAGAAGCAGAAAAGTCAGAGAGTGAGACGGAAAGTGCATTCGCGGAGGAAGGCAAAACAGATTAAGCAGGAAGCCTGCCTGGAGGAGGTGATGCCCAATCTGAGATACAAAAGAGAAGGCGGAGTTGGCCAAGCAGAGACAAGTGTGGGAGAAAATGTGGCAGCCAGAACAACTTGTGTCAAGGCTCATGTGGAAGACTGGTGTTTTGTGTGAAGGCCAGCGTGTGGCGGGGAAGAAGGGAGGACGGAGAAGGAGCAGGATAGGCCAGGATGCAAAGGGGCAGGCAGGTAAAGGGATCTGGATACTATTCCAAAGAACTAGGGAGCCATGGAAGGTTGTCCACAGTAAGTTTTGTGTTTTTTTTTTTTATATTTTTTTTTTCAACGTTTTTTTATTTATTTTTGGGACAGAGAGAGACAGAGCATGAACGGGGGAGGGGCAGAGAGAGAGGGAGACACAGAATCGGAAACAGGCTCCAGGCTCCGAGCCATCAGCCCAGAGCCTGACGCGGGGCTCGAACCCACAGACCGCGAGATCGTGACCTGGCTGAAGTCGGACGCTTAACTGACTGCGCCACCCAGGCGCCCCAAGTTTTGTGTTTTTAAAAGACTATCCTAAACCGTGTGGAGAATGGAAGAGGATGGCTGGGGACAAAGAGAGGAGTTAGAGGCTCTTGCTTGCTTCGTTCACTCATTTGGGTAATGGATATTTAGCAAGGGCCGGCGATGTATTGCTCTAGGCACCCAGAGATACAGCAATAAATAACACAAGGCCGTTCTGTCTCGGAAGTTACATTCTAGTGGAAGGAAAAAAATAATAAACTTAGAAAGCTAATAAATAAAAGGGGAAATTACCGAAGTGATAGATGCCATGAGAAAAATGATAAAGCAGAGTAGCATAAAAGCAGAAATGACCACATTAGCCACACTGACTTTAAACCCGAATGACAAGAAAGAACTGGCTGTGGGAACACAGCACTCCAGGCCAAGAAACAGCTAGTGCAAAGGTCCTGGGGTGGAGCGGGTTTGGTTGGAGGCCAGCACGGCTGAGGTATACTAGCCAAGAGGGAGGAGAACAGGAAATGAGGCCGAAGTAGTAGACAGAAGCCAGAACAAGAGAGGATAGTGCCAGATGCTGAGCCCTGGCAGCAAGGACGGGTGGTGGAGCTTGAGGAGCAGAATAGAGAAGGCGAAATCCACTGGCCGTGGGTAAGCGGATCGGAGCAACAGTGTTGGGCCCAGTGGACCAGAGGAGCCCCAGCAAGTGAGGGAAGGAGGAGAGGCTGGCCCGGCCCTGACCCACTTTGCGAACATGCCTGTTCCCCCGCGGGCCGGCCACAGATTAACAGTCATCCCCCCGGCAGACCCGGGCGAAGGCAGCTGGTTAGGCAGCATTTGCATATTTGTTTAATAAAAAGTTATGGATGTACAAAGACGGACAATTAATTACCCGGCATATTTTCCCTCCGCTCCCTCCCCTCCTTCCCACGTTGCCACCATGGCCCCAATTGCCTTCCTCTCCTTCTGGCTGAGTCAGCAGAATGCTCGCCTCTTCTGGGGGGGCGGGGGGGGAACCACAGGCCCAATAAATATGTACTTATTAAGTGTGTACAGCGGCCAGTCAGGCCTGCACAAGCAGCAATCCCGGACCGTTCTGCCTGAAGTATTTATGCCAGTACCTAGGGCCACTTTAGCTATTTATTTTCGCAAAGAAATTAAATTAGATAGTTTGATAGCTTTCAGTGTAATTATGAAAGAAATTTACATGAGATGTTTATGAGGAGGGGATCATTAGGCACCCGAACCCCAAGGATATCCATTTGCTGGGACCACCCCCCTTATTTCCTTCCCAGCTACTACAAGGGTGTGGGGAAGTGTCCTTCCCCGGGGAGAGCCAGAGTCGGGGGCGGGGGCAGGGGGGCAGGGTGGTGTTCACATTGCTGGAACTTGAGCCCCGAGAGGGTGGGAGCTCTCTGTCTGTTTCAGCAGTGGGCTCAGAGCCTGGTCGGGGCTCTGCAAATGCTCTGGGTGAACGGATGCCAGCCCTGCAAAACAAGGGGCTTCTCCTCTTGATGCCTCAGTTTCCTCAACTGTGAGAAGGAAGCTGTTCTGGGAATGAAATGTAACCATAGCTGCCATTTATTGAGCTCTACAGTGTGTCAGGAACTGTTCCAAGGACCATACTGAATGCTCATAACGATCATCTTAAGCAGATAGGAGTCCTTGAAGCTTATCCCCATATCCCCATCTGATGGATGGGAAAAGTGAGAGCTGACCAGCTAAATTGGTTACCCCGGCAGCTCGGGGCAGCGCGGGGTTTCAAACCCAGCAGCGGGCTGAGCCCCTCCATACCTGTGGTCAGGAGCTATGCGGCCACCGTAGCTTTCTCTGAGGTGGGTGGCTAGGCTCTTCCCCTTGCCTTTCAGAGTTAAAGACCTACTGCCTTCACCCACGCCTGCGTGTAGCCAGGGAAACCCAGACCCAGAAAGGAAGAGGGACGTGCCAGCGTCCCACTGAGCAAGCCGCGGGGCTGGAACCCTCCTAGAGTCTCTGCTTGCTCACCTCCCCACGGGCTGAGTAATTAGCCAGGCTGATTAGCGCTGATTGCAGCCCCCCGTGGGGCAGAGAGGCTGGGCCTGCAGGGTGGGGGAGTGCAGGGCACTGGGGGTCCCTCTCATCCACCTGGTCCCTCTCCCACCAGCTCTGGAAGAGTCTGGCTCCTGGAGGGGGTGGGGGGGGGGTGGTGGGGGAGCAGCTATGATCTGAGCCCCAGAGGAATGGGCCAGAAACCCCAGGCCAGGAGACACAAGTCTTAAACCCAAACCTGGGAAACTGAGGCTGGGCTGAGGGGGCTTCACGAGCCAAACCGCCTGCGTTCCAATGCTGGCTCGGCCACCTAAACTAGCTGTGTGGCAATTACTTAACCTCTCTGGGCCTCAGTTTCTTCATCCATAAAATGGGAAGATAATAATAGTCCCTTCCTCTCTGGGTTGTCAGGAGGACACAATCGGCTTCTGCGGGTGACACGCCAGACAGGAAGTGAGCCCTCAAGAAACATCATTTTCATTTTTAATTACTCAAATCCCTGAATGTGAGAAAAGCAGCAAACTGTCCTTTTAACCAGAGGCTGGATGGTAGATGGATGCAGGAGAAAGCTTTCCCTCCAGGGCATAAAGGCACCGTGAGGCAGCCTTTCTCTCACCCTAGGAAGGCCCCCCAGATCTTGGAGGTGGGCTGAAGGAGGAAATACTATGTATTGACTGTATGCACCAGGTAAATCATTCAGGGGGATTCCAGACGAGGACGGGGGCCTAGCCGGCAGGGCGCCTTGCACAGATCACCGGGCAGAGCCACGATTCCAACCCGGGCCACTCTGACCCCAGAGCCTCCTTCGGGCACCAGCCCGAAGCCCCCTTCTCTATGTGGGGAGTCACCCGGGCCCTATGGAGAACAGGAAACAGGCTAAACGGAGTACAGAGGAATTAATGAAGGAAGCTAATCAGGGAATCCTAGAGAGGACGCCAGACAAGATCCAATTAAAATGCCAGCCTCTGTGAGTTCCCCATTTTAATTTTCCACAAATTAGCTTGAAAGGGGGGGATGGAAATGAAGATATTAGTTTTTCTTTCTTTTTTTTTAATTTCTCTCCATCTCTCTCTCTCTCTCTCTCTCTCTCTCCCTCCCTCTCCAAAAGGGAAAAATCCTTTGAGGATAATGTTACTCATTTCCCTCTTAAAAAATAAAATAAAATCACTCTCAGCTGAGGGATTTGGGTTCTGACTCTACCCTCGTTGGAGGCAATTTCCGGGGTCTGCTTATTAGAGTGCGGGCCTGGTAACCCCTTTAGAATACAAAGCCCCATTTTCTGAATGAGCAAGTGCGGTGTACCTTCCGACCCTCACAACCCCGAAGGGCAAAGGCGGCATCATTGCACCTGTTTGCATGTAACCGAGGCTCAGAGAGGTGAAGTGATTGGCCCAGGTCACAGAGTGGGGAAGTGGGAGAGCCTTGTCAGGTGCTCCCCACTGAAACCGGGCTCCTGTTCAGTCCCAGTCGCGGGTCCCACAGGGACCTGCAGGGTTGAGGATGGGGACACATGCGGGCTCCAGCCTGCCTGCTGTAACCCGCAGGGCCTGCCAGAGGTCATTAGTATTCCAGAGGCCCCATGGACTTCCTGGCCTTCATTTCAAGGTGGGGTAGGCCCCCCTCCTGGCTTCTCCAGGGTGGCGATGATTTCTGACACACGTCCACACACATACAGGAACCAGGTCTCGGTCGCCTTTCGGCACCCCACGGCGGGGACCCGGCCTATTCATCACTGTCTCCTGGCAAAGGCCAGATCCTGCCACCCCCCACCACAGTGACTGGCCCAGGCAGCCGGTGCCCTTGATCTCACGACACTTTTTTCTGCTCCCGTGCCACTCCCCACCCCCACCCCATCTTCCTGTCTACTGGAAAGAATTCATTTTGCTAGTATGGAAATATTACAAACTTAGGCTCAGTGACAAAAGCACCCCCCCACCCCTGCCTCCTACGTAGGTGACAGCTCCCTCAAGCCCCAAAGCCTACGGGCTCGTCTGCTCCAAGTCGTGGGGCAGGATCCTGGCAGAGACAAAGCTGTCACTTTCTGGGCTGTGTGCCTTTGGATAAGTGACTTAGCCTCTCTGTGCCTCCATTTCCTCATCTGCAGAACGGTATAATAAAGATCTAGCTTAAAAGAATGTGGCGAAGGCTCCATGAGACCACAGACAGGCAAGGTCCCGGCACATAGGCCGCTCGGTAGACATTACCTTCCTCCCTCTAAAAACTGGGAAGTGAAGGGCCCAGCTGCAATGAGGATCCCAGATGGAAAAAGGGGCAGAAGGCTAAAAGGGTGAGACAAGACTTCCCTTAATGGAATCCCAAGTCCACTGAAAGGGGGGAAAAAATGAGGCATCGGGGGCAGGGTAACAGGTGAAAATATCTCTGGGGCCTCCCTGGCCTGGTGGGAAGGTCCACGGCCGACCTGAAACAGCCCAGGTCATTGCCAGTAAAGCAGCTTCCCTGTACCTGGGGGGCACGAGAGCCAGAGCCAGCAGTGACCCCCAAGGCTCAGTGTGAGCTTGTCTGGGGGGGGCCTGGGGGGATCCCTCAGAGTCTGGTGGTACCCCAAGGCCAGGGAGTGCCCAAACTAGGGTTTGGAGTCCAGTATAGGAGATGTCTGAATCTGGGGTTGTGCCCGATCTGTGTGTGAGCCCAGGTTTGGGGGCTGTCAGTACTGGAGGGTGAGCTCTGAACTTGGGGCTGACCCTGGCTGTGATCCTCTAGCTTTGGGGGGTCTGTGTGTCCACATTTGGTGTCATCAGGCCTGAGCTGAGCCCAGGTCTGTCTGTCATCCCACACCTGGGAGATATCAGGATTCATGAAGCGAGCTCTGAATTGGGGTCTACTGATAATGAACCTCAAAATCTTGGAGTATCTGCGAGCCCACGGATGTGAACCCCACGTCTGAGGGATGGGGTCTGTGAGGTGTGAGGCGTGTTCAGGAAGGGGCCAGGCATCTCAGGGCAGTAAGGTGTGAGCCTTGGGTGGGTCCCAGGCAGCAGGTGAAGACCCGTCTGGTTCCCCCATCCTTCTTCGCTTCCCTCCCCCTCTCCCAATGCACACAATCTCCTACTTTGGGTCTCACCCTCCACCACCCATTGGGTCCCCCTCCCTCATCCCCACCTCTGCCTGGAACTCCAGACTCTCTAGGAGTTCTGAACCTCAAGCCTCAGGAGTCTCCACATTCCTTCCCTGGGCTGAGGAGAATCAAGGGATAGCAGCGGGGAGAGAACCCCCCACCCCCTCCTCCTCCAACAGGACAAATCCTCCCAAAGCACCCTTTGGGGCCCAGGGAAGACAGATCCTGGTCCCGGGGAGCTCAGAGGCCTGCTTCCTTATCTAAGTCTCTGGAACAAGCATTTTGCATTTATTCCCCCAAATGTGTTGCCGAATTGCGTTCCAGCCCATGGCTCCCAGCCATCTGCAGAGAGAAATCCAGTTAGACCTTGTATAATAAGTTCCTGACAATCTTGCCGAGGACGCTGGGTCATAAAAGTCTCCTGGTTTTATCGCCGGTAACAGACACGGAGTGAAATTAAGTTGTCTTATCAAATTTAGATAATATATATCCCTCTAGAGTAGAAGACTCTGCATGGGGCTTTCATGGTATGAGCCCAGGGGGGGAACGGGCATCGGGGAGTGTTCCTAGGGATGTGGCATGGGGTGGGGCCCATCCCGGAGAGCCCGGCAGGACTGACCGACAGCTGGATGGCTACTGACATCCCGGGTTTCCATGGCAGCCAGGCCTGGATTTGAGACCTGCTTCTGTCATTTCCATGATGAATGAACTTGAACAACCTACTTTATTTCGAAGGGCCTCAGCTTCTTCAACTGTAAAGTGGGTGTGACCGTAATAATGCCTGCCTCCCGGGTGGTTGTGATATTTCAATGAGAGGCTACATCCAACAGGCTTAGCTCAGTGCATGGCATGTCGTGAGCGCCCAACATGTGTTTTCTGTGATTTGGGAAGGGGAGAAAAGAAACAAACGGTAGACACTACTATTCTCTGGCTCGTTTTCTTCCCATTTTACCGAGTGGGTTCCCGCGTCACCCCTGTAAGACTAAGTCATCCCAACTGTCTCCCACTCCAACTTGTAGCTCCCAAAGGGGCTGGAGGCTGCCACTTTCCCGCCTCTGCCCTCAGTCCTACCATTCAGTGCCTTGCTACAGGGGACGGGCATGCGTACTAGGAAGCCTGGCTGCCCCTTTGCCAGCAGAATGGACTCCCAGGATATTACCCGGCACTGCAGCTGGCCTTGGGAATCTTGTCCCACTGTCCCGGGAGGGCGCTGTCACACCCCAAGCAGTATCTGCCTGGTGGAATTGACCTGCCTTTCTCCCACAGGGGGGATCCTCTGTGTGGCAACCTCACGCTTCGGCATACCTCCACTTATGGAGAGCTCACCACCTTACCAGGAAATCATTCCATTTCCCTAGCCTGGGCTTCCAACAACCTCATCTCATCTGACTCCTAAGCTAAGGCTCATTCATTCACCACAGCCGTCTTCCAGCACAGCCTGAGTGTATATGAGCCTGTGTGTGTTCATGGATTCCTCTCTGTGTGTTCCCCACACGCAGAAAACTGGACCGGTATAACTCGACACTCCCGAGGAACACACAATAAGACTAAAAATAATAATAATAATAATAACAATAGCTAACCTTTATCAAGGACTTACTACGTGTCAGGCTTGAGTTACATGCATTAAATCATTTAACCACTCTATTAACCCCAAGATGCCATTGCCATTATGATCTCCAATTTACAGAGAGGAAACCTAAGGCACAGAGAGGTTAGGTAACTTGGCCAAGGTCACACAGCCAGGATACGATAGAGCAGTGTGAGTCCAGAACTATTACTCTCCTTTCCCAGGTATTCCTACAGATTGTTTGGAAGGAAGGAAAGAAGGAAGGGAAGGGAAGGGAAGGGAAGGGAAGGGAAGGGAAGGGAAGGGAAGGGAAGGGAAGGGGAAGGATGGGAAGGGAAGGGAAGGGAAAAAGGAAGGGCAGACCCGGGTGTGTGTATCCACCTCTTTCAAGTCATCTGGGCTCCTGGAGGGCAGGAGATGGAGATTATTTATCTCCCTCTCCCCCAGCACCTAACACAGTGCTCAGCAAGCATAAGATTCTCAACAAATATGTGTTAAATGACTATTTACTCATCATAGGCTTATTTTTCCCGGCCATTATCCCAGGAACCCTGGGATCAGGAACCGGATTATATTCATCTCTGCAGAGCTGCCACTAGCCCAGTCTGTGTGGATGAGGAAAAAGTAGGCACCATCCATGAACGTGTGGATATGGCTTGCCAAGCTAATGACCCATTGTGAGAAGAAAAAGGAAAACTCCCTTCCTCTGGCATCGGGAGATCCGGGTTAACAAATGGAGCCCCACTCTCCCGCTCTCCCGCTTTCCCGGGGACGAGGCTCTGTGCAGCACACAATCCGAATGACTGTCCATGGAAATCCTGCTCTGGTCCCCTGGGGCCCAGCCCTGAGCCCGAACACGCAGTGGGCACCGGGTTTGTTGAACAACTATTTGCCAGTATTTGTCTCTCTTCTACCCTCTTTTGCCAGGCGCCCGTCTCAGCCCCAGGAGTAGGATTGGTGGGAGAGCCACCAGCTGGGTGTCATGCGGCCGTGGTGCTGATGGGGGAGTTTGCAGACATAAGGGGGACAGACAGGGTCAAACATAATTGGTAAATATTTGTCTATCTAATCAGAGGGCCTTTTAATTAGCAATTTCATCCTTGCAACTGGTTTATTTTTTTTTTTTCTTTCTGCGGGAAGTCAATTAAATGTAACAGATGGAGGAGAACACGGGGGTTTCCTGGTCTCCTACCATCTGTCCCAGCCCACCGCCGCCCCGCACAGCGGCTCCCACACCTCATTGGTGGCGCTGCCTGCCAGTTTCCAGAGGAGGGCGGGGCTAGGGCACCGATGAGCAGAAGAAGGGTCTCAGACCACCTCTGGCCCCAGGAAGCCCTCCTCCCTGCTCCTGGTCACCCTGGCCACCCTGCACATCTAGGCTGATCCTGTCGGCACACCTGTGACCCTCAGGTCCTGAGACCCTTTGCCAGCCGGGCCTCCCCCTTCCTGCCTGGGCGCCAGGATCATGGATCATGTCCATCCAGAGGAGACTCTAGTTGAGTTCTACAAATTTGACTGAGTGTCTGATGTCTTCCAGGCAACGTATCGGGCACTGGGGATATAAATCGGGCAGTCCCTGCCTTTCAGGAATTTGTAGCCCATGTTGGGAGCGGGGGGAGGCATTCATTCATTCACTGACTTAGTGGTAAGTATGTGTTAATGTATATGCCAAGCTCTGTGTTAGGCCCCCAAGAGCACAGTGATGAATCCATCCCTTCTCTTACTTTTTCTCTTAAGTTTTTTTTTTTTTTTTTTGAGGGGGGGCAGAGGGAGAGGGAGAGAGAGAGAATCTTTTTTTTTTTAATTTTTTTAATGTTTATCTTTGAGAGATAGAGAAACAGAGTACAAGTGGGGGAGAGGTGGGGGGGTGGGGGACACAGAATCCGAAGCAGGCTCCAGGCTCTGAGCTGTCAGCACAGAGCCCGATGCAGGGCTCGAACTCACGAACCGTGAGATCATGACCTGAACTGAATTCAGACGCTTAACCGACTGAGCCACCCAGGCACCCCTCCCCTTACTTTAAATAACTCAGTCAAGCAGAGGAGACAGGCACGTCAATTCATGTATTCAGTGAGTATTTATTGAGTGACTACATGAGCCAGGCACTGTTCCAGCTGTCGGGGACGTGGCAGTGAACAGCACAGAGTCTACGTCCTTTCCAGCAGGGGGAGAGACAATGAACAGATGGACGAGTAATGGCAGGGGTGGTCGGTGATTTGAAAAAACTGCCTATCACCCTGTGTAGTGTGGAATCGGAGCCTTGAAATTAGAAGCCCAGCGTCTCCAGCATGGCCTGCAAGGGCCCAGCTTTCTCTGTAGGATCATTTCTTGCCACCCCCCGCTTCCCAGGCTACGTTCCAGCCACGTCCACCTTCTGCTGATTCCTCCCACCTGCCATGCTCTGGCTTCAGACCTTCCCTCAGATTGTTCCTTCCGCCTGCCACCCTCTTCCCCTTAGTCTTGGCCTGGCTAACTCCTCAGCTGAAATGCCCCTCTTTGTCCCCTCTGGGTCTCTCAGGCCGTCTTACATTTCTTCCACTGCATTCCTGCAGTCGCGGTGCTCCGGGCTTCCCAGATCCTCCTTCTAGCTTGGCCGTTGCCAGATACCCATCAGTCTCCCTCCCTGGTCCTGTGTGGGAACCAGCCCAGGGCCCGCACCGTGTCTGTCCCGCTCCTCTGCAATGTCTCTATCGCCAGCACCAGGCACAATGATCCCCTGATCACCTGTCCCACCAATACTGACTGGACCAAATTAAATCAGGTAGAGAAGAGGAGACATCCCGGCTAGAGGCCAAGATTTGCAAAGACAAGGCAGCTTGAAGGATTCCTAAGCGTTCCAGAAATAGGGAGCAGCCGATGTAGCCGGATTAAGGAAAAGAGCAGCGAACGAAGCTGGAGTTAAGCCTTGAATGTTAAACCGAAATGTCTAGACTTTATCCTTATTAAGCCTCTAAGCCAACTTCAATCACTGTTCCGTGCTTTTGCACGGATCCATGTGGGTCAGGACAGATCCATGTGGGTCTGTCCTACTGTTGGCTTTTTTCTTCGAGTGGTCGCTGTTTTTGTTTGTTTGTTTGTTTTGCTTTATTTTTTAAATAATAGTTTTGGGGCACCCGGGTGGCTCGGTCGGATGAGTGTGTGACTCTTGACTTTGGCTCAGGTCACAATCTCTTGATTTTGCACTGAGTGTGGAGCCTGCTTGAGACTCTTTCTCTCTCTCCCTCTGCCTCTGTTCCCCCTCTTTCACTCTCTCTCCCTCTCTCTCTAAAAAAAAATATTTTAAAGATGTTTCTAATTAAATAATGGTTTTATTGAGCTATCATTCACATGGCATAAAATCCACCCTTTTGAAGCATACAATTCAGTGGTTTTCGGCATATTCACAGGGTTGGGCGTCCGTCACTGCCCTCTGATTTCAGAACCTGTTCAACACCCCCCACAAGAAATCCTGTGCCCATTATCAGTTACTCCCCATCCCGTGCCCCCGCTAATCTGTTTTCTGCTTTTGTTCACCCACTCTGGGTATTTCATATGAATGGAGTCATACAGGATGTGGCCTTTTCTGACTGGCTGTTTTCAAGTAGCAAACTGGTTTCACGATTCATCCACGTTGTAACATGCATCAGGGCTCCATCCCTTTTTATTGCCGACATTCACGAGCAAGTTTTTGTGCCCGTGTCTGCTTTCAGTTCCCCTGGGTATATAGCTAGGGGTGGAATTGCTGGGTCACACGGTAACCCCGTGTTTCACTTTCTGAGGAAGAGGAACTGCCCAATGACCTCCAAACTGGCTGCACCATTTGGCAATTTCACTGGCAACGGGCGAGCACTCCAATTGTTCTGCACCCTTGCCTACACTTGTTACTGTCTGTCGTTTTCATTTCAGCCGTCCTGCAGCTAAATTCTAATGCGTGTCAAGTGGCAGCTCGTTGTGGTTTGATTTGCATTTTCCCTAATGACCGGTGGTGTTGAGCATCTTTTCATGCGCCTGTTGGCCATTGGTATGTCACCTTGGGAGAAGTGTCTATTTAAATCCTTCGCTCGTCTTTAGGGGCGTCTGGGTGGCTCAGTGGGTTAAGCGTCTGACTTCGGCTCAGGTCCTGATCTCACACTCGGTGAGTTCAAGCCCCACGTGGGGCTCTGTGCTGACAGCTCGCAGCCTGGAGCCTGCTTCCGATTCTGTGTCTCCCTCTCTCTTTGGCCCTCCCCAGCTTGTGCTCTGTCTCGCTGTCTCTCAAATAAATAAACATGAAAAAAATATTTTTTTTAATCCTTTGCCCATTTTTAAATTGTGGTATTTGTCCCTGATGGTTAAGTTGTAAGAGTTCTTTATGTATTTTGGATACAAGTCGCTTATGAGTTGTTGTGTTTTTTTTTTTTTTTTTTCACAAAAGGAATGTTTATATCACTGTCAAAAGTGGAAAAAACAGGGGACTCCTGGATGGCTCAGTCAGTCAAGCATACCACTTTTGACTTCAGCTGGGGTCATGATGCCTAGGTTCGTGGGTTTGAGCCCTGCATCGGACTCTCTGCAGTCAACTCCAAGCCTGCTTCGGAACCTCTGACTCCCTCTCTCTCTACACCTTCCCGCCTCTCTCTTTGTCTCTCTCTCTCTCAAAAATAAAATAAACATTAAAAATAATAAAGTAAAATAATAAAAGGCACACGTGGTCCTGTGTGGGGGTGACTGTGCCGTTGGATGGCCAGGGAGGGCCTCTCTGAGGAGGTGGCCCTCAAGCAGATAGCTAGAGGGAGAGGAGGCACCAGGCATGCGAAGATCAAGGGGAAGAGAATTCTGGACGAGAGAACAAGGCGGAACTGAGTCGCATGTGACTGGAACAGAGTGGGCAAGGGGGCAATCAGACGGGATGAAGAGGGAGAGACAGACAAAAAGACCCCAGTCACGTGGGGACTTGTAAACCAGAGCAAAGAGCTTGGATTTGTTGTAAGCACAGAAAATGCCCTTTGAGACTTTTAAGCAGTGGAGTGATGTAATCTAATTAATGGGGTTTCTTTTCCAGTGTTTATTTTTTATTTTGGGGAGAGATAGAGAGGGAGCAGGGGAGGGGCAGAGAGAGAGAAGGGGTCAGAGGAGCCGAGGTGAGCTCCGCACTGACAGCAGAGAGCCTGACGTGGGGCTCGAACTCGTGAACCGTGAGATCGTGAACCTGAGCCGAAGTCGGACGCTTCACCGACTGAGCCACCCAGGTGCCCCCTCTGATTAATGTTTTTGAAAGCTGCTCCGGTGTGGTGGATTGTTGGGGTGCAAGGCGGCAGCAGTGAGACCGGTGTGGAGGTTACGATGTGCAGTAAAGTGTGATAACGGCTCGGACCAGGGCAAGGGGCGATAAAGAGAAGCGGTATTTCAGAATATGTTTCACCAGTGACAATGACAGGTGTGGCCGACGGATTGGATGGGGCAGGCAAGCAAGAGAGGGCAACCAAGGATGACTCCTGGGTGTTCAGCCATCTCCTCATCTCCTGCGACAGCCGGCAGGAGGGGAGGCAGAGCTGGGGGGTACCTCAAGCCTCTATTTTGGACTTCTCAGGAGAGACACCTGTTGGCATCTAAGTGGAGACGTCAAAAGGCAGCTGGAAAATTCTGAGTCTGGAGAGACGCATCGGGGCATCACGGGTGGTGTTTAAGGCCACAGGACTGGATAGAGTCCCAGACAAGAAGAGGCCCCGAGTGGAACCCACTGACACAGCAGCTCTAGAGGGCCAGCTGCGGAGGAGAAAGCGAAACGGGAGACTGGGGAGGAGCGGTCAGTGAGCAGGAGGCAACCGAGAAAGGGTGGAGTGAGAAGCCGAGAGGAGAAGGTGTTTTGAGAAGAAGGAAATGGTTGGAGAAATCTACCTTTCAAACATCGTGTTCCTGAGTTCCAAGCAGATGCAGTTGTTTGCGTGGCTCTGAGTCTGAGCCTGATGTCTCCGTGGCAAGAGGTGTGAAAGACAAACCGCCCCCAAACTGAGATGTCCTCCCTGGCATTGAAAGCGAACTGGGAAGTCCCCAGGGGACACCAGATCATGGTCCACCTGATGTTATCCCTCAACTTCCCGGGGTCTCCTGCTGCACTGGGGGAACCACTTCTATGGGCAAAGGGGAGCCATGGAGGGCTGTGGATGAGGGCAGCGATGGGGTCAGATTAATGAGGGAAGAGGAGAGACTAGGCAGGAAGAGAAGGGAGGAAGGAGGAGCAGTGGCCAGGAGGGACATGGGAGGTCTGGACTAAAGCAGAGGAGACTGAGCCTAGACATCAGAGGGTCACCTGCACCCCCACTCAACCCTTCAAGCCTCAGAGCTGACACCTGCATTTCCACCTTGCTTTCTGCTCACCTCAAGTCCCATGCCTCCCACCAGCAGTCTCTGACCCTCCACACCTACCCATCCCTTCTCACTCTGCCCCAGACGCTATAATGCTAGAGTTTATTGAGTCCTTACTATGTGCCAGGCACTGTCCTAAGCACTTCACATGCACTACCCATTCAACCCTCACACTTCTCCATTTTAAACATGAGAAAACTGAAGCACAGAGGGGACTAGCAGGTTGCCCAAGGTCACACAGTAAGTGAACAGTGGGGCCGGGATTCAAACCCAGGAGCTCTGACTCAAGTCCATATTATAGTGATAGAGAAAATGGAAGCCAGTTTCCTATCGTGCAAGAAGCCCGTTGTCAGTGAGTCACCCCTTGCATACCTCCAGTGATGGGCAGTTCATCACCTCCCAGTCAGTCTGCCTTGCCGATCAGATTCATTCCTAAATCTCCCTTTTTCTATCCCTGCAATCTGTCCCCTGTAACTTCTTCTGCAGGTGATCCAGCAAAAGGCTTGGGGGTGGTACAGCGGCATAAAGGTTAAAAGGAGGGCCCTGGAGCACCTGGGCAGCTCAGTCGGTTAAGCATCTGACTTGGGCTCAGGTCATGATCTCACAATTCATGAACTCAAGCCCTGCTTCAATTAGCCCTGCTCGCTCTCTTGCTCTCTCTCTCTCTCTCTCTCCTCCCCCCCCCTCTCAAAACAAAACAAAACAAAACAAAACAAAAAAAGGAGGGCCCTAAAGTCAAGTTGACCTGGATTAGTAGCTGTGCTGCCTTAAGCAAGTCCCCTCACCTCTCTGGGCACCGTTTCTTCATTTGGGAACCTAGCTAATGACAGGTGCTTAGCCTGCGGCCTGGCCCACTGCGAGCTCTGGGCAGGTGGTAGCTCCTGGGGTGATGGTGGTGTCTGCTCTGCACAGACTGTCTGTCCCCTCCTCCCCTGAGACCACTATCCCCTGTCCTCAAGGTCCTCAGATTCAGGCCCTGCTTAAGTTCGGCCCCTTCCCATCCCCGGGGTTCCCCCTCTGCCCCCAGGCTACCTACCATGACTCAGGTGAGCCTGGCTGCACCTGCTCTCTAACCAGGTCGCCAGGAGCCCCCACCCCCTGCAGGGCCCTGCAAGCCTCCTCTCTAATTCCCCTTCCTCAATCAGCCAGCTCTCTCGCGGCCTCTCCGCTGATGGCCCCTCTGTCCCCTGCCAGGCCCACGCCACCTCTAGGGCCTGGCTCACCCCACACGGCCCCCTGCATGCCCAGCCCACCAGGCTCTGTCCCTTAGTCTGTGTCTGAGCCTGCAGGCTTCTGAAGGGGCTGGAGCATGACTGGGGCGTGTACAAACAAAGCCACCAGGAGCGTGTAGTTGTGCACGTACGTGCACACACACACGCTAAAGAGAAATATCAACACACAGGGCAGGAAGCAAAGCACTTGCACGCATCCTTTTAAAAGACATCCACCCTAATGAGGAAGATACACACGGTTTTGGAGGCAAAAACACACAAATACATACCACCCAGGTGCATGCACACACTCCAGCAGGCACTCTGTCCGTTCCAGCCGATTTCAGCTCCCCCCGCCCCTCCCACCTCTTAACTCTGTGGATGGGTTAGTTAATGCCCAAGGCCCTCGGCCTGAGCCAGCACAGATAACAAGGCAAATCTCATTTCCAGAGCGAGTCTGTTTCGGGCTGCCCCCCCCCCACCTCGCTCCCGTGTACCTCGGGGCGGCACTCACAGCCGGCCCCCCACCAAGCTTGCAACATCAGTAGGTGCTGATGGTCTGGCTGTCTGGCCCTTCTCATCCCCCAAAGTCATCGTGCCCCTTCCTGGGAAGAGGAGGCGAAGGAGGTAAGACCGGGGCAAGCTGGGGGGAGGGCTGTCCTGCCAGGTGACCCCAGCAGGGCCTCAGTCCTCATTGTTTCCCTCTGGCTAGGACTGGCCTTGCTCAGGAAGCGGATGATCGCATCCCAGCCGGCTGGCTGCGTCCACTTCCAGCCCAGTGCTCAGGGTGGATGGGGGTCCCCTGAGAGCTGGGAGCAGGAGGCAGGAAGGCACTCTGGGCTTGGCAAGTCCCTGTGTGCCCTTCAGCACTGGGCCCATCCCCTGATTCACTGGGCCTGAAGCCCAGAGGTCATGCGAGGTGTTGGGGGTGGGGGGGATGGGGCGGGGAACCAGATACTGCTGGCCAAAGGGGAGGGAAATGGGGCACCAGAGCTCTTGGGACCCGCTGCCCCAACCCTTGCCCTGTGCCAAGACTGACTTTCAGGTGAAACACACCAGTCCTGCTGTAGAGGGTGTTAAAGTACTGAACTACTTCCAACACGTTGGCCGAGAGGTGCTGCCTCAAGCTCTCCAAGTGGCCCCACGCGCTGGTCCCTTCCCTGGCTCTCTCCTCCTTCCCAGATATGAAAGGGTCAACACTTGGCTCAGCAGGGAGCCTCCAAGGACCCGGCCCCTCCCAAGACCCTTTGATTGATCATCAGGTGGGTAAGGAAAGGTGTGGAGGTTACCCAGGACCACTGTCCTACACTAATTCTGTTACCCCCACCCCCTCACCCTGGACCCAATCCTTCCCCTCTCCTCCCCTGGTCTAGCTGTCCAGTTCAGTTGATCCTGCCCCTTTCTCTGACTCTGGGAGTCTGGAAGTGTGGGTGACTTGGGACTCAATCACAAATCTGAGGGCCCCGCATCCAGCCCCATATCCTATCATGCAGCGGGGGGGGGGGGGGGGGGGGGTTGAAGAAGAAAAAGTTGGAGGCATAAATGGAACACAGCCCCCTCCCCCAGTCAAAGATTTTAAAGGGAGGAAAGTCAGCAGAGTCCTTTCTCTGGGTCTCAGCCAAGGGGGAGTGGCTGCCAATGGCCCCCCACCGGCGCCCCAGCTTCCTCTGCCACTCACACTCTTTGCCGCCCCCGCCCCCATCAGTACCTCCATCATCTATACAGATTTATTTCACGATAATTTCATTTCGTCCCTGGCTCCAGAAAGATGGATTGCCCGGCGAGGTGATTGGGGAATCTGTGTTGGGCTCATAAATTTGCTGCCCCTCTGTGAAGCTCCCATGAAGTGTCCCGCACTCGGGGAGGGCGGATGGAGAGGGGTTAGTGTGACCACCGTCCATCTCTCTCCCTGCCACCTAGGGGTGAGGGGTGGCAGGAAAGCACGGGAAAGGGGGAATGTCCCCGTCTTAGAACCAGTAGGGCTCTCTCTCCACCTTTGTGACAAACAAGGCTATTTGTCACTTGGCTGGCAAGATGACCGGCCTTTCTCCACCCCTCACCAGGCCCCGCCACCAGGGGAGGCCTTCTCCCACTGAGCACTGGAGCTGACTGAGGGAAGAGGATCCAGAAGCAGGAGCGGCTGCCCCCTCCTCCCTCCTCTCACTGGTCGGCAGGAGGCACTGTGCTAGGACTGAGTGGGAAGCTTATTGACAGCTAGCCCCTTTCAGAAGGGAGAACACACACACACACACACACACACACACACACACACACACACATCTAACAAGCATGCACACACACGCAGAATAGTAGCACGCCCACACCGACACCTGCTAGAAAGAGATTACAAACGCAATAGCAAAAGCGCAGCAGCGTGGAAGAAAGGAGCATGGGATTTGGAATCCAGGAGAGCCAGAAATTGGATACTGGGTGTCCTGTGTTCCCTTGGACCGCTAACTCAACCTTTCTGAGCCTCACCTTGATCCTCTGTAAGGATAAGTAATATTCCCTCAAAGGGTTGTCGTCAGGACCAAATGACATGATATGTGAGAGGTGCCTGGCATATAAATGGTAGGCAGAATCATGATTCCAGTGCCCGCGTGCACACACACGCACACGCACAGGTGCACGCACACTTGCCTCTTTCTGCACCTCTCCATAGCCTGATTCGCCCCCTCTTTCCACTGCTGCACAGTCCCTAACTGATCTCTCCTTTCTGATCTCAAGGAACAGCCAGGAATGGTGCAGCTCAGATTCCCCTGGGGCCACATCCAGTCCTGTTCCTTCTCCTTCCTCTCCAACCCAAGCCACCTTTATCAGCCCAAGCCACACAGTCCTTCCTGCCCCCATCCTTCCTGCTCCTGGGGGTCAGGAAACTGGTGACAGGTATGGCTAGGGCTTGGGGGTCACATGGGACCAGCAGGATGAGAGGACAGACGTGACTAAAGGAAGGGAAGCCACAAAGGGCACAAATTCACAAAAATTCAAAACTGCCGAGCAGAGAGTCTGGTAGTGAACTAAGGTCAGAGCCAGTGGTCTTCAGTTCCCGGTCAAATGTTAGAATCACCAGGAAGCTCTGAAAAAAATACCGATCCCTAAACTACCAGCATCACACCCCCAGCCCACGGACACTTTATGTAATTGGTCAGGGATGAGGCCTGGGTCATTCTAGGGGTCAGGACCTGGGGCTTCGTAGCTGGGTGGGGACAGAGCCGGGGCTCAGAGCCAGGACGAACCCCTCCCCTCTCTGAACCTGTTTTCCTCACTGGAGAGGAGGAGGCTGCTGACCCACCTGCTGCGGTGAGAATGGTGGGTTTCAGGCTCTAGCACAGCATCTGGCCCTGGTGGCGCTGGGGAGGAGAGGGGACCTTCCTGAGACCCAGCCAGTCCCCTCAGTTCTGGGCGGGGACTGAGATGTCTTGCCACCCTACCACCCACCCCAGCCCAGCATGTCCCCCGGAGGCCCCACCTGCTGTGCCCTCCTGCCTCTCTCCTTATAACGAATTAGCTCCCTGCCTGCCTCCCTCCTTATTACGAATTAGCCCCCCTGCCTGCCTCCAGCCCCAACATTTCATCCCCAGCCCGCCTCCTCACATTAACCCTTCCCTGGGGTCCAGGGTGACCAGGCCTGTGGTTATATTCGCACAAGGTTTGCCCTCAGCTTCCCCGGGGGGGGGGGGGGGGGGGGGGGGGGGGGACAGGAGAGGCGCTCTGTTCCTGATTGTATCCTGTCGCTCCTGCCTAATTAGTATTCCACAGAGAGCTGGCTCCACAGGCCTCGGGATTTGTTTGCCGGCCGGCCAGTTCCCTGTCTCCCCAGTTCAGAGTGAGTAATTCTGTCCCTCCCAGGCCCATTTAAGGGAGTGAATAATTAGTTACATTCAATTAGGCCTCTCCGCTGCCACTGTGGCTCCTGCCTGCCTCACTTGGGGGGACAGGCGCACTAATGAGCCAGCGCCTGTCTGCCACGGGGGAGCAGGCATTAAACACCGACGATCCCCTCCACCCCTCCACCCCTCCACCGGGTGAGGGCTTGGAGGGAATGGGGGCAGGAGAGGAGAAAGGAGGGTGGGACCCTGGAGGTGAAGATGGGAGAGGAGGTGGGGGCAGAATGAGGAGAGGCAAAGGGGGGAAGCAGGTAGGGACTCCAGAGGAAAAGGAAAGAGAGAAGCCGCGTAAAAGTCCCTCTATATGGCATCCTTAGGTGAATCGGGCTCAGCCCTACACGGAATCCTATGCAGCACTTAAAAAGCATGTTGCCGATCTATTATTTATCGGCATGGAGAGACGCCCACTGTATACCTCTAGGCAAAAATGGCTGCATACAACATCGTGTATGTGATAATAGCCCAGGTTAAAAAAATAGTTTTGGCACAGAAAACAAGTCTGGAAGGACCTGTAACTTGTGGTTGATGGGGGTGGTGGGAAGGCTTACAGGTGGTCTTATTTTCATGTTTATTGCTTAGATGGGGGCGGCGCATTGCACAGGTATGATTTTCATAATTAGCCAAAATAACACTTGTTCGAAAGAGAACAGGGGGAGATGGAATTGCCAGGGGAAGGAAGGAGGTGGGTGGGTAGGGAGCAGGCAGACCACGGGGAGGGGGGTAGAGGGACAGGCAGGGACTGCAGGTGGGGTGGGCAGAGCCCTGGAGGGAGGCAGAGTCTGGGAACTAACTGGGCGCCTAAGCCCAGTGGGATGTGCCAGTCTGCAGGGAGAGAGGCAGAGAGCCCCAGGGATAGGGGGGTAGGAATGGACGAGCAGTTCCCCTCCTACTGGCCCCATCTGTCTGGGCAGAATCTGCCCAGTGACCCTGCTGAGCCCCTCCCAGAGCCCTTCTCCCTTAACGGTGCTACACCTGCTGTAGGCAGGTGCTGTAGGTTGTAGGCTCGAGGAGCCTCCCCAAGTTGCCCCCAACCCCAGCCCCCAGACTCCAGGACCACAGCACGTGGGGGGGGGGGTCTTTCTTTCTTTCTTTGTTTTTTTACAAATTAAAACTGTATCTCCCCACCCCTGCAGGTGGGTTTGTAATTTTCTGTGTCAGAATCACTCTGGGGGAGAGAAATCCTTCGGGGCAGAGTCTTTAATAACTTCTGCTGCCCAAGGAATCCACCACAGGACCTGAAGGCTGAAGGGGAGGGTATGTGCGTGCCTGCTAGGGAGGGGGGGGCTGGAGTGGGAGCGGGGAGGGGGGTGCTGGCAGGGGACAGGAGGGGGGTGTATCACAGAATTAAAAGGACACATACACCCGGCTCAGCCCCAGTCCCAAGGCAATTGCCTCGGTCCCAGAGCTTCCATCCTTTATTTACCCGGTGGAGCCTGAGCCCCCAGGAGCCTCTCCAGCCTCCCAGCTGGGATGCAGAGGAAGAGACAAGCTGTATATGACACTTGGCCTAACTTGGTTCTGGACCTTCCCAGGGCCTCAGTTTCCACATATATGAAACAAAGGGATTGGACACAATGTCATTCCCAGTCTCTCTTAAATTCTAATCCTCTGTGACATGCTTTCTTGGGTTCTCACTGACTTTTCTAGTTCTTGGAATTGGTAGGATTTCAGCATTGGGAGAATCCACACAGAAATCTGGATTCTCGGTGATAATCTGGCTTCTCAGGAACTCCCAATCCTGCAGCATTGGACAGGACTGATCGACGCTGCCCCCCCCCCCAAAGATAGATAGAGCCTCCCCACTTGGCCATAGTCTCTGCCGTCCTGATCCCGACCTGGCCTGCCTCACTCTGTAGCTCCTGTGCAGGAGCAAAAACCACAGGCTTTGGGTCAGCCTCATTAGGTCCAAATCCCAGCTCTAACCCTCCAGACCTTAGCATATCATTTAGCCTCTGAGCCTCATCTGTAAAATGGGTTATGAGACTGTGCGTTACATAGGGTCGCCCTACACACTAAGACAATGCATCAAAAGTTCTTAGCATTGTGCCTTAGTACGTAGTGAGCACTCGATCCTTGCACGCTCTTAGGGTCACTGCACAACCCTAGCTAGGGATGAGGCCACAGTGAGAATGCAGTCGATGCTTGTCAAATGGGGGAAGCAGTGGAGAGGGAGGCCTCCACTGGGGAACGGATGAAGTTTCAGAATACAGGTTGCAGGAGGCTCAGGCCTTTGGGGCCCCAGAGAGGAAAGGCCTCTTCTCCAAAGGGAGGGTGGGATGCAGCTTGAAAGTCCGCGAAAAGCGGCCGCCGGGGTCTTCGCACGTTACGTTGGCGCCACCTTCTGGCTGATACATGCCTCACACCCACCCTCCTCCAAGCGCAGGCCAGAGCGGCTCCTACAGCGGGTTGACCTTCTTCACGTATTTTTAGATTTGGCGGGGCCCTTAGAACTCCTAGGGCACCAGCCCTTCATCACACATCGGGAGGGAAAATTTCCAGAACCAGAGCGTAACTTTCCCAAGGTCACACAGAAAGTTTCTGGCTGAGCTCCATTGAGAAGCCAGAACTCGCTACAGTTGCCAAGAACCCCTTCCCTTTATACAAAGATACACAAAATTGTGCCTTCCCATGTATGCGTTCTGCTGGTTCTTAGGGGGAACCTCTTCCAGAAACAGACTCTGTGGCAAGGAAGGAATGCAGGTAGTTTATTCGGGGTCGAACTCAAGAAGCACCAGTGGGGGAGTGGGGAAGTGAGACGGGGAGGGGGGGGGAGGAAGCCAATGGCAGAGGGGCACAGGGGCTCGAGGCCTTCAGATTTGTCCCTCCCAAGGGCGAGTAGTAGGCTGGGGCATCTACTCTCCACCTTTCATTCCTATTCAGTGGAGAGTGTTCTGGGTCATCAACTCCCCTGGGTAGATCTGACCACCGCACACCTGCACCCAATACCGGGGGGAGCCCCAAGTCAATCGATCTCCAGTGCTTGTAATAGGAAACTCATGGCTCATCTGGACATAGCAATGTAGGAATGCCGAGGGAGGGGCGGTACTTCTCAAAGTGTGGTCCCTGGACCAGCAGCATTGGCGTCACCTAGGGATCTTGCTAGAAATGCACATTCCCGAGCTCCATCCAGACTTACCCCAACACTGGCCCTGGGGGCCCAGCAATCTTTTAGCAAGTCAGGTTTTGATCAGGTGGTTCTGGCACATGTTCAAGATTGAAAACCTCTGACCCAGGAGAAAACAAAGAAGACTCAATACCATCTGCTATGGGTATTATCCCCATTTGCCAGATAAGGAAACTGAGCTGGTCCGAGATGAAAATGACGTACCCAAGGTCACACAGACAGCAGGTGACAGAGGAGGGTCTCTTGCCTCTTGCCACCATACTGCCACGCACAGAAGTGAGTGACACTAGTCTTCGGACTCTAGGTAGAGAATAAGGGTGAGGTCCCAAAGCTCCCCTCCCCCCCCCCATGACGCCACCACTCTGTTCTGCTTTCTAAACCAACCGTCTCCACCTGGTGCATCCAAATTGTTCTCAAAGCCCTTCTGGGAAGCCTGCCAAGCCAGGTGCCCCTCTCTCGGCTTGCAGCTGCCCTCAGTCTCCATCCAGGATAAGCCCTCTCCACCCCCACCCTCCAGCCAGCAGGACACACGGGAAATCCAAAAGCAGCTATGTACTGGGGAAAAGGTTGAGATCCCTGGGTGAAACCAGCCCGGTCTCATCTTCACTGTGAATCTCTGCGCAGGGGCTTTGCATGGCTCTTCCCTCTCCTCGTCCTACAACCTTCCTCCCCTCCCCTCCCTTCCCCTCTGCTCCCACCCCATCTGCTGCTCCTCCTGGCTAGGCTCCCCCTCAGTTGGCACAGCAGGAAAAGAGAACAGGATGGTTTATTTTTATCCTCAGATACTGCTGGGGGTGGGGGGGGGGGGGGGGGGGGGGAAAGGGGGCACCATCTGACCAAGAAGCTGCAGCTCCTGTAGCAGTCGGGAGGTCAGAAGGAAGTGGGAGGCCCAGGAGCTCCCCAGGAAGGAGCCACAGATGTAGGTTCCAGGGAGCAGGAAGATCTGGAAGCAGCAGCACAGGACGGGGAGTGGGGAGCTCTGAGTGGCGTCTCTAAGAATTGCTGTGTGGCCACAGGCAAGTGGCTTCACCTCTCTGGGCTTCCATTTTCACCTCTGTCCAAGAGGGAGGGATGTAGAACCCTGGCTGCCCTCAAGGCCGTTTTTTGACGAACATAAGTAAAATGAAGAGAGTGCTTTGCAAAACACAACGCCAAATGCGAGCACACATGGAAACCGCCCTGGAAGGACAGCAGCCTGGGGACATTGTTATTATCCTCAGAAAGTGCCCTAATTCTGTGAGCCTGACAGTAAGTTAAACAGCTCATGTCATCGAGCATTTCCACCCCCGTTTTCCTTTATACATGTTTGATGACTTTTTAATTACATAAGCATTGTATGAACTCACTCTCCGTTTGGGGGGGGGGGGTGGGCAGCCAATTCTTCCTCTAACCCTTCGCCAACCCTTCTTCCCCAACCCAGACATTACAACTCCTGGAACCGTGCGTTTTCTGTGTAGCCTCCTGAACACTGGCTATAGCTACACACACACGGGTATGTTCTGTGCATACACATAACCCCGGACGACATATCATGCTGTTGGGGTGTGTGTGTTTTTAAAGAAATGTTTTCATACCCATCATTCTGCCACCTGCTTTTTTGGTTGTTGTTGTTCCACAACAGTGTTCTTGAGATCTTGTTGTATAAAATATATTACACTTTTATTTAGCCAGTCCCCTGCTGCTGGACGATTAAGTGGCTTCCAGTTGTCCACGGTCACAAACAACACCGCGACGGATATTCACGTATACGTCTTCCTGGGCTCGTCGAAACCACCATGATACATCTCTGGCCACTGAACTCTGGACGGGAGGATTTTGGTGGATATTCCTACACGGCCCCCCAAAAGTTTTGCCTCCGCCTTTACAAGCAAGTCGGGGGATCAGTGGGCTCCAGGGCGGGGTGGAAGGTTCTGTTTCTGCACCACAGGGGTGCAGGCCGGGGGCACCCCGCACCCTCCCTCTGCAGCACCAGGCTGTCCGGCCACGTGCCCGTTTCCCATGCCGCCACACTCCTGGGCACACACCGCCTCATACTCTCTCCTGCACCGAGATGCGGCTCTCTTTGCCGTCCTCCTGGGTGACCGGCTGACACCCGTGTAAGGTCTCCTGCACCGGAGCAATGGGGTGGAGGGAGACAGGAAGGACCTCCAAGTCCTCCACAGGGTCCTGCGACACAGCCTTAGGCTGGAGGACCTGGGGAGCCAAGGCGGGAGGTTACCCCCGGCAATCCTGCAGAAGGGGACCCCCCCCCAACACGCGCGCGCGCGCGCACACACACACACACACACACACACACACACGGAAGCCCCTTCCCCTTTCCCAAAAGGAGGGTCGGTGCTGAGTCAGTGGGTGCCTCCTGCCCCCTGCTGGCCACACAGAGCGTGTCAAGAGGCTTCCAGAGCGGGAGGCTTTGGATCCAAGGAGCAGGGGGGCTGGAGAGGGGGCCCCACCTCATGACCGCTGACCAAGGCCACAGAGACGTGGTTCCCCACGTATCAAATGCCGGGAAGGAACAACAAATGTCAGATTTTACCAGCGGTGCCAGGGCTGTTCTGTGGGGAGGTGAGCTCCGGTGGTGCCGGAATTTGGTGGTACAGGGGAGTGAACGGGAAGAGCCCTCCGGCCAGCACTGGGGGCGAGGGCATCGTGGGGGGGAGGGGGTGGGGGTGGGGAGAGGAGCCAGTCCTGCCGCCTCCCCACTGGCCACAGGGGCAGACCCTGAATCAGTGTTACTGCCATAGAGGCAACAATGAATCAGGCTTTCTTTCCAGTTTGCCAAAACCCTCAGCCGGTGCCCAGGGTTGACCTACCTTATTCTCTGGCTTCTTGGTCACCTTTCCTAGAGAGAGAGAGAGAGAGAGAGAGAGAGAGAGAGAGAGAGAAGGAAAAAACCAAATGGGATGGGGAGTTGGCAAAGCCAATCTCTCCCCCTTCCCTCATCACCTCCCCACCTGGGGACTCACTGATATAGGCAGACACCAACAAGACAGCAAGCAGGACCACCATCGTGATGGGGATCACCACCAGGGCTCTTATCCGATCCTGGAAACCTGGAGAAATCAAGACTTCGGGGACGGCCTCCCACCCGCAGCGGCCCCCCTACCCCCGTGCCTCAAGCTGCTCTGTCCCTTGCCGGACTCTCAAATGCTCCAGTGTCTGAGCTCAGCTGTATCACAGGATTCAAACAGGTGGCCCTGACAAAATGTGGCCAGATGTGTTTAGGGTGACCAGCACTGAGTAGCGATACAGCTGTCTCTCCCGGCTCCCCAGACGCCCCTTCCCTCCCTACTCCCTGCCCAATGCTGAGGTCCATCGACATTGATGTCTGCATTGCTGCCTTTGTTATAGAAGGATGGAGGGGAAAGTAAAGGGTTTCCCGTACCGAAGTCTCTATCCTAAATGGGAAAATGAAAAAAAAAAAAAAAAAAGACCAAGATGCATGGCAGCAACTAGGGGAAGGCAAGTGAGACATTCACCTTGCAACAAAATTTAAGGGAACACCAAAACACCTCAGTAATCAAGAAGAGTAATGTTTTGATGTCATGTTTTGAAAAATCATATCAACAAGCTGTGGCCCACAGGCTGGCTGCCTCCTTTTTATTTTATTTTTATTTTATTTTATTTTTTTAATTTATTTTATTTTTTTAACTGAGCAGGCTCCATGCTCGATATGGGGCTTGAGCTCATGACCCTGAGATCAAGAGTCACATGCTTTACCAGCTGAGCCAGCCAGGCGTCAACAGATGTCTGTTTTTTAAATAAAGTTTTGTTGGGGGTGCCTGGGTGGCTCAGTCGGTTGAGCATCTGACTTCAGCTCAGGTCATGATCTCACGGTCCATGAGTTCGAGCCCCGCGTCGGGCTCTGTGCTGACAGCTCGGAGCCTGGAGCCTGCTTTGAATTCTGTGTCTCCCTCTCTCTCTGCCCCTCCCCCGCTCATGCTCTGTCTCCGTCTCAAAAATAAATAAACATTAAATAAAGTTTTATTACAACCAGGGCTGGGATTAGTCTGAGGCAAGTGAGGCAGGGTTGGGTCATGTTTTTATGTAAATTTTGATATTGTATTCTTTCTAGACTTTTTTTTTACATTAGCTTTGTTTTTTTAAAAAAAAATGTATCTAACGTTATTTATCTTGATTACTGCATTTTCTGCCTGCCCACCTGCCTGCCTCGCTCACCTCACTCCAGTCCCAGCCCTGCCAAGAGGAAAGTGGGTCTGAAGAAGAAACAGAGTTTATTTTTCTTACCCCTGACTCTTTTGCTCATTAACATGACCTGCCTAGTCCCTGCAGCTATTTGGGCCTGTGGCCTGTGCTACTGTAGGCCAACCTCCTCGTTATAAAATCAAAACCAAGGCTCTGAGAGGAAACAGTGGCACGCCCACGCTGGTGTTGAAATGCAGGGTGGAGTATCTCCAAAGTGCAGGAACCCATGCCAGGCACTCCCCCCAACCAACGAAGGGAAGTGCTGTCATCAGCCCATTTCACAGATGAAGAAACTGAGGCTCAGAGTGGGGAGGGGACTTGCCCAGGCTCCGCAGGTAAGTGGCAAAGCTAGGACACCTCAATCCCAAACTGCCTCCTCTCACTTCACCTCTCTCTTTCCGCACCAGGTGTCTCTGTGCGACCCTGAGCCCCCTGTCAGCTCGCCACCTTCCCGGCCTGCTGCCAGAGTGCCTTCTCTAAGACTCACCGCAGACAGCATCCGTCTTGTTGGTCCCCGCCTGAAGCTCCACCAGGCCTTTGGTCTCACACCTGTGCACAGACAGGTGCACGCACATGTGCACACATAGACACACAGTGAGAGAAAGAGACATTACATTTCCCCAACCGTAAGATTTCCAACCCCGGAGGGAGACCATCAAAACCAACAAGTTCAGGTTCACTGAGCATGTATTGTGTGCAATCCCCTGTGCTGGTTATTATGGGAATGACACAGACTCTGTTCTTAGGGAAGGCATGAGTGCAGAGAAAACATTATTGCGCATCTTCAAGGAGGAATAATAGGCCAAAGTTTGTCACATAGGTCAAAGTGAACTGGGAATCGTTCAGAGAAGGGGAGACAAAGCCCACAGTGGCTGGAATAGAGGGGTGATGAATTCAGTTTAAGGCAGGGCTTCTCAGCCTCAGCACTACTGACGTGTGGGGCCACATAACTCTCTGTTGTGGGACTGTCCTGTGCACCGTAGGACACTCAGCAACACCCCCGGCCTCCACCCACTAGTTGCCAGTAGCAGCCCCTCCTCAGTTGTGACAACCAAAACGTCTCCAGATATTGCCAGATGTCCCCTGGGGAGAAAAATCGCTCAGTTGAGAATCTCTGGGTTAAAGGCTCGTCCAGAAAGACTTCCCTAGGGAAGGGCGATCTGAGCGGCCCTGAAGGATGTAAACTTAGAGCAGCAGAACACTCTAGCTGAAGCAGGACAATGTGATTTGAGGGATTAGGTGGGGGAGGGGGGCGTGCCAAACGGTATTAGGAAACTATGGAAAATTGGGTCTTTACAACCAGATCACCGGTAATCAGCCATGAAGGTTTCAACTGGATTCAGCTGGGAAGTCACATCAGCACCCAACCAGACGCCCCAACAGTGAGAGGACTCGCTTGGCCCGAGAGCTTGCAGGAGGAGAAATTATGGAAGAGTGGACAGCTGGGAGGCCTGCGCAGGGGTCTCAATATGGGATGATGAAGATGTGGTCGCTGGAGGGGTGGGGAGGAACGGATAGAAAAGGACACCACGAAGAAAAAAAAACATCTAAAGTGGGAAAAGGGTGAGAAGCTTCAAAGAAAGCACATACATAAGAATGCTTAGGTGTCTACAAGGGACCCCCACATGTCTTTTCCTCATGCCTTGTGAGATGAAGGTCATTCCCATTCTCCAAGTGACGGCACTGAGGCTCAGAGGGTCTCACACTTTCTAAGCTGCAGTGAGGCTGGAACTCAGGGCTCTGATTTTATTAACCAAGGTACCCCCAGTTATCATTCAACATTTATCGGTAAAGATTACTTGAGCACTTACTATATGCATGGACACTGTTCTAGGCATAAGGAATGCATCACCGGAAGAAAAAAAAAAAAGGCCAAGTCCCTACATTGAAGGAATCTGCAGTGGAGCAAGGCAGACAGTAAACAAATAACAAAGTATATACGAGATGCTAGTATTTGTGTGGAAAATACGTGTTTGCATGCGTGTGCATTTATTTATTTGTACATAGACTCTCTGGCAGGACACACAGGGGGAAGAGCTGCTTCCAGGGAGGAGAACTGAGTGGCCAAGGAACAGAAACTCATCACCATAGGCTCTCTCGTGCCTTGTGTTTCATGAGCCTCTCTTACCCGTTTTGTTTTTTTTTTTTTTTTTTAATTAAATGTAAAAAGTAACTGGGCAGGTGTTTAAGGGTATTCCAGGCAGGAGAGTTTGATGCAAGAGGACAAACAGCACATTGAGGGCATTGCAAGTAGCATGTGGGGAAAAGTCAGGAAATGGTGCCGCAAGTTAGGGGAGCAGGTGAAGGAGTCTGCGTTTCATCCTAAAGGCATAGGGAGTCACGAAGCCTTTTAAATAGGGAGCACCATGATTTGAAATAAACTAGAAAGCTCGCTTTGGCAAGAGGATAGAGACACAGCTGAAGAGGAGAGACCGGAGGCAGGGAGGCTGGTGAGGAGGTGAAGGCACCATCCAGACCACAGGGATGACCACTGGAGAGAAAGGGAATCCCAAAACATTTGGAAGGCTAGATAGACAGGACCTGGTTCCTGATGTGGGCTTGGAGGTGAGGGAGGGACCACGGGACAAGAGCCCAAACACAAGTGAGTGTCTTCCCAGAGGGTGAGAGGGGCGGGCAAGTGAGTCCATCTGGTGCCTGTGGGTCAACTGCGTGGGGTTGGACCCTTGGTGGTGGCATGTTACTGTCTTGGACCCAGGAGACAGATCCAGACAATAGATGTTGATTGGGAACCACGGATACGGATGAGATGCCCGGGGGAGGCGGGCAAAGTGATTGGGGAGTAGAGCCTAGAACAAAGGTCAAGGAAATCAGTTAGGAGGAGCAGAGGAGAAGTAGAAGGAAAGCAAGAAAGGTGTCCTGGTGCCCCCAAGAAGGGAGTTTCATGAAGATCAAGAGGTCAGCAGTATCTGTTACCACCAAGACAGAGCAGGAAAAAAAAAAAAAAAAATGCTGAAAAGTGGCCTTTTGGTCAACCATGTGGACACTCTAGAAGTTCTCTATATGCACAAGTGCGTGGACATGGGGAGCAGGGGCCGAAGGACAGGTGGCCGGATAGAATAGAAGTAGTCCCACACCCCTCTTAGGGCAGGAAACAAGGGGTGAATCCTTGTACCTCGTCCAAGGGTGACACTTTTCCGAAGCAGATGACACATTGGAGAAGAAGCCGGCTGGGCACGGATGGCAGGTGGTATCAGAAACCCCTGTAGCTGGAAGGGAGGAGATGGCTTTCATCATCACAGGGGACCACCCACCCGACTCTCAAGGAAACAGGTGGACAGGAAGGGCCAGAAGAACTATCTACGTCAAGTGCTGTCCCCCAGCACAGAGCTTCCCCGACTGCTGCAGCCCCTAAGAAGCCTCCTCCCACTGCCCAACCAAGGCAGATACCCAGGGCTGGAGGCAGGACAAGAAAGGTGCCATTTCCTGCTCACCAAGCAGAGATACCAATGCAGGGTGGCCCCTCCACCTCCAAGACCGAGCGCCCACTGCCCAATCCCTCACCGTGAGTGTCAGCTCCTCTCTCTTGCCCGCAGAGCCAATTCCCAGACAGGCCACTTACCAACCTGCTTGACCCCAAGGCCAGGGGGGCACAGGGTGTGCTGGATGCAGCTTTCACAGGCGTCGCTGGTACAGTGTAGACCTTCGTCACATGTGCAAGTGGTGTCAGTTTCTGAGGTGCCTTCCCTCTGGACCTGGAGCCCTTGGTCTGAGCAGAGATGGCAGGAAGGATGGGGACCCCTTACGAGCCATGCTTGGGGGATCTGCCCCTCACACTTCCTGCTTTTATCAGACCCTCTTCCAAGTAGGGATAGGAATCAAATTATTTAACAACCGGTACAACCCAGACTCCAACCAATCAGAACAGACCCTGGCTATTAAAAAGCAACGGCTACATTGTCAGGAATAAGTTAGACTATCAGCCTGACTCCCCGCGCACCCCTTCCCCAGCAGCCCACGCACTGGGGTCGCAGTACTTGTGCTGGTGACAGTGTCTCTCTATGTTCCAAGTGTCTAGGAATTCGCCTTTTTTGCAAGGAACGCATTCCGTGGAGGTGAACTCTGTGCAGTCATTCACCAGTTTCTTTCCTGGAAAACATCAGGAAATGAAGCAGCTTCAGACGGCTCAATGAGTCAAGACATTTATCAAAAACTGATCAGGCTGCGTTTTAGGGCAGGGGATTCAAAGATGACAGTCTCGGACCCTTCTAGACTTCATAGTCTGGTGGGGAACATGGGAGAGATAGGAGCCCCACTCCCGGGTAGGCAGAGAGGGGACCCAGGACATTCTGGCTGCAGGGCGGGGATGGGGAAAATCCCAGGGGTCATTTGAGACTCGAGTTTACAGTTGACACACGGGGCCTGCACCCACCAGGAAGCCAGGAAGGGTCCCGCTGTGGGGCTGGAGGGTCGGCCGCTCACCTGGCTGGCACTTATCACAGCACCAACTGTTTATCAGGTACTGGTTTTCTCTGCACGTCGTGCGTGGTTCTGGGTGGACCTAAAAACAGAATTGGACGATTTGAGGGGATCTTGAAATCTCTACTGCAGCCTCTATGGCAGGAAGGTGGAAGTCAGCCAGCACAGAGGTTAGAACTGAAGTGGAAGTCCAAAGCAGAAAACTGGAGCCTGCATATTACTTGGTGTGTTTGTTTTTAACTAAACTGCCAACTGACGTGATTATAAAAGCACCCAGAGGATCGGTCTGGCATTTTACAAAGCGATTGCACTGGGACATCGCAATATTCTCGGCACTAAACAGATCTTCCTTTTGGCTTGACGCCTGAGTCTTTCCGCTTCCCAAACACCCAGGAGCACACGAGGGCTCCGGTACCTCCCCTGGCGTCCTGAGGCTGGCTAGGCAGCTGGTCCTAGGCCTGGCTGGGGCTATATTTAGCACTTGGCCGCTTCCTTCAATTCTTCTGCTCCCCACCCCTTTCCCCTCTCCAAACCCTCATCATCGATTATCCAACCCCTCTCTCGTGAAATGCCAGGACTGTGAAGCTGGAAGGAAAAAAAAATCCAACTTTTTTGCTTTACAAATGGTAAGACTAAGGACCAGAGAGGTTGGGTCACCTGCCCAGGGTCACACAGTGATAGAATCTGGATAAGAACTCAGCTGTCAATACTCCCCCTCTCGGTCAACTGCACTATTTTTTTACTCCATCCAGGTACCATTAATTTAAGTACATTTGTTTTATTTGTTAACCATTGTGATTTTTATTTATTTTTAAGTTTATTTTATTTATTTATTTTGAAAAAAATTTTTTTTAACGTTTATTTATTTTTGAGACAGAGAGACAGAGCATGAACGGGGGAGGGGCAGAGAGAGAGGGAGACAGAATCGGAAACAGGCTCCAGGCTCTGAGCCATCAGCCCAGAGCCTGACGCGGGGCTCGAACTCACAGACCTCGAGATCGTGACCTGAGCCGAAGTCGGACGCTTAACCGACTGAGCCACCCAGGCGCCCCTATTTATTTATTTTGAGAGAGAGAATGCGCACGTTCGTATAAGCAGGGGAGGGATAGAAGGAGGGGATAGGGGAGAGAGAATCCCAAGCAGGCTCCGCACCATCAGCACAGAGCCCGATGCAGGGCTCGTACTCACAAACCATGAGATCGTGACCTGAGCTGAACTCAAGAGTCAGACGCCCAACTGACTGAGTCACCCAGGCACCCCTTATTTTATTTCTTTTTAATGCTTATTTATTTTTGAGAGAGAGAGAGAGAGAGAGAGAGAGAGAACACGAGCAGGGGAGGGGCAGAGAAGAGGAGGAGACAGAGGATCCGAAGCAGGCTCTACGCCGACAGCAGCGAGCCCAATGCAGGGCTCCAAATCACGAACCATGAGATGGTGACCTGAGTGGAAGTTGGACAGTTAACCAACTGAGCCACCCAGGTGCCCCTGAATACATTTATTTTAAATGTAAACCTTGTAGCGTTGCCATCAGAGAAGAACCAGTATCACTTCTCATAAATAAAAGGCAACCCTAAAAATAAATTCAACAGACGCAAAACAATGTTATTAAAACCCAGCCGGTTGCTTTGCTTGCTGACCTTGGCTTTTGTTTCAAAAAGGGGGCACATGGGTGGCCCAGTCAGTTGAGTGACTGACTCTTGATTTCGGCTCAGATCAGGGTTGTGGGATTGAGCCCCACATGGGGTCAGCACTGAGAGTAGAACCAGTACTGAGCAGTAACCTGCTCAAGATTGTCTTTCCCTCTCCCTCCGCCCCTCTCCCCTGCTCGTGCTCTCGCTCTCTCTCTCTCTCAAATAAAATAAATAAATAATTTTAAAAATAAAGAAATAAAGAAATAATAAAAAAAGGAGGATTAGCAAATGCTGGAGAGGTTTTAACTATAGTCTAGCTCCAAAGACCTTCTCCTTGAAAAAAAGGAGGATTTTAACAGAACTGTAAAGCAAATCTATGTTGTTTAGTCCCGTACCCTTGTGCTCCCTAAAATCATGCCACACTTGGGAAACAGCCAGTGAAAAGAGCACAGGATTGAGAATCCAACAGTGTAAGGCTGCAATCTTGACGTCATAACACTTACTAGTTATGTTGTCTCTTAGCCTCAGTTTCCGCATCTCTAAAATGGGAGTAATGCCTGCCCCACAGATTCGGTTGTGAAAATCAGAATGAATATATGTATATGGCCTGGCACGGCAGCTAGAACATAGGAGGTGCTCATTAAAAGGCACTTTTAATTATCATATATATATGTGAATATCTGTTTGGATGACTACCGCCCTGGCTAACTGGCTGGCTGTCCAGGATTCTGCCTAATTGGTGGCTCTCATTCAGTGAGAAAATTACCTACAGAAGTGAATCTTACTCCAAATGGAGAAGGAAGTATGAAGGTCTGTTGCCTCCACCACTACATCCTGTGAATGTTCTTCCTACAACCCTGTGGACTTTCCCACTAGACTCCCAGGGCAACGAAAGTCCTTTATGCCATTTTCAAACCTATGAGAAATACGGCTTCTTCTCTGAAAGTTTGTCAATCTCCAGCTCCCACTCCATAGCTCTAATCCTTCTGACAAAGCAGCTCAGGACCTAGGCTTGGGGAGGCGGGCGTGGGAATCAGGCAGATGTAGATTTATATCCAGGTTCCACCTAGCTGTGAGAACTCTGGCAAGTTCTTTCCTCTCTCTGAGCCTCCGTTTGCTCATCTGTACAATGGGGGAGTCAAAAAAAATCAGACCAAGAATGCATGTAAAGCATTTTGCTCGGAGCCTGACACAAAGGAAGCTCTCAAAAACAGTCCCTGCTATTGTCACAACCCAGTCTCTACCTGGCGCCAGACCTGGTAGTGTGCTCTTGAGAAGCCCAGACCACCCTTCTTCCTGAATCCCCTGGCTCTCCCTCCAATCCTCCTACAAGAGCCCTCTTCCTCCTCTCACTAGCTCCAACACCGCCCCGCCCCCCCCCCCCCCACCTCCCTTCTCCCTAAGAACCATTGCTTAGAGTGAAAATGAAAGTTCTGGGACAAAAGCAGCTTCCCCAACTGGTCTCTTCCCTTGCTGCTGACTCCCCTCCCCTACGCCTCCATGGGTCTTTCCTGACCAGACTTCATGCCAGAAACTACAGCCCTTGAAAGCAGGGGGAGGCCGGAGAAGTTGGAATGAGAGCGGCAGGTACTTGGGGGGATTCCCAGCCTCCAGAATGAGGAACTACAAAAATACATTTGAACAAAAAGTGAGTCAAGTGTGGGCCTCTGAAAATCCCGGAGATGTGCTTGGTTGGGCATAACTGAGACTTTCTGGTGCCTGGAGAAACCCCTGCTGGTCTCCTCACCCCTCCTTGGGTCCCATGAATTATTCATCTCCCCCAGGGGTCCTCTATGTCATCTTAAATTCAAGAGGCAGAGACACAGCCTTGGGTATTCCTCCTAGGTTGGATCACCCAGGATTTGGGGGTCGAGGTGGGGTGGGAGTGTTAAAAACCCCTTGCCTTCTCAAAGAAGTGCGTGGGCCTCTGCACCCACCCTTGTTCCCACAAGATACCCCGCAAGAAGGCGGCCCCAGGGGGCCAGGACATGATAACCGCTCACAGAGCCTGCCTGCCATCTGTCCACAATGTTAAAGGGACAGGAAACCTGCCAGACCCGCCCCTGCCCTTGCCCGGCCTTCCTTCTCATCTCTGAAACCCCTCAGCAGTCTCCGCGTGGCCAGCCTCTGAGGCAAACCCGGACTCCAGCCTCCCGACCAAATAAAGGCTTGAGTCTCCCAAAATCCCAACCCCGTCCACGCCGCAGGTGCACGTTTCCTGCAGTGCCCCCCCACCACGCGCCCTCTTGGGGCTACCTGGGACCCCAACCTGGGATGACACAGAAGCAGCCGCGACCCGGGGTACCTTACGCACCTTCTACCCCGTCTTCTATCCCCCAAAATCAGCTAGGAAGTTCCCTTCCCCGAAATATTGCTTCTCTTCCCATTCTCCACTCTCAAATCCCCAAATCCCCTGTCGGGTCGGAGCAGAAACTCAACTTACGGCGGTCAACACGCAGCCCCAGAGGAGACAGCGCAGAGGCAGAAGAACCATGGCGAGCTGAGTACCTAGCGGCGGAGTACGGGTGCGGGCACTGCGCGCGTAGTAACTCCCTCGGCCCGTGCCCCACCCCACGCGCGCCCGCCCAGGAAATGGGCGGGGTCTTCGGGGACCAATCGCGGCCAGCATCGTTGGGGGAGGCGGAGCTCCTGACAAGGCGGCGCGCCGGGATTTCCCCTGAACGTTCCTAGGAGTCGAATCTCCCGGGAGAGTAGGGTCATGCTTTCGGCGAGGGGGAGGGCGCGTGGTCCCTGGAAGTGCACTTCCTCCTCGCCCCTGGGACTCAGAGGCCAAGCTGAAGAAGGCAAGGAGCTAGCAGTGTTCCCGGAGCGCGAAGGCAGAAAAGAGAGATCCCCCGCGTGCTGGGAAGAAGCCCCAGGGACACTCCCCCAACGGTTCTCCACCCCCCCCCCCCCCGCAGCCTCCGGGAATTCCGGCAGAACCGAAAGTGTCCCCACCGCGGATGCAGAGGCCTGAGGAAGTTCCCCGCATCCCAGAAACCGGGAAGGCCAGAGCTGGGGTGTGGGGAAGAGGAGGGCTCCGGTGGCGTTTCAAGGAAAACAGTTTCCCAGCTTAAAGTTTCCCTCTCTTTCAAAGGAAATTCCCTCCTGTGGATGCAGCGTCCCAGCCTCCCCATCCATCCATCCATCCATTCATGCGTCTCCACCAGATTCTATTCCAACGCCGCCGTTCCCATCTGTCACCTGGAGACAGGCATTTAGAGTAGCACATCAGCCTTTGTGTGGGAGCGCAGGACCCCGTGAGAATCTCAGGAGACTCGGGACTCTTTCCTTCTGCAGAAACACACACACCCTTGTGCCCACATTGCCCGGGTTCTGGCCCTTCTCCAACCAGTGTTAACAAGGTCTACTCAGCAGCATAGAATCCCTGAATTCTGACTGAGACTCTCCTTCTGATGGGTTGACTTCCCTTGAGCTTTGGTTGTCGCCAGTGCAACCTGAGGAGCGTGAACTAGACAGCTGGTTGTCGGGGTGACGACTCCCCACGTTCTGCATTTCCCGGCCAGGCCAAAAGGCCAGGCTGCATGGAATCAGACAGGATGGGAGAGGAAGAGGCTGTTAACTCCACCCTCCTGGCTTCTGCTGCCAAGGTCACCCTCCTTTCCGTCACCTCCACCGCTGATTCACAGGCTTATCATCTCTCACCTGGGCTGTCCCAACAGCCTCCCTCATTCACTAGGTACCTTTTGAGCCCCTACTATGGGCCAGGCAACTCTCAACTAACTAACCGTCCCCCACTCCCTCCTTCTCTCGTTGTTCATACTGTAGCAATTCTCTTTGCAAACCCCAGGTCTGATCTGCTCTGGACACTTCCCTGCTGAATAACCTCTTTGGGCTCCCCATCCTCAAGATGGTCCAAACCCCTCCTCCTGACCCAGCAAGCTCTTCTCCACTCTACCCCCACCTGTCTCCCCATGCTCACTCCCTGCCATGTCCTCCCATGCACACTGGCTTCCACCATACTCTCCTTCTCCCCACGTTCAAACGATCTTGTCTTCTTACTGTGTCTTGCTGTTTCCTTCTTTCCCCTCTCCTTCCTGGAACCAGTTTAAATTTCACCTTCTCTTTGGTTAAACCTCCTCTTAACTTCCTGCGCCCCTTCCTTAGCCCCTTCTCCATGTTCCCACAGCATTAGCCTGCTGGACTAGAACTCCATCTGTCTGGCCCCATTGGACCGTGAGCTCCTTGAAGGCAAGGCTGACTTCATCCCAGTCCGGGGCACGTAATAGGACACCAATACATATTTGCTGAGTGAATAAATGAGTAAGTGGGTTCAGTAACTTCTCATTTGCAGTACATCCTCCATCAGGAAGGATGTGGGGGGCAGGAGATGCAAAGCTGATTGGTAGCCGCAACACATCACAAGCTCGTGGTCAGAAACCGATAAGCCAGGAACGCTTGAAATCAGAGTCCAGGGGACTTCACGAAAGCCACCAAACGTGCCTGGGATGAAGAGAATATTAAACTATCTTTTCCCTTTTTAACCCACTTCAAAAAGCAAACACAGCTTTAATTCCTTTGGGAGGGGGGAGGGCGTTGCTATAATAACTTCAGCCATTACTAATTCTTTATTTGCTTGATTCCAAAATTGGGCCCTTCACAAAACTGCCTTGGGAAGCAAGTACACAGAATTAAAATGTTAATTATATTATATAAAACATATCATAGTCGTAATTAAAGCTGCTTAAATTAATGTGTGGAAGAATAAATAGTAGCCTTCGGGTTGCCCCATGGGGTGAAGACCAGATAAGATAAAGGGAAGATATTTTAGTATATGCATATCCCAAGGAGACATGTGCTGTGGGGAGAGGCTAAGAGAAGGCATAGAATCCTCCTGGGCTGAGAAAAATATACTGGAAGAGGAAAGCGAGATGATTTATGGGGAGGATGGCAATATTTCAGAGTCCTGTCAAAGAGGGGAACTATTTAGGAAGGGTTCAAAGATAGGGCAAAGGACATTCCAGGAGTGGGGACCCAGGATTTTGGAATGACAAGATATGCCCTTTGCAGGAGGTGGGGAGGGGGGCAGTCACAGGGCCACATGGATGGGTAAGAAGCAGGCCTGGAGGTCAAGTCCACAACATAGCCAGAATCTGGGGAGCAGATGATTCTAATATGAAAATCCCATTGTGTTGCTCTTAGGTTTGAAGCAACTCCCTGGAGCCCTCACTCCTTAAGCTCCCCTCACTCCTTAAGCTCACAGGACCTCAAGGCCATGGGCTCCTTCTGCCCTCAACTTTCTGCTCCAGACTGTGCCACCACCTCTGCCGGAAAGACCTTCTCCATTCTCCTTTCATTGGATCAACCCCTTCTCATCTTTCAAGTCTCAGCTCAGGTGCTGAAGCAGAGCCCTCTGCATCAGCCCTCTGCAAGCCCGGAAAGCCCTCTGCATCAGCCACCCTGGAATGTGCACCCACCTACCTCCCCTTGCCCTCTCAGAACCCTGCGGCTCCTTACCTAAGCAAGCCTCCAGCCCTACCACACTGTATTTCAGTTATTCTGTTTACTCATGGAACCGGTATACTGAGGCGACTCGACTTGATAGGGCATAATAATGAAGCTTTCCCCCCTAATCTCTACCTTCAGCTATGCTGTGGTGAATTTCCCTTTTCCATCCCTTAATGACATCTTGGGCAGATTGCATTACTTTTGGATCACTTTCTGTTGTTAAACCTCCATCCTTGAAAGCTTTATTCTCAAACTCAATTTAAATCTCATTCTGTCTTCTCCCTTACTCATCCAAGGGTTGACTGGAGCCAGGATCCTGCCAGTTCGAATAAAGGGGGGGGGGGGAGGGAGCCTAGCCGGCTTGGAAACACGCCCCAGCACCCTCCCCCTTGTTGAAATTGGGAAAGGGGGAATGGGAAGAGCCCTCCACAGTAGCTCCCTCCCTGTGGGTTGACCCTGTTTCCCGGGCTAACCTGGACTAGCAAATGTTTACAAATGGTTTCTCATGGGGCACGTGAGTATATCTCTGTGGGCTTCCCCATTGCACAGTCCTCTGACAGGGGGCGTCCGGCTCAGGTTTCAGCTTCCCCACCTTGCCCCGCCACCTCTGCTTCTGCCTCTGGTGGGACCCTCTTGTTCTGCAGTCAGCCTGCTCCGGTGGAACACTAGGAGCTTAGCTAACTACTACTGGGTCCACATGACCCAGAGAAACTCAAGACGTCCTGGCCAGCGGCTCCACGGTGACCCCTCTCTTCACCTCTCTCTTCCCCTGCTCAGGGGGGAAGATCACCCAGGGGGTGACCTGATGACCCAGGGGGACATCAGCAAGTCCACTACCAAGTTGACCCCCACTGGGGAACAGCATCCCAGCATCCCCTTCTTGCAGCCACCCCTCAATCTCCAGAAGGGACTCCCAATGAAAAGGGGGAGAAAAGGGAATTGCTTTCACAATAAACACTATATTCCTCATCAAAACCAAAGAACTCCTCCCTCCCCAGTATTACTGTTTGGGCAAGGAAGAGGAAAGTGAGCTTATAGCTAGGGGATCTGAGCCATTTGTGCCCCCTTTAGTAAACCTTGCAGGCTCCATTCAGAATGCGGGTTACACAGGGCCCGTTTGCTTTGGCCGTGGGACATGGTACCAATTCCTGAGTAATGGGGAGTTCCCACTCAGTAACCTTTGGATTGGGCCATCCTTCATGCCTAACGTGATGCTTGGAGAGGACAGCCTTTGTAGCCTGAGGCCCACACAGAGCCCAGGCACATGCTAGATGCTGAGCAAGTATTTGTTGAGTGAACGTGGGACTATAAAGTAATGAGACTGTAGGGCCCCATCGCGTCCACCTGATCATTCTCACACTGTCTGGGGACCTGCTCATCTCCCTCCACCAGAGAACCAGGCTCTCCAGCTAGGATTCCCAGGCCCAACTGTAAACACAAATCTCTCCTTTCAGCTCAGCATAGTTGGGGTGGGATTTATCAAAAGGACTACGAAACTCAGAAAAGAACCCAACCACAAGTTAAGAAAACCTGAGAGCCAGCAAAAAAAAAGATGGGTGAACTGACAAGTTATAGACATTTTTTTAGCATGATCTGACCAAAGCCACTTACTGACTTGGCTGATCCTGATTTCCTAGACCTCGGGGTCTTGTCCTCAGCCTTGTCAAGCTCTGATGTCTGGAATGTGAGATGGCTTTGGTTGGGGGAGAGGATCCAAATCCCTTACAGTGGCCTCAAGATCTTGAGTAATCTGACTTCTGATGATAGTACCTTCTACACACCCACTTGCTGGCTACACCCCAGCCATCCAGTCTTCTTGGTTCACCTCAGAGCCTTTGTCTGTGCTGTTCCCTCTGCCGCAAAGGCCCCTCCTCCCACTCTTCATCTGCTGACCCTTCATCACCATTCAGATCTCCGGGCAAATGACACCTCCTCAGAGAGTTCTTCCCTGATAACCTTATCTAAAGTTAAGTTCCTCTGCTGCAACCCACTTCCCCACCACTGTCCTCTCTCATGGCACCTGTTCTAGTCACAGTTGTCATTGCAAGCAAGACAAGTCGGAGCTGGTGAACTTAAATAGAAGAGAACATTGTTGGAGGGTGTCAGGTGGCTCATAGAACTGACAGGAAGGCTGAAGGACCAAACTCCAGCAGGAACCGCAGGAGGCAGGACATAGTCAAGACTCTGCTACAGGTCTTACAGGTCTTACAAACCAGCTCTGTTAGCCAACCTCCAAGATGGCCCCCAATGACCCCACCTCCTGGTCTTTACACCCTCTGGGGTGCCCACCCTCACGGTACCGAGGTTGGTCTGTGTAACCAATAGAAACAAGGGGAAATGATGGCACGTCACTTCTAAGATTAGGTCATAAAACTGAGATTTCAGGCTTCTGTGCTCTATAGAATATTCTCTCTCTCTCTCTCTCTCTCTCTCTCTCTCTCTCTCTCTCTCTCACCTTCCCCCTTTCCCCTTTCCCTTTCCCTTCCCCTCCCCCTCCTCCTCTCCTCTCTTCTTTCTTCCCTTGTCAGGCCCACCTGGGAAGCCAGCTGTCCCGTCAGGAAAATGTTCAGGCAGTCCATAGAGAGGCCCACATGGTGAGGATCCGGCAATTCTGGCCATCGGCCACATAAGACGAGTGGACCCTCCAGGCCCAGTCAAGTCTCAGATAAGCGAAGGCCCAGCTGACACCTTGACTGCAGATTTGTGAGCTCATAAATGTTTCATTATTTCAGGTCGCTAAGTTTTAGGATAATTTCTTACACGGCAATAGAAATAGATAACTAACACGATCAGTAAGTGACCCTGACCTTGAGCATCAATCCCTCGAAGTTCAGTGTCTTGGGAAGGGACATTAGAGTGGCCACACTTGGCTTACACCCCATGTTCTGGCTGCCAGGGGGTGGGAAGAACTATCTGAGTCCTCCTGGCCCCTGGTGAGTCCTGCCCTTCGACATTCCCCTAAAATGAGAAGGATGTTCAGGGCCGCCTGGGTGGCTCAGTCGGTTAAGCGTCCGACTTCGGCTCAGGTCACGATCTCGCGGTACGTGGGTTCGAGCCCCGTGTCAGGCTCTGTGCTGACTGCTCAGAGCCTGGACCCTGTTTCAGATTCTGTGTCTCCCTCTCTCTCTGACCCTCCCCTGTTCGTGCTCTGTCTCTCTCTGTCTCAAAAATAAATAAACGTTTAAAAAAAATTTCAAAACAAAACAAAACAAAACAAAAAAACACGAAAGAGATACTTTAAAATAGACCAAGAAATTAGCCATGGTCCCATTCCAAAATTAAATCAGTTTTTCATTTGTACATGTCACCTTGCTGTCCTTGTCCATACGTACCTTCAGATTTTTCTTTTCTGAGGATATCCTAGATAGATTTCCTGTTTTATGTTTTTCAATAGCATGGTATCCTATGCATTATTTCCACTTCTGTAAATACCTGTTTTTTTTTTCTTTATCTTTACACCCCCCCTTCCATAACAGCTTGATAGGTATCCTTCTACACATTTATAAATATATTTGTTCCTTCCATAAGAAAAGGAATGTTTGCCATTTTTTGGCCCTTTTCTCACTTAACTCTATCATGGAAATCATTCCAGGTTAGCAGACACAGATCTGACACATTCCTTTTTTTAATAACTGGGTAATATTCTGTGATGGGGGCTTGTCACAACTGATTCAATCATTCTTCTTTTGATGTACATTCAGGCTGCATCCAGGTTTTTACCGCTGCAAAGCATGCTGTAACCACATGTACTTGTACCCATACGCTTAGGCATTTGTGCTTCTATTTCTATAGATTTCCAGAAGTGGAATTTGCAGATATGTATATTGTAAATGGGAACAGTATTTACAAAACACTTGGGAAATGTACAAGTGTGAAGGGACCTTTGCTTTGTATGCTCTCTATCACTAGATGTTGTCATTCATTTTAATATTTGACAGTTAATGGGTGAAGAGAGAGGTCTCATTGCTTTGATTTACATTTTCTCAGTTATAATTGAAATTGAGCATCCTATCAAATGCTTATTAACCATTTGGGTTTCCTCTTTCATGAACTAACTGAATATATCCTTTGCCCATTGTTTTACTGAATGTCTTTTTCTTAACAATTTCATTCATTCACGTGTTCATTCAACAAATATTCATTGAGCATTTGCTATATGTCACTTTTGAGGTTATAGCATTGAATTAGATAAGTCCCAGCCCTAATGAAGAGCTGTTTGTATGATTTCAATGTTAACCCTTTACTATGTCACCCATATTTTTAATTTTTTTAATGCTCATTTATTTTTGAGAGAGACAGAGCGTGAGCAGGGGAGGGGCAGAGAGAGAGGGAGACACAGAATCCGAAGCAGTCTCCAGGCTCTGAGCTGTCAGCACAGAGCCCAGTGTGGGCCTTGAACTCACAAACCGTGAGATCATGACCTGAGCCGAAGTCTGATGCTTAACCGACTGAGCTACCCAGGCACCCCATACTGTGTCACCCATCTTGAAAATCAGCTCAGATGTCTGATTGTACCTCGAAGTTCTCCCCATAGCCATGCTCTGGAAGACTGCTAATCTTTATAGTTTCAGATTTTATGATGTAAAATACCTAATATCAAGCACCACTAGCCGCTAGTTTGTTAGAGCGGAAAGACCACTTATACAATCCCCTAGGTAGCACCTTGCTGCTACCCCACTTTTATGTCCTCCATAGTCACTCTTCCTGTCCCTCCTTCAAGCACCTGTGACCTTCTCCTGAAGGGCCTTTTAAGGCTGCCTGAGCATATTTAGCCCTTGAAGGGGGCAGGACAGAAGTGCCTGGGGGAATGCCCCTGGGAGCGGCCTTCTACCAATGACAGACAAAGAGTCAGCGAGTGAGTATCCCAGTTCCCTCGTCCCTCGTCCCTCGAGTGGGATAACTCAGTGGTGTGTGTTCTACACTACCGCCCCGTGAAGATTAACCCCCAGTTGTCCACGGCACAATCAGCACATGAACCCAGCCCGTAATGGCTTCCTTCCCTCCCTGTTTCACTTCCCCACACCCCCACTGATGCTTCGTGGGGTCACCTTCCAAATTACTTGCACTCAAATCCTTATCTCAGTTTCTGTTTCTGCGAGACTTCCAACTACGTAAGACCTCTTGGTTTGCAGATGAGAAACTAGCAGGAGGAGACTGTGTAGACTGATGAACAGAAATGCGGCCTCTGAAGTCAGAGGCCTGGGTGCAAAGCCTTCTTCTGCTCCTGACTGTGGCCTTGAGTACACTCTTTCCTTTTTCTTTTTTATTTATTTATTTTTGAGAGAGAGAGAGAGACCACGAGCGGAGGGGCAGAGAGAGAGGGGGGAGAGACAATCCCGAGCAGGCTCCACACTGTCAGCACAGAGCCTGACGCAGGGTTCAATCTCGTGAACCCGGGAGATCGTGACCCGAACCGAAATCAAGACTCAGATGCTTAACCAACTGAGCCACCCAGGCGCCCCCTTGAGTACATCTTTATTTTTTTATTATGAAATTTATTGTCAAACTGGTTTCCATACAACACCCAGTGCTCATCCCAACAGGTGCCCTCCTCAATACCCATCACCCACCCACCCCTCCCTCCGAGTACATCTTTAATCTCTGGTTTCTCCTTTGTAAAATGGACCTAATAGCTCACACGGTTGTTATGAGGATTAATTAATTATGTAATTTTCTTGTAATATCCAGTAAAAAATGTTATTAATCATTAATATTAGAAATAGGACAAAACTGCATCCTAGAGAGTACAGGTAGCTCAGCTAAGGTTATACGGAATGTGGGACGCGTGTGCCATTTCAGAAGACTCTAATCCTCTACCTTCCCGTTGGCCAGGGATGTTACAGCCATCGGGTTCCACTCATCCTGGACTTTGAATACTCCTAGACTCATGGGAGGAATTGGGTATTTATCAACACTGTCCAACAGAACCTTCTGTGCTGATGCCAACACTCCAGATCTGTATCGAATGTGAGAGCGGCTAGCTAAGCTCTATGCGCCTATTAACTTGGAATATACTTAACGCAGCTAAGGCCGTGGGCATTTAACTCCATTTACTCTTAATAAATGTAAATCGTCACACATCGCTAGTTAGACAGCTCAGGTCTAGAGAATGGGGGTTGGGCAATGACAGGAAGAGTCCTCTAAGTTCTTTTCTTCTCCCCTCCTCTTCTCTCTGCTCTTCTGCTTCTCCCGCAGCACCAGCCATTCAGCAACCCCCTCAAGGCACCCTCTGCCTTTCCCTCCTTGGTACAGGCTGGGCTCTATGAGAGGAAGCAGAAGGGACTGTGACAAGCCTTGTGCTTTCATACACCCAGCAAGGTGAGACAAGCCCCTTTGTGGTCCCCGTATTGAAAGACCAGATGAATACCTGCTATAAATAAAGCTGAATAAAGATCCTTTTCTAGATGGCTTCCATTGTTCCCTGTTCCCTTATGGTATTCACGCCGAGATAATTTCCAGCTTCTCAGACCCTCAATAGTTATAAAACATACCATTACCTCATTTTCATTTCATTAGATTTACAGGTCACAAGACCACTCTGATCCTCACCAACTTCATCTTTAATGGTTTCAAAATCATGGTTCTTTCTGTTTCAGTGTGAGGCCGACACAGAACTCCCTACTTGTGTATTCTTACATCTCCGGCTTCCCACTTTTAACTCTCTGTCTAGACAATAGTGGCTAATGGAGTTTCCCAAATGCCAGTGTGTATTTCACATCCATGAAGACGCGCCCCGCGTTGCTCTGTAACCCCACAGCATGAGCAGTAAAGGCAGTCATTTCTTTCCAAACCGTCTAATCCTGATGGATGGCAGAGAAAGGTCTACCTGAGTCATATATCTGATAAACTGTCAGCTCTCCCAGGCTACATTTGCACGGCACCTTGAATTCGCTCTGCAGAGCACAGTGGAGCACGTGCGCTTTGGAGCCTGACAGATGTGGGTTTGAATCCTGTGTTGCTTAACTGCGAGGAAAAATAACTTATTCTCTTTGAGACTCAGTTTCCCCATCTGCAAAATGGAAGAATGGGAGAATTGCTTTGCAGGATAGTGGGAGGACTAGATTTATATGGAAAGCAGGATGTTGGAGGCATTAAAAGCATGAACTCAACCACTGGTGCACTGCTCTGTGACCGTAGGTAATTTACCCAATTACCCAAGCTTCAATTTTCTTCCCTACATCCCAGGGATAGTAATAATGCCTACCTCTTAAAATGCTGGGAGGATTAAATAAGGATATATATATATATATATATATATATATATATATATATATAGAGAGAGAGAGAGAGAGAGAGAGAGAGAGAGTCCTCAGAGAGTGCTGACTCAAAGAAAGTGCTCACCTCTTAGAATGCCCTAAGGAGAGCTTCTCATCCCAGGTATTAACTACTTTCTTTAGAGCAGGATTCTCGTGTGTGTGTGTGTGTGTGTGTGTGTGTGTGTGTGTGTTGTGAAGTCCTCTGACCATACGGAGAAGCCTTTGGACCCTTTTTAGAAAAACATTTCTAAATGCATAAAATATAATAAATAGAGGTACAAAGAAAACCAATTATGTATATTGAAATACAGTCATCAAAATAGTAAAAAGACAAATCTGTGATGTAGCACTGAGCATCTTCATTAATGCATTACATAATAAGATCTAGTGGCAAGTCTAAAATTTCCATAATTTCAAAGCAGTGATGAGTGCAAACAATAATTCAAGACATCTGCAATAATTGTAATGTGATATGAAATATCTGTGATTTCTACTGGAGACAGTGTAGCAGGCTCTGACAGTATCACGGTTTGTTGCTTGCATTCATAAGTGAAAGAAACGCTTTGGGGCACCTGGGTGGCTCAGCTGGTTGAGCATCCGATTCTTGATTTTGGCTTAGGTCATGATCCCAGGGTTGTGGGATTGAGCTCCCATTGGGCCCCGTGCTGAGCATGGAAACTGCTTAAGATTCCTTCTCTCTCTCCCTCTCTCTCCTTCTTCCCCTCTCCCCTGTTTATGCTCTTGAAAGAAAAAAGAAATAAGAAAGAAAGAAAGAAAGAAAGAAAGAAAGAAAGAAAGAAAGGAAGATAGAAAGGCTTCATTTTAGTCAGAGGTAAATGAAAGTAAAGAAGCAGGTTTTTCCCATCCAAGTTCATGAACCCCGGGTTAAAGCCTCTGCTTTATAAAATATCTAGCACCCCTTTATCCTCAGCTGTGGGTCCAAAGTCACAGATTAGGAGGTACTCCCCAAATTCTCCTCACATCCCATTAAATGGCCTCTGGTTGGAAGAGTAATTTCAAGACAGAAGTGCACAGTTCTACACGAGTGGGCAACAGGCTGACAAACCACGACCAGCTTAATGCTTATTGTGCAGTCCATGACAAGCACTAAGTGTGCTAAGTGTTTTTCGTGGGTTTTTTTTTTTTTTTAAATAGGCTTCACGCCCAACATGGAGCCCAATGCAGGACTGGAACTCAGGACTCTGAGATCAAGACTTGAGCTGAGATCAAGAGTTGGACGCTTAACTGACTGACCCACCCGGGCAGGTTCCCCCTAAGTGTTCTAAGTGTTTTGCAGATGTTGACTTACATATGTGGGTTTGAACATTCACAATAATCCTTTTAGATAGATAGATCCTACTACTATCTCTGTTTTACAAAGGAGAAAACTGAGGCACAGAGAGGTTAGGCAACATGCCCTAAGTCACACAGTGAGTAGATGGTAGAGCCAGAATTCGTACTCAAGTGGTCTGAATCCATGGTCCGTGATCCTAGCTACCAGGCTATACTGTCTCTCTATTCTAGTGGAGAGGGGGAGGACGATTTAAAGAAAATTTTATTAACCTTAAAAATAAAATAGCCAGTTATTTTACCAAAAAAAAAAAAATGAGTTTATTTGGGAATTGCAGAGGAATTTATTTGGGACACGCTAGCTATGGTAAACCGAGGGCGAGTCCGGAGAACAAACTGGGGGAACATTACTCCGTGCAGCGAAAGGAGGAAGTTGGAGGGGGCTGCTCTGAACAAAATTCCCTTGGAGCAAAGCAGGAGTTCAGGGTAGTAACGGTTTCTCATTGGCTGAGTGGTGGCAGTTTCTCATTGGCTGGGCTGTTGCTGGGCAAGGAGGAAATCTTTCTTCTTCCTGTTGGGGTAGTCCAGTGAATTTCTTCCTGCCCAGGAAAGCAAAAGGATCTGCGCTGGAAAGTTTGTGAGTGAGAGCTTCCCCTTGAGAGCTTCCCAACTCCACTCTAAGTGAGGTTTCCCTTTAATTACTTTCACAACCTTAAGGATGAATAGAATTAATTAAAGAGGTGGCAGAGAAGGGAGGAGGGAGGATGGTGATGCAGGAAAAGGGTTGGGAGAGTATTTAAGCGGAGGCAACAGGAGGTACAAAGGCCCTGAGGTGGAAAGAATGTGGTGAATGTAGAGCCTGAAATGATACCAATGGGGTTGCAGGCTGGAAAACAAGGGAGACAGTGGCAGAATGTGAGTCTGAATGGCAAAGTTCCAGATCATCGGGACCAGCTTTATCACTATCCCAAGGACAGTGGGGAGTGACAATAGATTTGTTGTATAAAAATATTCTAGCTATAGAAGAGAAAGAACTGGAGAGAAGAAAAGGTGAAAGCAAGGAGCCTAGTTTGGAGATAAGCAAAGAGGTGCAAGCTAGGAGTGCTGACAGCTTGAACTAGGTGGTGGTCAGGGCGGACCCATTCGAGAAACGTTAGGGGGAAGGATCTGGTGCACTGGATATGGGGACGAGGGATAACTCTGTGGCCGACTGTATTCCCTAAAGGTGGCCATAACTTCATCTTCCACCCACAGGCTCTGCTCCCAGCGAGTCCTTGCTATTCCTCCCATTGAGTGGAGGGCCTTGAATATGACAAGCATTATGAGGCTATATGACTTCTGAGGCTCTGTCACAGAAGGCAATACAGCTCCTGCCTGGTTCTTTCAGCCACTCTCCCAGGGCCCCGAGCACCATGTAAGCAGCATAACTGCTCTGAGATCACCATGCTATGAGGAAGCCCAAAGTAGCCCATGCAGAGACTACATGGAAAGAGCCAGAGACTATGTGGGGAGAGAAAGACGTCCAGCCAGCCTCCAGCTCCTCCAGCCCCCCCTGCTCTTCCAGCTGCAACTACTGTCTAACTCAGAGCCACAACCACTCAACCAAGCCCTTCCCGAATTCCTGGGCCCCAGAAACTATGAACAAGAATAAAATGCTTTTGCTTTACATCATTAAGTTTTGAATCTGGAACATTCATCCTTCAGATTCTGCCTCTACTGACTCAGCCAGTTATCCAGTTCCAACTCTCATTCTCAGTGTGAGTAATTTGTGAGAGACCCTGAAACATGGTAAATGCCTTTAAGGTATGTTATCTCTGTAATCACCAAGCCCCATGGTGTGTACACCTGGGAGGAGAGTTTTGTTGTTGTTGCTGTTGTTATTGTTAACTATTCTACCCTAGACTCACTGAACCAGAATCTCCAGGAAACAATGAGCCAGGACTTGACCGAACTGTCCTACTCTCTGACATCATCCTTAACCATTTTTATAATTATTATACTTATATTGTATTTCTATACCCCAACATATGAAGGCAAATTTAGAGATGGATCCTTTGGGAATTTCATGTGAAGGGAGGGATTAATCAGATTGCCCTGGCAATCTGAGTAGCATAAAAGATTTATTTACCTGCTCTTTAAACATTTTCTCTCTTTAAACATTACCTGCTCTTTAAACACTTTCGTAAGTATATTTCACTTGCTCTGGAAACAAAACAACTAAATATGTGCTATCTAGAGTAATAATAATTGAAACTCTGAATTGTCTCCAAAAGAAAGAGATATTACAGAATCAATGAGGAGCCCTGAATTTAATCCTCCTATAAAAAGTGCTATATGATAGAGAAGAGATACAAAAATGGTTTGGAGCTGTTATTTGGTGTTGAAATAGCTTGGGGAAAGAAGGAATCTAATTTGGAATCAAAAATAACACATAATGTATGATGTGACAGCATACATCAAAATCAATGTTAATCAGATTAGATTATTAAAAGGGGAAAGATAAACCATGGTAACATTAGAAAAGGAAAATATATATTTATTACGTTTTCTGAAGGGAGGAAAGTCAAAAGTTAAAAATGAGTCAGCAAGGCTGTGTTCCTTCTAGAGTTTCTAGGGATAAATCTGTTTTCTTGCCTTTTCCAGCTTCTAGAGGCCTCCTGCATTCCTTGTCTCAAGGCCCCATCCTCCACCTTCAAAGCCAGTAGTGTAGTAACATCTTCCTCTCTCTCTCTCTCTCTCTCTCTCCCTCCCTCTCTCTTTCCCCCTCACTACCCCCTACTTCCATTATCACATCTCTGACTCTGACCGCCTACTCCCCTCTTATAAGGACCCTGGTGATGATATTGGGCCCACCTGGGTAATTCAGAATCATCTTCCAATCTCAAGATCCTTAACCTAATGACATCTGCAAAACACCTGTTGTCACGTAAGGGGCTACATTCACAGGCTCCAGAGATTAGGACATGGACACCCTTCAGAGGTCATTACTCTTGACTTCCACAGCTGTACAAAACGGTACTGACATTGATGGCTGTGTCATAGACACTGGTCTCCCTGATGGCTGAGAGGAGTCTTAGAGCGGCTATTCCATAGTTCCCTGAGCCACTCCTTTCAACATACAACAGAACTTGTTGAGTGGGGACAGTCCCATTCTGATCCACTTTGTTGACAGAATCTTGCTCTGAGGAGCTATTAGCTCTTGTTGGGGTTCACCAGGAACTTAATATCACAACAAAGTCCCCTCCACTCCCACCCCAGTGTCCTGGGGAACAAGGACTCGTTGATCAACTCCCAGTGACATTTATTCTATTTATTCCACCTGTGAACAGAGTAGCCGATGAAAACCCAAGGGCCACTGTTTTGTAGGGATGTCTCACAAACTGTGAACACAAACAAATCTATAGAAAGACACAAACCGTGGGATCATAAGAAATCTATGAGCTGATGAGCCTGCACGATGAGCTAAGCATGAATCTAAGAGCTTTGTGTATGATACTTACTACCTAATTTAACTTCACACTGACTTTATGAGGCACGTGCTATTCTTTTTTAATTTTTTTGTTTATTTATTTATTTATTTATTTATTTTTTAAATTTTTTTTTTCAACGTTTTTTTATTTATTTTTGGGACAGAGAGAGACAGAGCATGAACGGGGGAGGGGCAGAGAGAGAGGGAGACACAGAATCGGAAACAGGCTCCAGGCTCCGAGCTGTCAGCACAGAGCCTGACGCGGGGCTCGAACTCACGGACCGCGAGATCGTGACCTGGCTGAAGTCGGACGCTTAACCGACTGCGCCACCCAGGCGCCCCTGTTTATTTATTTTTGAGAGAGACAGAGTGTGAGTGGAGGAGGAGCAGAGACACCAGGAGACGCAGATTCCTTAGCAGGCTCCAGGCTCTGAGCTGTCAGCACAGAGCTCGATACGGGGCTCGAACTCACCGACCGCAAGATCACCACCCTGGGTGAAGTTGGACGCTTAACCGAGTAAGCCATCCAGGCGCCCCAGAGGCACGTGCTATTCTTATCCTTATTTTACAGATGAAGAAAATGAGCCATGATGAATTTTGAATTATTAAAGATCTAAAGACCAAGTGTATTTGTCCATAGGCATCAGGCACACCCTGCATTTGTCACAGGTGAGAAAAACTAGACAATACAATGCATCCCTGTTTCTTTCCTTCAAGCATTTACCTGTAATTACACACTCAAGTGTGATAATTCACCTATTTTCTCTTTCCACTAGGCAATAATCTCCAAGATAGCAGACATGGGTCTGCATTTGCTCATGATAGTGCTTTGAAAGTAGGTGTCTAATAAAGCATAGGGCCACCTAGTAAGTGTATAGTAAACATTCAATGAGCAAATGAGTGAAGGGATGAGCAAATGAGTGGTTGTCAGAGAAATCTGACTTCCCATAGCGTTCAAATTCCACAGCCACCGTGTTTGCTTGGCATGCACTGTTCACAAGGAGAAAAACTAGACCCCCACAGGGTGTGAAGCATTTCCTAACTAATAAAAAAGCCTACCTGATTCATATAGCAATAGCTGTGATTATAATATTTACAATCATGTGAGCAAACTCCATTCCCTCCGACAAATTATTCTGGGAGTTAAATGAACGATACATTTTACATGCTTCACAGTCAGCACCTACATTCCGTGAAATTTTTTTTGACGTTGAATAAATATTCCAGGAAGAAAGAACTCAAAAAGAACCTGTGACTCTATCACCAGAAGCTGCCTCTTGCCAGCGAAACTAATAGGGTACACTGCCTATTTAAATGTGAATTTAAATAAAACATTTTCTCTACCTCTCTGCTGTCTTTGTTCCTTGAGATCCGGAGGTTGCAGGAGTCTGTACGCTACTCTCCAATACACATATCTAAAGGTGTTTCGGGTTTTGTTTCGTTTCATGAAAAACTAAATAAAGTATTTCAGGATTTAAGTGAGCCGTTTCCACAGTTAGAATGGAAGGAAGACGCTCCGAAGACTAGAAGAAAGGCGCAGCCTCTTGGGATCAGGGAACCAGGCCTGGGACCCATCCTTAGCGGGGGACGCCGTTACTAGGCAACCCCTAGCGTTCTCAACCGCCGCCGCATAGCTACTTCCTCTCTCTCATTGCTAAGGAGATCGACGCCCAACTCAGCCCTGCCGTAAACCCGCGCGCTCTTGCGACATTGCCGCGCCTGCCGCTGCGTGCGCGCCCTCTGCCCCCACTCTCCGCCCCGGCCGCCATTGCCTCGTGCCCGCGCCGGTCGGTTGGTGGCGCCTTTGTCCTACGGCGGGCAGGTGGGCTGAGGTGGAGGCGGCAGGGGCGGGCCTGAGGCGAAGGAGCGGCCGAGAGCCCGCCGCGCTGGTAGCGGTGAGTGCCGGGAAGCGGTGGCCGTCTGCCGAGGCGTGGGGCTTGCGGCCGACGGTTGAGGGGCCCGGGGCCGGATGGGGAGGCTGAGGCGGGAGGGCCCGCTCGACGCGCGGCCGCGGCCGCGGCCTCGGCTTCTCTCCGGGTGCGCGCGGAGCTGCGCATGCCCGGTGCGGGGCGCGGCCTCTGGCTCCCGTCAAGCCCAGGCCCGGCCGGCCCGGGCGGCCCGTGGGGGGGCTCCGGTCCGGGCGGCGCCGCACCGCGGCCGCCTCTCTGTGCGCGAACCGCCGACCGTAGTCCTCCGAGCTTCTCTGTAGGGTAGGGCTGCACACCCCGCGCCCCTTTCTCGAAACGGTGAAATCGCTCGCCTGCGGGTCCTCAGCGAGTCGGTGGCGCAGGCGGGATTCGAACTCGGAGCGAGGCGGCCCGCCTCTCCGGGCGTTCTACGGGGCGTGCAGCGCCGTGCGGCGAACCGAGCGCTGGTCCCTGTCGCCGCCTCCTCGCCGCCCCTTGACAGCATCCTCGAGGCTCCTCCGTGTCGTGTGACGCCCCCACCCGTTTTGTAACGCGGACCCCGGCCCCAAAGGACGGGGAAAGAATCTGTGCCCGAGGTTCTCGCGGAAATTAGCGACAGAGCCAGCGCCCCAAGTGTGACCCAGGGCACTCCGCTCCCGACTACCCGCCAGGGGCTTTTTTTTTTTTTTTTTTTTTTTTTTTTTTTTTTAAGACGGCGCTTCCCAGATTTCAGTCTCTCGCGTTGCACCTCTACGTCCGTGTACCATCTGTACTGCTGTTTATTTCCCAAATGTTAATTTTTTCCTTTGCACTGCCTCTATTTTCCTCCTCCTTAAATACATTTGTTTAAGGTGGAAACGTAAATCCCAAACCGTATGATGGAAAGCCAGTTATTTTTCCAATGCTCATAAAAAAAAATAATAATAAATACCTGTCTATTAAAATAAACAGCGCGTCCTTGTTCCTGCTGAAATTATTGTGCGTTCCACGCTTTGGGAAACGCTGCCCTACGAGTGTGGGGTTCATTGCGGTCCTGGCTTTCGCTCTGTGCACGGGATTTCTCTCTGAAGCATAGCGGATTCCGTGAAACGCCCCCCAGGATCTTCGGGGGTGGTAACATGAGAAGCTTTCTCGTTGCGAACTGTTGTCGGTGTTGACCTACGAGTGGCAGTCCCACGGAACCGCACGAAGCGTCGGCTCGAGCGCGCGGGGTGTGCCGCCTCCGTTTTCTCGTTGCGTTGTGGTGTCGTAGCCTCCTGACCCTTTCTGCACCCGACGACGGAGCCGTTTGGGCGTTTGACGACTGTAGACGTAATGTTTTCTGTGTGAGTCGGTCTGGGTGTGAAAACTAACTTTCGTGTTGCCTTTTTCCAACCCGTAAAACCCAGGCTTTTGCACTGTGGGTATTGGAGATCCCGTGGCTATTTAACATGTTTCTTCCTGTATTCTGGTTTCTTTGTGTTTCTTTCAGCTCCTCTTGTCACCTTCCAGATGCTCTTTGAAACCTCTGGCACGATCTTTTAACCTGAAACGTAGAAACAGTAATTTTCCTTGTAGAACGTGCCGGAGAAACCGTATTTCAAGGCCCCGTGGAAAAATGTTTCCTAGGTGCAGGTTGTGCAATGTTACAGGGCAGGTAAACACCATACGTTTAAGGAAGGCATTAGGCTGGGGCGCCTGGGTGGCCCAGTGGGTGAGCGTCCGACTTCGGCTCAGGTCACGACCTCGCAGTCTGTGAGTTCAAGCCCCGCATCGGGCTCTCCCTCCGCCCCTCCCCCACTCACGCGCTCTCTCAAAAATGAATACACTTTAGGGGCGCCTGGGTGGCTCAGTCGGTTGAGCGTCCGGCTTCGGCTCAGGTCATGATCTCACGGTCCGTGGGTTCGAGCCCGGGGCTCTGTGCTGACCACTCAGAGCCTGGAACCTGCTTCGGATTCTGGGTCCCCCTCTCTCTCTGCCCCTAACCCACTCGCATTCTGTCTCTGTATCTCTCAAAAATAAATAAAACATTAAAAAAAAAAAAAAAAAAAGGAAGGCATTAGGAGCTCCTTTTGATTTGCTAGGTCATATTGGTGAATTGCTGAATAAAGCTAATTACGTTCTCCAAAGAAAGGGAGGCATTGACCGGTTAACTTATGTAAACAGCCTGTTCTGTTTGTAGTCTGTTCATAAACTTAATGTGTGAGAGAGCAGATTTACTCTAATTCATTGAAAGGAAACTCAAAAAAGTCTGTTCGGATCATTAAAGTGTTTCCTCAAGGGCTGTGTAAAAAAAAAAAAAAAAAATCCATACTCCTTGGGGTTACTTTGGTATGAGCACAACGTAGTACTTACAGAAGGCCAGAGTGATTTTCTTCAACATTTCTCAGCGTTGGTCCTGTGTAGAGAAGACATGAGAACTTCTTACTCAAGTCAGTTTGAGAACTCAGTCTCCCTGTGCTCAAAAGCTAAGTCCGTTGCAGAGGCTACAGGCGTGTGCTGAACAGGAGTGCCTGGTGGCTTGAAACTTCATTCTTAAGAACCGTTGCAAGCATTCCATCCCTCTGGCCTGCAGATGGCAGTGCTTTTGTATGGCTTGTTACTGCTGTGAGCATTACTGGAATTCAGTTGTGCTTTTAAGAATGAGAAAGCTTTGGAGGAAATGTATGTAATATTCCCTTCAACTACCGTGGCTTCTTTGTTTTTGACTCCCCACGTAGAGAATGAGAGGTCTGTTCCTAAACTCACTATTACTCTTAATGGTAATGATGGCATACAACCAGCAGCACGTGTGATTTACAAAGCAGGTTTACAATACCAACTCGTTTGTTCCCACCAATCTTGTGAGATGGGTAGGCTGATGTTGTATCTTCTTTGCGTATGAGGAAATAATGACTCAGGTTAGACTTCTTGCCCGAATCCCATACTTAGTAGAACATATTGAAGGTATTGTTGAAGATAAAAGATTTTGTGGTCAAGCAAAATTGGGAAATTTTGAGATAAAGAGGTGTCCTTACTCTAGAACTTCTCAGAGGCTTTAATATGCTAAACATGTGCACTATAGATGTCCAAGAGAGGAGAATATCATTGGTGCCTTTCTCTTGCTATCCTCCTACAAACATCTCGGGTCCTAGTGCTCTCCCAAACCTGACTACTCTTTCTGCCACACTGTTTCTTCTCTATACCTTGTGGTTTACTAATGATTACCGTGTGTCTTTGAGACAAGTGCTTCTAAAGCTCAGTCAGCTTTTTTTGTGCCAAAAGATTTGTCCTGTCAACAGCGTAGGCATTTGTGTAGACTATTTGGCTTAAGCAGAGTTAAACTCTCAAGAAGTTAAAAGGGCAGTGACCAACAGAAAATTACCCTCTATTCCACTTTCATTAATGAGAAGTGTTAATGAAAGGATCAGGGTAAGGCCACTGTCTGAAGCAGCAGCACATTAGGGAAATATGAAGTATACTGACAGCTAAATATATAATACCAGCATGCCTGCTGCTTTTTAAATGGTGGTTTTATTACCACCAGATATGAATATTTATAGGGATGGTCATTTTCATTCTTTATGCTATCACTAAAAAAATAAGAGATAATAGGTCAGCTGGACGAATTACTTTTTTGTTAAGAAAATAATTCTCTTCAAAGAATCAGCACTTTTGCACACCATAAGACTCTTTTCCCTTTATTTCAATTCAAAACAACATTACTGACCTGCCTAAAGACCAACAACTTTAGGGAAAGATCAGGAAAACTTAGGTTGCATTGGAGAACATTTATAAAGCAGTCTTATACCTTTATCTCTATAAAATATCTTGAGTGGTTCCCTGGTTTGGATCTAGAATGATTGAATTACTGAAGATTAGGTTGATCCTACAGTTAGTGGGCAAGCTTTGGAGAACTTTGAATTATGAGTAATTTGGCCTTAAGTGGATATACTTAATTATGCAGTTGGAGATTGAGATAATAATAACATGTATTTAGTTAGCATCAGAGATGATACAAGAAATTTATTTTTAAATCTCTTTGGAAATTATTCTTGATATCAAAAAGAAAAACTAAGAAAAACATGATTCCGTTCAGTACAAAAACTTAAGATTATGAACTGAACCTTTTTTTGGAAAAGTTATAGTAGGACAGCATCAGAGTCACTAGAACAGCTAGTTGGAAATGCATATCCGTGGATGCAGCTCACCACCCCCTCCCCCGCTAACTGAACAGTCTCTGGAGGGGCTCTGGGGGCTACAGAATCTGCCTTTCAGAACCCACCCCTGCGGTTGTTACGTACATTAAAGGTTTGAGGACCTCTGATTTAGGCTTTAGAAAATGAGTTTTCCCTGGAAATAGAAGTTGGAAGTAGATTCTAGTACTAATCTGTTCGTATCTCAGATTACTAATAGGAGTTAACAACTCTGGTTTATGGTTGGTTATACATTTTAAGCAAAACTGTAATTTAAAATGTTTTTTGGCTTGATAGTCTGGACTAGAGGTAATAGCAATAGTTAGAATATCTGTGCAGTTTTCAATATTATAATTCCTTCCATTCACATCAGTAGGATGATTTCACTTTCATGTGAACAAAGACAGCACACTTACCAAGATTCCATGGTCTGCTTATTAAATTTAGGTTTGCTCCACTTTGCTTTTAGCGGTGTGGATATGAAATTCTGTGTGTGACCATTTTTCTCTTCTTGCAGAGAGATGCATTTAGATATGAAAACCAATTGCCTCAGAAGAAGCAGGAGTTTCAGCCCCTGCCAGCAAACCAATACCAACAAGTCTAGTTGGCAGAATTTAGAGAAAACTTTAGTTGCTAGTTTGCCATTTATTAGCCAAAGAAGTGGATAATATGCTATCAAAAAGTGGCAAGCTCAGTGGTTAATATTTTTCTTGCTATTTCATAACTAGGTAATAGGGAAAAGACGCGTAAGTTTTCAGGGTACTTTTTAAAATGGTCAGATGAAATCGAAGAGAAGGTGTTGGTGCACACTCCTCCTTGGGGAGCAGGGGCACAGACCTTATAATTGGATACTATCTTTAGTACTATGGAAACTTGGGTTGATGATTCCATTTCCTTTGGGGATAGCTATGTGATTATGTTTACTGTTTTCAGCGGTTGTACTTTGACAGATTTTAACCATTGTCATGACATTTTCTTTGTAACAGATTATGTTCATGGGTTATTACCCCTTGAATACAGGAGTTTGAAGAGGTTTCTAAATGGAGGGTCTAAGTATATGTTGTACATAAGCTAAAGGGATAAACAGAATATAGTTCTCAAATACCTGCCAAGAATCACCTGAGAAGCTTGTTCAAATACAGATTCCTAGGCTTCATCCTCAGATTCTAAAAGTTTGCGATGGGCCTGAAAATGTGTTTAACTATCTTCTCAGGTGGTGCTGATACATCTTCAGTAAAGGAGTGCAGGGTGAAGAGTGAAAAAATGTGTATGTATATAAATGCGCAGAGGGGAGATGGGGAATTGTTTACTGGATATAAGGAGTTGCAGTTTTATGAGATGAAAAAGTTCTGGAGATCTGTTGTACAACAGTGTGAATAAACTTAATATGCTCACTTAAAAATAGTTAATATGAGGGGGGCCTAGCTGGCTCAGTCAGTAGAACCTGCTACTTTTGATCCTTAGTTCAACCTTCATGTTGGGTGTAGAGCTTGCTTTTTAAGAAAATAATAGTTAATATGATAAATTGTATATTGTGTGTTTTTTACCACATTAAATTTTTTAAAAGATATTAGAAGAAAACTAAGGAAGGGTGCTTGGTTGTCCGTTTCTTCCTGAACGGTGGGTTTAACTCATTTTTGTTGGCTATTAACTACTGACTCTGGCCCTCAGTTTATTTTATATCCCTTTACTGAAGATAACCTTTTAAATATTTGTCTCGTACCTGAATAGGCAATATTTTTAAGGTCTGAGGTTTAAATACTCTTGACCGCCCGCCCCCCCCCCCCCCTTTTAGATAACATACATACAGTAAGCCTTCATTAGTTTGGCTTCATTGAGACTCTTTTATGGTAGCTCAATTTATATAGGCCCTCTTGCCACCAATCTCTTGCTTTTCAGTAACAAAGTTTTTTGTGACCTTTTTCCGATTCTGGCTTGCATCTGTAATTCCTCTTTTCTTCCTCTTATCCCCCTATTCCCTACACTAAACTTCCTATAGTATTTCTAATTATGTTCTTCACTCCATTCCTTCACTTTTGCATGTGCCAAATGACTTCTCTCTTTCTGGTAAACTCCTATTCATCTTCCAGGACTCAGTTTAAATGTTACTTTTAGGCCATCCCTGCCCCTTACTCTTTCCAGTCTCCTCTCTGTCCTGTTCCTCTCCCCTGCGACACCCATGTACACAGAGTTAGGCCTTTATTATCTCTGCTATAAACCCATTTTAGATAATATTATGATTATCTGTATGTGTCCTGCTCTCCTTTATTAAGCAGCGAACTCCTTTAAAGCAGAGACTTTACCCTTTTTATTTCCATATGTCTAAGGCATGGTACATAGTACATAGTAGGCCTAGATGCATTTGGTGTGCTGGTGATGAACTATCCAGTTTATTAATTTAGTTCTATAAGGATCTCTACTTGTACAGTTTAGTTGAAATTCTACCTGTGTTAAATAAACCTATACTTGAAATTTTTTGTAGCTCAGACTATTTTACTAGTTTAGATTAGCTCAATCTTTGTGAATCCAAATTAGTGAGTTTTTTTCTCTTAGCTGATGTTCTCCTTGAAGCAACATAACCAACACAGGTGGAATATCCACTTCATCAGATTCAGAGAAATCAAATGACTTGACTAACCACATCCCACACACACGCCAAGTAGAACTAGAACTCTGATATGCTGATCCCAGGCAAGTGTTCTTTCCTGAAAAGAAGTAAAAAGGGTAGGAGATTAAATGTTGATAGAGAATGTTTGTCTGAAGTGTTGAAGTGAATAGAATATCAGTAGCAAAGCCAGAAACATTGTACAGTTGACCCTTGAACAACATGGGTTTGAACTGTGTGGCTTCTTATGTGCAAAATTTTTTTGGGTACTGTAAATGATTTCTTTCGTAACATCTTCTCTTCTCTAGCATACTTTATGGTAAGAATACATTATATAATACATATAACATACAAAAATATGTGTTCATCAACTGTTCATATTATCGGTAAGGCTTCTGGTTACCAATAGGCTATTGTTAAGTTTTTGGGGTCCTTGGGGCTCAGTGCCCCTAACCCCTGCATTGTTCAAGGACCAACACTGGTTTGAGGTGATAGGTGGGTGTCTGGGGTACTTAAACATTGGAGCGACTGGCATAGACTGGGCCTTTTCCAGGTTCTATCAGTTTGATCCGGGAGTCTTAGCAAGTGTTCATAATGGAAACCCTGTCTTTCCACTCCCTGTTGGGGCAGCATAGCATAATGTTTAAGCACTTTGGTGTCCGACAGACCTACATTTGATGAATCCTAGCTCTGTCTCCTGATGATCATGTGACCTAAGATAAGTCATTTAATTTCTCTAAACTTCAAATTTTCTCATTCACAAAATAGAGATCATAATAGTAGTTAACTCCAAGAGTTGTAGAAAGGATTGAATGAGGTAATGCACATAATGTTCTTAGTTCAGACTCTGGGACAGAGTCAGGGTTCTGTAAATATAAGTTATCATTGTTTCCCCCGTTCCTATACTGAGGAATAATAATCTAATACAGTTAAAGGTAGAATAATTATTTTAATTAGAGAATGAAGGAGATAATCAAATAAGAGGGAATGCATAGTTTTTAAAGTGAGCTTAAGGGGTTGATTTAGAAACCACAAGCAGAGCATTCTCTTATCCTTAACTCATTATAGTATAACTGGTTATAATATTCCTGATGTTACACCGTCAACGTCATCTTCACAAGTATAGTTTAAAGAAGAAGCGCTGTCCTTTCCTCTCCCGATTCGGGGCGTTTAATGTGTGGTAACCACTTTATTGTCAGTGTGATTTTCCAAGTGGCATTATCTTTATAATCACATATTTTCAATTTAGTAGTAACTGATTTTTAGGTGGTTTCAGCTAAGGCTTTGGAGGATTTTATTTCGTTTGTAATCACTTGACAAAATTGTATAGGCTTCTGGATTCTTTCAACAGCCAAGGGTGGTAGTGTCACTAAGTGCAGCGATTCATACTGCACTTATTCAGCATAGTCTTTGTGGTTTTTCCATTGTGATAGCTTGTGATAAAAATTGATTGTAAGGGGCACCTGGGTGATTCAGTCAGTTAAGCGTCCGACTTTGGCTCAGGTCATGATCTCACAGTTCATGGGTTCAAGCCCCACGTTGGGCTCTGTGCGGACAGCTCAGAGCCTGGAGCCTGTCTTTGGATTCTGTGTCTCCCTCTCTCTGTCCCTCCCCTGCTCTCTCTGTCTGTCTGTCTGTCTGTCTCTCTCTCTCTCTCTGTCTCAGAAATTAAAAAAAAAAAAATTAATTGGTTTTAAATTGAAAGGAATTGATTTTATGATAGTACAATTAAAGGGGCACGTGGGTGGCTCAGTCGGTTGAGCGTCTGACTTCGGCTCAGGTCATGATCTTGCGCTTCATAGGTTTGAGCCCTGCGTTGGTCTCTGTGCTGACAACTCAGAGCCTACAGCCCGCCTTGGATTCTGTGTCTCCCTCTTTCTCTGCCCCTCCTTACATTCCTTCTCTCTCTCTCTCTCTCTCTCTCTCTCAAAAAAAAAAAAATTAAAAAAATTTTTAATAAAAAGAGCAGAGCAGCTCTTGGTGCTGTGAATGAAACATGCATTTTTATTTATAGCATTATACAAAAACCATTGTGTGAACCTTGTCTAGCATATTAGTCTAAAATAAAATTGTACATTAGGCATTGTGTTGTTCTTTGAAAGTTCTTTAACCCAGTCTTTTGTGACTTAAAACAGCTCTGCCACTTCCTCTGTGACATCATGTTTTCTAGATTATTTTCTAATTTTTTCCTTTTATGTAGATCCCTTCAGTTGGTGTTATTTTTCTTATCTAAAAATCCTTACCTGAAAAGTGCTTTTAACCATTTTCAGAAAACCACTTAAAAAATATTCAGGCCGTGGCGCCTGGGTGGCTCGGTCGGTTAAGCGTCCGACTTCGGCTCAGGTCACGATCTCGCGGTCTGTGAGTTCGAGCCCCGCGTCGGGCTCTGTGCTGACAGCTCAGAGCCTGGAGCCTGTTTCAATTCTGTGTCTCCCTCTCTCTCTGACCCTCCCCTGTTCATGCTCTGTCTCTCTCTGTCTCAAAAATAAATAAACGTTAAAAAAAAAAATTAAAAAAAAAATATTCAGGCCAAGGTACCTCAGAAAATATTCAGGCCAACGTACCTCGTAGTGATGGTGATTTCCAGTGGTGCTCACATTGCTAGTCTAGTTAACAAAGTATAGAGGTACCAACCAGGCCAAGGTGAAAGAGGCGCTAAGAGACTGACTTTTGATCTTACAGGCATTTGGCCAGAATGAGATAGAGCAGGAGGAGAAAGAAGCCTTAAAGTTTCCACTACCCTCTTGTTGGTTACATTTTCTCCCATTATTGTTCCCTACCTAATGTCCAGAAAGGTGCCCAAATTGTCTTTCCTTCTTTTTTTTCTTTTCCTTTACATTAATGTCATTTCTATTTCCTTGGCATAGGACTATATGTCTCTGAAAGGATGTAGGAAGAAAATAATCTGATTCAACTAATTAATACAAAAGCCCTCTTTCCCAGTCCCAGTATTTGCATTTTCAAAGAGAAACTTGTTCAAATGAACCTCCAGCCTCCCAGTTGATGGGTTATTAAGTTGTATAACAAAAAATTGTAAAAAAAAAAAAAAATGGGGCAAGGGTTTTTTTCCCTTGACTTTTTAAATCTTTGCTATACTGTCTGATCAGCTCCCTGAAGTTATTTGTACTTTTGTAGCTTCTCTATTCTTCCTGTATTTCTGAACTCATAGGTTTTCCAAAAGTTCTGGGTGACCATGTGTTAGGATGTTTTGTGTATTGGGATTGGTGGTGACGATAGTTTTGTTTTCATAACTCTCACTGAAACCTGCCCCCCAGCTCTCCTGTAACCTGAGCAGCCCTCTTGGGTGGCACTGAAACTATCAGAAATTTCCAGGTCTCATTTTCTCTATAACTCATCCAAGATGGAAGTATAAAGAACTCTTAAATAGCTGTGAATAAACAAACACTTGGCGTAAGGGAAAAAAGAAAATGGTCTGAGAGTTCTCTTTTTTGCAGAAGAAACATAAGTCACACCATCAAAGTATAATTGCTTTAGACTATTCGATGAGGAGGCAAATTGCAGTCAAAATCATTTAAAGATACAATAATCTTGGGATGCCTGGGTGGCTCAGTAGGTTGAGCGTCTGTCCAACTCTTGATGTCAGCTCAGGTCATGATCCTGGGGTTGTGGGATTGAGCCCTGCGTCAGGCTCCACACTGAGCATGGAGCCTACTTAAGATTCTCTCTCTCCCCATGCGCTTCTCCCCCGCTTGTGCATGTGCTCTCTCTAAAAAATAAAAATAAGTAAAAAACAAAAAGATAAATTAATCTTGAATTTTAAATAATATTTCAAATAATTACAAAAACTTTTCACTAACTTCAAAGTAAAATATTTACCTCCTTCAGTCTAACTGGAACCAGTTTTGCCCCAGAGGTATGTCATACATGACTGCTTTGGTCTCCGCAGTCCTATATGTAGGTGCTCACAGAACAGGATATAATTACACAATGTAATAGTCCTTTTCATATCATATGGGCAAATTATATGGCATTGATAGAAACTTCCCTACTAAAATAGTACCCTGTGTTCTGTACTCTAACATAATCAGTGTTCAAGTCAATCAATGTTTAGGTGAGCTTTCTTTATTCACAACCAATTAATAATATATAGAATCCTACTGGGAGTTACAGTGTTTATTTAGAAGAAATCTTTACAACACCACCACCACCCTCAGTGTATTCCAGAGATACTCTGAAAACTACCTCAACAATCGAAGAGATTACATTTCTCTCTGAATCATAGTCACTCCATATTAAAGAGCAGACTAGGTCAGTAGGCCCTTCTAAACCTGAACTGATATTCTTCACAATTACATAGAAGAGAGTTAGGTGTTCCCTGTAAGGCCTATCATTATATAATGTGTAATTCAGATGTTCGTTAACTTTGAGGGTTGTAAATTGTGAAAGTGCCACTTGCCATACCAAAGCCATGATCAGAGATTATAGACCAAGTCCTATATAGATATTATTTTCTGATTTTTTTATTAGTAGTTCATTTATTTCTGTTGTTGAGTAGTATTCCATTTTATAGATATAACACATTTTGATTATCCATTCACCAGTTGACCGACATTTGAAATGTTTCCAGTTTTGAATATGTTATTATGTATAATGCTACTATGAAAGTTTGCATATAAGTCTTTGTGTGGACACATGTTTTCATTTCTCTTGGATATATAGCTGGATGATAGCTTGGGTCTGCTTAATTGAAAATGTGAGAGGCAGTTTAGGGTGGACTGTGCTTCTCTTACTGTTTAAATTTATGTTACCTTCAATTTATCAAAAGTCATTCTTCTAGACATAATAGAAACTCTGACTTAAAATGGAAGTGAAGATCGTTCTCACTTGAACAGGAACTCAGAAGTTGACAACATAGCGGGGTAAAGTCTGTGCCAGACCTCTTAAACTTTTGGTTATTACTATAGTCTCTCACACCATAGGACTCTGGTTGGAATTTTTTAAATACATAATTACAATTTTAAAGCACTCTAATTATGTGAGTGCTTAATACCACTTAATGTCATTAGATACACTACTAATCACTTAACATGGAACAAGGGGAACAAAACTACACCATAGCAGGACACAGTTTTATTTCTTCATTCAACTAAAGAATGAAATTATGAATGAATTTATTCATTTTTAAGTCATATAAAAATTGGTCTGTGTTATCTTTGGACATAGATGGGTACATTTCTTTAGATACTTCATCAATTCTTTCTTATACATGGTGTTTGTATTATTCACTTCATTTTTGCAAAGCAGATTTGTATTTAGCAAGCAGGCTTTAACTGCACAAATTGGCTTTTCTAAGTAAGTTTGTACGATTCTACTGTTCTCCCTTACCTAGTTGTAAATGCCAGTCTTCTCTAATGAAAACTTCTTATGTGAAGTGTTTTGTTATCTAACCCTATTATACCAAATGCCAATTCTTATTCTTAGCTACTTATCTGTGAGGGCTATAGATGTTAACATATAATATACTTTGTTTAGGAAGAAAATTAATTTCCTACATGTCATTCTGGAATTCTATCTAATGGAATGCAACACAAGGCACATTAAAAGTAGGCCTGCTTCATGGGATATTGGAAGTTTTAAGACAGCAGGGTCCAGTTGTTACTTCTTTGTCACATAAAGTGGAATTATTTGCCTTTGTTCTTTTTTTTTTTTTTTTTTTTTTTTTTTTTTAACTCTCGCCTTCTCTTTCTCCCACTCTCCTTCCCTCAAAAAAGAATCTTAGAGCTGGCTCTCCAAGAGTTTAGAAGACAACCGTTTCCCCTTTTGGAAGGGGCAGTTGTTAAGTTTGTGACTTGGCAGAGTGTTAAAGCATTGACATAACCCGTTTTATGCAAACTGTGTTAGCTAGAAAACTGAGGGACGTTCCTTACGAAACCGTGACAATGTACTGCCGTGACTTAATAAAAATTGCCCAAGTGACAGTGTGTCTGCTGAATGGATTTTCTTACACCATCTGGTTGTCATTGTAGTTTTTTTGTTGTTGCTTTCATTTGAAATGTGCTGATGATTTTGTTTTTATTCCGTAGCATTGAACAGATGGGTTGATTATTCTTTTCAGATATTAATAAGGCAGCGGAAAGAAGAAATATGAATACGGCTCCATCAAGACCCAGCCCCACACGAAGGTAAAGTACCCTGAAGCAGTGAGTTACCTTGGGAGAGTTGGGCTCTGGGGAGTTAAGCCCAACTTCGTACATCAAGGGTCTTTTCTTCCCCCCAACAAATCAGAAACGCTCAAGCAAACAATAAGAACATGAACCTTGTGTGAAAGGCCTTGCTGCTTTTTTTAAACATACATCAGGAGATGCAGAGAAGCTTTGTGTTTTCGGTGACAAACCCAGCAAGTTCAGCCTGCAACATGAGTTGCAGGCAATTGGAAGAGGATAAACCTCTCTGTCCCCAGCTCACGTGTCAATGGGAGCCTCCACAGCAGGAGGAGTGCCCCGGGGTCGTTGGTGTGTGCTTTGCTGCGCTGCAGCGGGCATCAGAGATTCGACTCTTCATTCCACATGGCTGCCGGTCCAGATGTTAACCCAGGTTTACGGAAAGTGCTGCTTGAGAGATTGCTGCTGTGCCTGTGCTGCAGATCCCCTGTTTGCTCGCATGCTTGGGTTACTGTTCGAGGGGAAATAAAAAAGGGCAAAAAACACTCCAGCTCTCAAAAGTCTCCCTTTTTCTTAGCTTTTCTGGAAATAAAAGGCATTTCCCTAATATATTCTTTCTGCTAATATATACAAAAGAGGTTGTCCTGATGTATACCCTTGAGATATGCATTAAATTGGCCCCTTCTCTCAAAGAAGGGTTTTATTAATGTTGCCATTTACATCAAAGATACAGTCTCCAAACTAGCAGATGCAGCGTGTGCACTTTTGTGTGGATTGCAGGCAGATACGCTGTATTTCATATCTGGCGTCTCTTCATGGCCCAAATGCATACTCAGTATGGATTTTGCTTTTTCCTCTAAGTAAAAGTACCGATTTCCCACAATAAACTATACACCTAAACTATATACCATGATAGACTACGTTTCCTATAATGAACTGAACACTGCTGAGTACAATGAATCCTAGTCTGCAATGTACTAGGAGCTCCACAGGTCACCCGGGACATACCCAACTCACTTACACATAACATACAGCTGTCCTTTGAGACACCTATATTTTGTTGCCCACTTATAGGAAAGAATGGCTGCTGTATGTTTGGTGTATATCGTCCCACTTAGATGTGAAGGATGGGTATTTTCTAAACTAGCAGGAATAGATTATACACGACTGCTCGGCAGAGTTCAAGCAGATTGTAGCAGCAAGGTGGTGATTTCAGTTGGATTCTTTGAGCACTCTGCCGGTGCAGAGGAGTTGAATCTGACACCACAACTATAGCTACACTATAGCTGCCACGTGGGTGCCCTGGCCCTCCATTAGTCTCACCGCACAAGTGAGCATATACGTTGGCATTATGTCTGTTGTCTTTAACACCATAAGGGATGCCTGCAGCTTGCAGGTAAATACTGTGTTGGTTGATTTTGTGGGTATGTGTGAGCATCCTGAAGAACTTAAATGAACCCTGTAGAACTGCAGCAGTTCCGTATGATGTCTGCTTCCATTATGCTGCATCAGACCATACTGGAGATGTTGGGCAGTCCCATCTGTGCTCCTCATTGCCCCAGTAAACATGGACTACAGAGGGCTGAGAGTTTGCATCTAACTAACAGTCAGAAATATGGGGCTTCCGTTGGAAGCTGTGGTTGCCAAGTGGCTTAAAAGGAGATAACAGTGTGTATCCACTTTCCGAGGAGCTCTGATGTGTGTGTTTCTGGACTAGGTAGCTTACCAGAAGGAGTATGAAATTGGTAACTATGTAGACCCTGACTCCACTAGTAAAATCCTCTCCACTCTTTCTTTTCCCCACAATACTTACAATCTCTAGATAATATCTGTGTGTTTTTTCAGGCAAAAAAAGAAAACAAAAAACAGACCAAAATAACAACAAAAAACCAAGGCACATTGCAAAATACAGAGTAGTAGATTTATGTCATCCTGTTAATGACACTTAACCAACTGCTTTTGATATTTCCAATTGATTATAGGTATTCAACAAACATTGGTAGTGTTGGGGAAATAACCATCTCCTCTGCTTGGAATCCAGTATAGCTATTGCCAGGACATTAAGTTAAAAAGATTAATTTCATCCCAACTTAAAATGCCACTCTGTAATTTCATCTGTAATGGAAAAAACAGCTGTATGCTTTTCTTCTTTTTTTAATAACATACAAACAACGTTAGAGGGGGCCTTTTAAAACGTTCTCCCTACTAGATACATACATATGATCCTTTTAAAATCCCCCCTTCCTCAGTAACAGTTTCTAAAATGAGATTATTTGGGATACAGATAGGACAATAGCTTCCTGCTTTTTTTTTACAATCATTAGGAGGCACAGCTAGACTAATTCAATTTCCATCAAAAGTCAGTCTTCCCCCTTGGTGCTGTGTCCCTGACTGGGTTCCTCAGCATGTTATTTAACGTGATGAAGTATCATACTGTCATGCTTATTAATAAAGTTCAAGGAAGAAAGATGTTCGCATTTAATAAAATCTATTCTGAGCCCCATCTCAAACCTGAGCAGAGAGTCCCAGTTTTTTACCTTTAAGAATAAAAATGTAAAAACTCTAAAGCCAGGGGTGCCCGGGCGGCTCAGTCCGTTAAGCGTCTGACCTTGGCTCAGGTCATGATCTCGCAGTTGGTGATTTCGAGCCCTGTGTCGGACTCTGTGCTAACAGCTCAGAGCCTGGAGCCTGCTTCAGATTCTGTGTCTGCCCCTCTCTCTGCCCCTCCCATGCTCATGCTGTCTCTCTCAATAATAAATACACATTAAAAAACATTTTTTTAATAAAAAAAGAAACTCTAAAGCCAGAAAAATTGAATATTCAAAACAGAATACTAACATTTTGATCATCGTACTGATCATGTATTGTCTCTTAAGGTGTACCAAGAGGGCAGAAATAAAATGGAATAAGTAGGCAAGATGGATGACTAGTGAACCTGGAAGAATCTAATCATTTCTTCAAGGGTGAACACTAGATACCACTCTTTGGGTGCATACTTCCAGTCAAAGCCTTGAAGTAATTCCAGTCTCTTGACAACAGCCAAACTACCTTCATTTGGCAACCCTAATCATTTGTGTGTCCCCTGCCGTAGGGAATGCAATGTTTCCGGGGGGGGGGGGGGGGGGGGGGGGCGTGTATTTGTGGCAAATATTTCCCTTAAGTTGTACTTTTATGTCTTCGGTGTTGCTACTTTTGATAAAATAGTTTCTAAGCATGCTGGCAAGACCTTCGTAACACCTTGTTTTGCTGGACGTTAACCTTGAGTGTCAAAACACCTCCGTATCTTTGGGAGTTTTCACAGGATTGTCACCTCTTCAAACGTCTCCGTGAGCCACAGTTCTGCTGGCATTGCTCTCTGTTCAGTAATGTGCCTCCCTAATGACTCCAGCTGTCAGTGTGTAGTTCTAACAGTATTGGTCCGGCCAAGCACAGAATGGCTGCATCAGGGATCCCTGCTCCGGATCCAATTTCGGCCTGAATTCGCATCATTTAGCCCTTGGACCGCCTCATTGGACTCTTGAGCGCATTGCTTAGTTACCACGTAAGTTGTCTAGCTTTGGTACTAGGCGCTGGCCTTTACCTTCTTTAAAGACTGGACCGTGATTCTGACTGTACCTCAGATGTTCTCCGTTTCCATCTTCAGCTCAACTCCCTGGCAATCCAGGTCTTGGGAGCATACCCCGACACAGATGTGACCTCCAAATGAGATGCCGTATTTCCTAAATCTTCCTGCCTGGCATAAAAAAGAGCAAATAGAACTAATTTGTGTACATCAAAAGCTCTGCAGAGAATTTTTCCCACGTATTTGTTGAGGATGTTAGGCCTGGTGCCTCTTTGGTGAAGGTGGTCCAAGATCGGTTCCTCAGAAATACCCTAGCCGTAGACAGTTTTCTTACGTGGCCCAAGGTGATTTCTGCATATCCACGGCGCTGATTCCTCTGATGACCACTTGCTCTTGGGTATGAGACAGCGCTAGCTCTAGGTGAGCCTCACAAGTTAAGATACCGGGCACTAACACTTAACGAACAGCCGTCGATTCTCAGAGCAAGTGCCACCTCTACCGGCAGAAAAGTCATATTTGTGCTTGAGAAAATCACCAGTGTGCTTCCTAGGGAGAAGCGTGGACACTTAACAAAATTCAGATCTGTGAGGTGTGATACCTCATTGCACCCCATATCCTGCTGTCACCTAATGGCAAAATTCCACACAAGTCTGTTGTCTCCGTTTCTCAGTAGCACGGAGCCATCATGGTGGGGGATCAACATCACACAGCAGCCAGCCATTTAGATCATGATATTTGTGGACAGTATCTGTGACAGAACAGAAGTACCAAGAGCTATTGGAGAATTTTTTTTCAGGAGTAAACAAAAAACTGGCCCTCCCAAGGAAAATATTCCATTGAACAGAAAGGCGGAACGGAGATGCCAACAAAAAAGGACAGAGGTCTTTCTCCGGAATGTTCTGTGGAGCCAAGGACAAAGAACACCATCCTGGGCTTGAGGTTTCATTCTCTGGAGGAAGAAAAGCTCACAGTCCGTCGTGCTCTTCCAAGGTGGTCATTTGTCGTTCTTACTCTGTAGGCTCTCAAACGCCTAGTGCTCTGCGCACCTCTTTAGTCCCCAGGAAGAGAAGCACTTCTTCCGGAAGCACATCACTTGCCACCTGAGCCATGGCTTTTCCCTTCACCCATCCTTCCCTTCCCCGTCACGTGTTTCCAAATGATATGACGATATTTCTCTCAAGGCAAAGAGCACTTGGCTTTTTTTCCCAGCTGAATAGATGAGAAATTTATAACAGTTTTAGTAGTGTTTGTCATCTGCCTTCAGTTTGTGGACTCCAGTGCTGAAATTTCTCTAACTGGTTCAGTTTAAAGGTTCGGTTTCATTTTAGCCTCTAGTGACCTGGTACCTAAGGGTACACTGCATTTGGTCTAAGTAAAACACCTCTGGTGCCATGGGATGAGATTGAGCCTTATTGGGCTCCAGAAACTTGCTTTTAACCCACTTGTTATCTAAGGTCACGCATCTTGTTCAGGGGCTTCGTCCTTGCGGCACTCTGAATCCTGCACACTGTACCTCCCTTTTGTTAGCTGGTTCTTGTTTTGAGAAAGATGTTGGGGCCAGCAGCAGAAGCCCTTTTGTTCTGGGGAATTCTTGATTTGGGTCCTACAGTGACCCTAAAAGGTTTTTTGTTTTTGTCTCCAGAAGAACAGCTTCTGCCATACTGCTCATCTTTTGGAGAAAGGAGAAAAGCTTTGCCTTTTCATTTTAGAGAATTGTTGTCTTCTGTGTTCCTACTTCCACCATTCTTTTGGTTCTTTCCACCTTGTGAATATCGTCTTTTCTACATTTTACCCAGAAGGCAATTGAGGGGGAATTAGTAGTTTTGTTGCACATGGACTTTAGATTCATTGAGGGGAAGGGAGTGCTTGCCTTCTCACACTGGAAGCGTGAGCCGAGACTTTGGGAATCTCGGGTTATGGTCAGCCTCCAGGGATGGACTCTGACAGGTAAGTAAGGCACTTCAGTGGATTCAAAAGAATGAGAGTGATACGGCCTTTATACTTATCCTAAGGCTGTGATCATGTGCTGTGACTCGGTGTTCTTATCCATATCCCCACCCCTCATTTCCAACACCCAAAGGCTGTGTGTGTGGTCTGTGGTCTGTCAGGTTCATGATCTCTCTCATCCCTGATTGCCAACAACACTTGAAATCTGATTCTACCTCTAATGGCTGCTTCCAACTGCTCCCCAAGGCAGGTTTATCTACCGATCATTAATCCAAAAATACTTAATGGTTGTCCCTTCCCATAGAATCTTGAGTGTTTGCCCACATTATATACTCTAGCAGATGTTATACATGTGAGGAAGATTATATGACCTAATAAGAAAAACCAGAGTAAGAATCTTGGTCAGTCTGCACTTGAATAGGAAAACTGGTTAGTACCTCATTTAAATTCCCTGGTCTCCCACAAATCAGGAGTACTTGTGAGCCTTAAAATATATGACAAGGACTTTTCATAGATGCAAAATGGGCATTTAAATTGGTTTCGCTGTGCCCTTGTGGATGAAGTGGAACTGAGGCTCTCTACCAAGCTGATGGCAAGGCATCATGATGGCTGCCTAGTAATGTGTAATCATGATAGATGACGGAAGTATAAACGAAACAGGATGCCTGCTCATGAGAGGCTTATAGTTCAGTTGGAAAATTCAGTTCATTAAACACTGAGCTCCGTGCTGTCGTCCTAGGGATCCAAAGACTTCAAAAGAGCTTAGTCTTTAATAGAAAAGCCATGTAAACATAATTACAGAACAGTGTGATAAGTGCAGCGACAGAAACACGTACAGGAGCAAGGTTCATTGCGCATAGTCATGGAGCGTTCGCTGCATATGCCAGACATTATAAACCTACATAGTGGGTTTATGGTGGAGAGTCACACTGACAGTCCTTGTCCTCATGGACTCACAGTCTGACAGCAGACATTAAACAAGTAAATAGATGTGTCAAATTGTGATAAGTGACAAAAACAGTGCTATGAGAAAACGTGGCCAGGATTTAAGGGCAGAAAGTAAACTTTTAGACTGTTAGAATCAGGGGTAAGAAACATTCATTGTGCTGAGACATAGAGAATGAGTGTGGATCTGTTTTTGCCGCTCAAGTAGAGGCATCAGGAAAAGCCTTGGCTAGTTCTAGCTGAAAGGCCAGTGTGGCAAGATAATGGTGAACTTGGGAGGGGAGGGGACAAGATTGGAGAAAACAGCCAAGACCATGCAGCACCTGCCCAGCCTTAGTAGAGATTTTGGATTGAATTCTGAACACTGTGGGAAACCAGTAAAAGGTTTTATGTATTTGAAAGATCACCCTAGAATAATCTGGAAAAAAGATTAGAAAAAGAGGCAAGAGCAGAAATGGGGAAATCTTTCCCCACTTTAGAAGTCTCTTGCTGTGTTAGGGAAAGATCATTATGAGTTGGCCTTTAGTGGTATTAATGAAGGTAAAGAAATGGGCAGAATTGATAATCAATTTCAGAAAAAGAATGGACAGAATTTGAAAATATGATTGGAAGAGCAGTTGGGACTTTGGAAGAGATGACATTCAGTTTCCTAGCTTGAGCAACAGTGTAGGTAGATGTGGCATTTATCGAGATGGAAAGGACTGGAGGAGGAACATATTTGTTGGGGAAGTTCAAGAGTTTAGGGCAGATTTTATGGAGGAGGTAATCCTTAAAGTAGGTCAAACAAGAAGACATTGTTGTAAAAACGTAACTATATCAAGATGAGTAATAGGAATAGTAAGTGTTCTAAGCATTGAGCAGCCAGAAAGATCAGCAGTTACTAGGGAGATTAGAGAAGATTTCTTGGACGATTTGAGACATGAATTTGCCTGTGAGGATTGGATGATACTTGCATTAAGTGCAAGAAAAATATTCCAAGTTGAAAAATCATATGAACAGAAATCCTGAAGCAGATAAGAGTCATATGAGTTAAGTCATATAAGAACAGACCTGAGGGGGTTGAATCAGGAAATGGGGGAGGGATAATAGTTGGAAAGTCCAGATTTGTTATGGAGGGGTACACAGAAATGTGATCGTCAAGCTGTGATTGGCAACAGGTGGAAATTTGGATGGTTAATCTGATATTTATGTGTAGAATGAATTGAAATCTGGAAGATTGGTTTTTGGTTTGTGTTTTGGAAACTTGTTGGTACCGAGCATAAAAATAAGGGTTTGGATTGATGAATCCAGGGGGAATGAAAAGGAAAAATGAACAAGATTCAGGTGACTTAATGGGGATAGGAAAGAAAGAATCAACGTTAATTTTCAAAAACTTAAACCTTGGTAACTAGGAAGAATGAATCTCGGCAGAAGTGAAAAAGTCGGGAATGGGACTGAGTAAGAAATGGGTTGAATAAGAAGTTTAATTTTAGATAGGTTGAGTTTCCAGTGGAGTGGAATGTCTCATGAAGAATATTGAATGAGATCAGCACAAATACGTCTGTGACTTCAAACACTGTTTTAAAAGAGGGGAGGGAACTGGGTTCTGCATTAAACTCAGATTAAGAGAGACCACTCACTACTCAATGACTATGTTGAAAAGACAAAGAAGCTGAGTGTTCTTCTACTTTACTGTGTGTGTATCATATTGTACTTTTTCTTTTTTCCCTTAATTTGATTATCATACTATATATTTTAAGTGAAGTTTTCTGTACTTCAGGGACAACTACTTTGATCACTGTTCCTTTGTATGAGATTGTGCATTTGCTCCTTTTTTCTTCATGAGTCTTGCCCCTTACTGTGTCCCTCCAACTTTTCCCCCCTTTTAAAATCTCTTTCAAACGAGTCTGGTTGGAAAAAACAGGTTCTAGGGGAAAGATGCTTTCACTCTGAAAACCTGTGGAAGTGATAACATGGTGTAAGGAATACCGAATTACTCCCTGAAACCTGACAAATACTATGACCGCAGTCAAGACATTTGGCTTTGGGTCATACATTCTTCCTCTGATGTCCTAATCTTTTGAGATCCTGGAACCTACTAGTCTTTATTTGCTGATGAGATGGGTGACTGTCTTTAAAGTTGTAGTCATGTTCTCACTGTTTGGCTGCTGTGTTTTAGAGAAAAATGCTTGGAAAGGGTGGGGGCTTCCTCCATTAAAGAGCTGAAGGGTTGGCTACCTTCAATTTCTTTGTCTTAGCTTCTTCTTGCTACCTCCCACAGAGATCCATATGGCTTTGGAGATGGTCGAGATACAAGACGTGATCGATCCCCAATTCGAGGAAGTCCAAGGAGAGAGCCCAGGGATGGCAGAAATGGCCGGGATGCCCGGGATAGCAGAGCCATTCGAGACCCCCGAGACTTGCGGGACCACAGAGATAGCAGAGACATTCGGGATCACAGAGACAGCAGAAGTATGCGTGATGCTCGGGACATGAGGGACCTTAGAGACTTTCGTGATCTAAGAGACTCTAGGGATTTTCGGGATCACCGGGACCCCATGTATGACAGATACAGAGATATGAGAGACTCCCGAGAGCCCATGTACAGGTACATATTCAGCCATCCGCGTAGATCTTTGTTGGGGTTTTTTTGTAACAGTCTTTTTTTATGGGTGTTCTGCTGAACTAATTGGAAACTCTGTAAGGACAGTGACTTTATCAGCCTTAGGTTTCCAGTGCCTAGCGAGTGGCGATGTGCTCCTCAATAAATATTTGCTGAATGTGTGGATGTTCAATGAATTATACTTAGTGAATGAATCTGGATCTCTCCCTGTAGCCTATGAAAGGTAGTATTGTGCCAATGGACAAAAAAGATGGAGTGCAAATTGTTTTGGCAGTGCGAAAACACAGGGAAGATACACACGTAGCCAGTAAGTCTGTGAAAAGACTCCGCATCATTAGTCAACAGGGAAATGCAAATTAAAGCCACGATGAGATACCACCTCAAACCCACTAGGACGGCTGTGATAATTTACTAAGGAAAACAACAAAAGAAAAGAACAAGCACTGGCGAGGTGTAGAGACTGGAAGCCTCAAACATTGTTGGTCAGAATGTAAAGTAGTATGGCCGCTGTAGAGAGCAGTTGGCAGGCGGTTCCTTAAAAAATTAAATGCAGTAGAATTGCTCTGACCCATCAATTTCACTCCACGTGTGTACCCAGAAGACTTGAAAAGAGGGACTCAAACAGATAACTTGCATGTAAATGTGCAGAGCAGCACTCTCCACAGTGGCTGGGAGATGGACAAAACCCGAAAGTCTGTCAGAAGGTGAATGAATTAAAAAATGTGATCTGTCCATACAGTGGAATATCATTCAGCCATAAAATGGAAGGTAATTCTGACACCTGCTGCAACAGGGATGGACCTTGAAAACATGCTAAACGAAGTAATCCAGACAAACACAAAAGAACAAATAATGTGTGATTCCACTTACATGAAATATCTAGAGAAGACAAATTCACAGAGACAGAAAATAGATTAGAGGTTATAGGGATGGGAAGTGAAGAGTTACTGCTTAATGAGTGTTCTGCTCAGGGTGATGAGAAATTTATGTATAGATTTATATGAAATATTTGTATTTCTGTATGTATTTTAAACAACAATTTTTTAAAAAGCACAGGCAGGGGGGATGGGAGTCCTCAAAATTAATATCAGTCATTACTATTAGTTATTTTGCATTTACTTTAAGCCAGAAACTATTCTGAGAGCTTTCTGTACATCCTCCAGTCATTTTGCAAGGCAGGTTAAGAGTCACAGCCACCGAACTGATACGCGGTGAATTTCGTTTGTCTAATCCCAGAGTCCACTGCCTTACTGTGCTGCTTCCTCACAGGGGACTGGGCCTTGAAGAATTCTCTATATCTGAGTTTTGCAGGATAGGTGAGTTTTAACTTTGTGCAAATTTCTCCCACTTTTCAGGAGAGAAAGCTCTTATGACCGATACCTGCGAATGGATGACTATTGCAGGAGGAAGGACGACCCTTACTTTGACCGTTACAGAGAAAGCTTTGATGGACGAGGCCCTCCAGGCCCAGAAAGTCAGTCTCGTGCAAAAGGTAAAGTAGCAGTTTATTTGTTACTGATAGAACACTTTACAAATAACCAACTGGAAAGGGACTAGCAACTTGGCTAAGCAATCCACAAAAAGAAGAAATACAGATAGTCTATTAGTATGTAGGGAACATTTAGCTTGAAAATAATTTGTAAAATGCAAGATTACTATCATCTGCTTTAGTCCTGTAACAAGAAGTAAACACAAAATTGTAGCAATAAGAAATGAACAAAAGATTACAGCTGGAGAGGATTAATAAGTGCTTGCTTTTTGCCTGTTAACCAAATAACTACAACTGTCTGCACTCTCTGTGCGGCATGTGATGTGGGTTTTTTTTGTTTTATATGTAATTTTTACCTAATAGTGTCTCTTTTTTAGATAAAGACAAAATGTTTTTTCAAAGCCTGATTATTCTCAATACATCCTTAAAGATTTCTTAATTGTTTTGTAGTTGAAATAAGAGCCTCATTTTTAATTTGTAATAAAACTTTACCACATGATTTTTTTTTTTTTTTTCCGGAACAAATTAACAAATATCTGTCAATGAGAGTCTTAAATAATTGTCCCCAAAATGCAAATTAGAATAGTAATGGAATACTATCTTTTACCTGTCAAGTTAGCAGGAATGTTTAAAAATGACAACACCCAATGTTGACCAAGATGCAGAGAACTAGCACTAGGTAATCTACCCCTGTGAAGGGATAAGTTAGTAACAGCCTTTAGAGGGCAGTTTGGCAGTATGCAGCAGATGATGCATTTAAGTGACCATGCCCTCTAATCCAGCCATTCCATTTCAATGAATTTATAGTAATAAAAAATAATAATACTGGCTATTTTTAGGAGGTAGTCCAGAAGAGTAACTCAGACAGAGTATATGTATATTACGACCTTGGCCTACATACTTGTAGGATTTAAAGTAAGGTCTGTGGCTTATTTTTATAGAAAGGCACAGTCCATATTTCAGTTTTCCTTGTCGGTGTCTTACAGAACGTTTGAAACGTGAGGAACGGCGTAGAGAAGAGCTTTATCGTCAGTATTTTGAGGAAATCCAGAGACGCTTTGATGCTGAGAGGCCTGTTGATTGTTCTGTGATTGTGGTCAACAAGCAGACTAAGTAAGAATCCTTCGGTTATTTCTCCTGAGTAAGGAGAAGGGTCAGAAGAGAAATGAAGACTTCCTTTGGCGGCCGTACCCACTGAACTTGGGCTGTGGGTTCTAGCATTGCTCTCCTACATTGAGCCAGAGTTCTGTCAGTTGTGGCTTGACAGAAAACCCATTGCAAACTGGCTTACGCCCCAAAGGGAAATTTTTAGTTTGCTTGACTGGGAATATCAGGTATGGCCACATCCAGTGTCAAACCACGTCATCAAGACTTGGTCTCTGTATTACCCTCATTCTCACGCAAGCTTTCTACTGGAAAAGGCAGAATGGCACTAACCCTATACATCTGTCTCAGCAAAAGCCTCTGTTTCCCAGTGCTTCCATTTAAAGGCCTGGAATTGTTTCTCATTGGACTGACCTGGCTCACTGTCCCATCCTTGAACCAGCGGTGCTAAGATTCCCGATTAGCCAGGGCTGGGTCATGTGCCCCATTCCTAGAGCCACAGGTGGGATTAGGCCTGTGGAATCATGTGGACTGAGTAGGAGAAGGGTGCTTTCCCAAAGGAAAACTGAAGAGGGAATATATGTTGGTCATGCAAAGCAATAGATGCCCCCTTCATGGAGCCACCCCGAACCCCCACCACTTCGGGAGGCACGTGTCTCTGCATTTGCCTGCCAGGCCTTCTTTATGAAGTGCCGTGATCTTGCAGAACTGTCAGGAAACCGTTCTAGCCAATCCAGAGTTCACAGTACCTCTTCGCTTGCCGCTTTTTCACATTGTTTCCTGAAGAGACCGAGCAGAGAGGCACAAGGGAGCATAGCAGCTTGCAGGCTTGGCACTGGCTATGTTCCCTTTCCCCAGGTGGTTAGTAAATAACTTCATGTGTTTTCTAGCAGTTTGAGGTTAAAGAGCTAATTTCAAGGCAGAGACTAGGGAAATAGGTGTCGAGACACCAAGCAGCAGGCAGAGTTCCCAGGCTCTGGGCTGCCTTGTTTAGAGATGGATGCCAGTTTTAACCGTGGATAGCTTTTTTTTTTTTTTTTCTTGACACCGGATAATAGCTGTTATTTTCTAAGCACCTACTCTGCTATCCCTTGCTAGGCGATTTACTTAAATTATTTTTAATCTTCGCAGTCATCACGTTACATGTGTGTTCATTCAGCTCATCTCTTACATGTATGGCGAAGCTAGGTACTGGGATGCAAGTATATAGGGCCCCTTCCTGTGGTGGAGCTTACACCCTAGTTGGGCAGATGACAACAAAAATGGGGGTATTGGTGATGAGCCCTTTGAGAAGAAATATATCAAGGATCTAATTTAGATTGGAGAGAAGGTCAGGGGAATGACATGAGTGGAGCCATATTCCTGTTTTGTTGGTAAAGAAACAAGTTTGTAAGAGGTTGAAGGATGTGCTTAAATCCTCACAATTTTGTAAGTAAATGATAAGGTTGGGATCCAGACTCCTCCTAGCGTTAAAGCCCATGCTTTTTCCACTCTATTGTGCAGCACCCCAGAGACAGGTACATGCCTCAAGTCTTGGGCAGCAGGATGGTTTTTAAGGATCTTGCTCTGCAGGATCAAGAAAAAGACCTGGGTACTAAGGACTGTGCTGTTGGTAGCTTAATATGTGACCATTCTGAGCTAGGCATAACCATTCTGAACTCTGGTGTAAGGGATGGAATTGGTCTAGATTCTTGGAGCCTGAAGAGGGCACTAGGGAGACACGGGATGCGCTAAGATTTGAACTCTCCATAGAAGCACACACTGCTGGCTGAGGTGCAACAGTATACAGATTGGGAGCTGGTCAGGGAGTGCTCACTTGGATCCTGTTTGTTCCTGCAGAGATTATGCTGAATCTGTGGGGCGGAAGGTACGAGACCTAGGCATGGTAGTGGACTTGATCTTCCTCAACACAGAGGTGTCACTGTCACAAGCCTTGGAGGATGTTAGCAGGGGAGGGTCTCCTTTTGCTATCGTCATCACCCAGCAACACCAGATTCACCGCTCGTGCACAGTCAACATCATGTTCGGAACCCCACAAGGTACGGAGGCCCAAGTGGGTTAGAATTCCAGAGATAGTCACTAGTCCATTAATTCTTTGATGCCCTACTGAGAAGAAGCAGGTTTGGGGCAAATGACTCGTATGTCAGCTCAAAGATGGTGGGGCCCTTTTATAAGCACACTGGAGGAGACTTGCATAGTCACTTACTCGTCTGATATTCTTTCAGTGGATGCAGTTCTGGGTCTGCTATATGGAAAACATTATATTTAGCTCTCAGGTATACATAGCGGGATGCTGGTAAACGTGTAACCACTAGTTCTGGGAAGGGGGCAGGAGGCATTGTGGTTCACAGCATTTGCTGATGGTGTAAATGCTCCCCCTGTGTGTCTTGTTTCAAGCCACCAACATGCAGTCACTTCAGGGACGGTTGGGAAGAGACGTGCACTATCAGCTCTCACCATTGAGAGCAGGTGCCGGCACACCTCTGGCAGACGTGCACCGCATGGAGTGTGCTAGAACCCTTGCTTTCATTAGACTTTGTAATAAGGGACTGAGGACACGACAGGCGATGGGATAGTCTGCAAGTGTGCTAGAGAAGTAGAGGGGGCAGGAGAGCAGGGAGGAGGCCCAGGAAGTCCTTGAAGCCCTTCCCTGAAGATGCTTTTAGTACATCACACTCAGGATGTTAGGACTCAGCCAACCGATGGCCCTGGCCATTGCTCTTCCAGCCCGGACTGGACTTTGCCCTTTTTCCACCACGTCGGAATCTCTTTGCCTGACTTGTTACCCATAACCATAAAATACATAGGGCTCTCACTAGGTCATTTGTGTCTCTGAGCAGTAGTCCTCAAGATGTGTGAGGGCATTTCTGTGACGTTCTGAGGCTTCTCACCACCCTGTAGGTCACGTTGCCCATGGGTAAGGAGAGGAGGTTATTTAGGGTCACATTTGATCTTAATGCATGACCTTTGAACTGATGAATTCAGAAACAGTAGGCCAGCTCTATCCTGAGTGTCACAGTAGAGAGCCAGACTTTACAGAAGAGCTTTTTGGCCCCCTGCAGCCTGCCTCCCATGGTTATTCCCCATGTGGTCTTTTTGAATCTGTGGGAGACTGTCATGTTTCTTTGGTTTTTACTACAAGTCTGTGATCTAGGAATTCCCCCGAAGAACCAGCTCTGTGAAAGGTGTGTGTGTTCCCCACCAAAGAAATCTATTCACCTGTCTTTCCAGCCTTCGTCTCCCCCGCTCTGCTCCGCATCGTAAGGCTTTTTGTCACCAGAATGGTTTTCTTGCCGGTTTGAGGTTAGAAAAGGCTTGGTAGAGTCCAGAAGTTGGGCGCTCACAACTGTCATGGGAGAAAATAACTCCTGTCATTCTCTCCTACAGAGCATCGCAACATGCCCCAGGCAGACGCCATGGTGCTGGTAGCCAGAAATTATGAGCGCTATAAGAATGAGTGCCGGGAGAAGGAGCGAGAGGAGATTGCCAGACAGGCAGCCAAGATGGCAGATGAAGCCATCCTGCAGGAAAGGGAGCGCGGAGGCCCCGAGGAAGGAGTGCGCGGGGGGCACCCTCCAGCCATCCAAAGCCTCATCAACCTACTGGCAGACAACAGGTACCTCACTGCCGAGGAGACTGACAAGATCATCAACTATCTGCGAGAGCGGAAGGAGCGCCTTATGAGGAGCAGCACCGACTCTCTGCCTGGTGAGCTACGTGGCAGGGCCGAGGTGAAGTTCTGACTCTGCATTTCTCTAACCCCCAGGCTCTGTTGGGAGGGTGGCAGGCCCAAGCTCTTTGGGGTGGGTAAGGGCAATGAGCCCGTCCCCTGGGTTCTCCCACGGGCCATCCTTGCTGATGTAATGATAACGTAACATTTGGGTACTGAATTCCAGTCCCTGTAGTTAATGTGGCGATGGGTGGGCTAAGATTGCCAGCTACCTGGTAACCGAGATGGATGCCTTTGTTCCTTTAAGTAGTCCTCTGGGGCACCTAGGCTGTTTTCTGGAGACAGCATATACCATGAAGTAGCTCCTTTGGGAAATTGATGTTATAGTCTGTGTACTATGTGATTGATGTGATCAGTGATTGTTGTTCTTCCCTGGCTGTTAAGCCTCCTGCCCGCGGAGGGTACTTTCAACTAGATACCTCCTCCTTCTGTCTTTTAGGCCCGATTTCCCGCCAACCACTCGGGGCGACCTCGGGTGCCTCGCTGAAGACACAGCCAAGCTCCCAACCGCTCCAGAGCGGCCAAGTGCTCCCCTCTGCTACACCCACTCCAGCTGCACCCCCCACCTCCCAGCAAGAGCTTCAGGCCAAAATCCTCAGCCTCTTCAATAGTGGCACGGTTGTGGCCAATAGCAGCTCTGCATCCCCTTCAGTCGCTGCCGGAAACACCCAGAACCAGAATTTTTCCACGGCAGCGAACAGCCAGCCTCAGCAAAGATCACAGGCCTCTGGCAATCAGCCTCCAAACATTTTGGGACAGGCGGGATCTGCTCGGAACATGGGCCCCAGGCCTGGGGCTCCTTCCCAAGGGCTCTTTGGCCAGCCTTCCAGTCGCCTGGCACCTGCTAGCAACATGGCTAGCCAGAGGCCCGTGTCTTCCACAGGTATCAACTTTGACAATCCAAGTGTACAGAAGGCTCTGGACACCCTGATCCAGAGTGGCCCTGCTCTCTCCCACCTGGTTAGCCAAACTACAGCACAGGTGGGGCGGCCCCCGGCCCCGTTGGGATCCTACCAGAGGCATTACTGAGGCTAAGTCTCTCAACTGTCCCCAGTCCCCTCATCCCCTGGCCTCCTCCCACCTACTGCGTTCAAATAGAGTTACTTGGAGGATGTTCTCTGCGCCTCTCCAGGTCTACATCGAATGTTTCTACCACCTGCTCTCTTCTGCCCAAGGCTTTGTTGCTTATTCCTTCCAGAGTCAGAGTTTATACTGCATTTGGGGGTGTATCTTTTTTTGTCGTTTTTGGGTTTTGTTTTGTAGAAAATAAATATCTCTGGGGTCACTTGGGCAGTATAGGTGTCCGGGCTCAGTTTATATTTCATGGGTTTCTCTGGTCTCTGTCAGCTGGATTTGGGGGTTGAGGAGAAGGAAGAAGCCACGCCCCGATCGACTGAGTTTGGAACAGCATTTTCATGTCCGTCGCCACCGCCTTTGTTCATTTTGAACCTATCGAGGTTTTTTTCAGCTTCACACAGGCCGACCAGAGCTCAAGCTCCTGTCTGCAGCTGCTTCCTAGGGTTGCAGAAAGCCAGCCTGGGCTGGGCAGGCACGGTGTCCTCGTGCCCCGCTCCATGTGTATGGGGTCTGCCGGAGGGTTCATAAAGCAGCTGCTCTGGAGTTTGTCTAGGAGAGTGCGTGGCGGCCACGGAAGCAGGCGCTTTTCTGCCTAATCCAGGGTTGTTAGTTTGGGGTTTTCTTTCTTTCTTCTTTTCTTTCTTTTTTCTTCCTTTCTCTTTCTTTCTTTTCCTTCCTCCCCTTTCCTTTTTTTTCTTCTTTCTTTCCCTTTCTTTCTTTCTTCCTTTCTTTTTTTCTCTTTCTTTTCATTTCATTGGAGGATCTCCAATGGATTGAACAGCTCCAGTCACCAGCAGTTCAACAAGAACTGTAATCTGGGCCCTGACCACTCTCACCCCCTTAACGTTTTTGTCAGCTTCTCCCTCTCCAGTGCTGGTTTCATGGAGGTTCTGAGAAAGCAACTCTAGACTCTGGCAGGGAATACCCTTTTTTTTTTCAGTGATTGTTTTGAGCTTTTGGCTCAGAAATCAGGCTCTTATTTTCATTTGGACTCTTCTGTTTCTGAGCAGCAGGAGGTAGGGACCATTTTGATGTCAGACTTTTGGTAGCTGGGCATGTCCTTGATACAGGTGGTTGTTCATAACTTTTGAGCCAGAGTGAAATTATTAGAGAGAGGACTTCTGGCTGCTGCTCTCTATGGAGCCAAAGGAAGCTGCCCTCTCCCTAGGGATGGTGCTCATCAGAGCCCTGTGGGTCACAGTCTCAAGGGTCCCCTGCAGGGATGAGGGAGGGCAGGGACCTCAGCTGAGTCCTTGCCAGTGGCTGAGCGAACAATGCTTTCAAAAACTCAAGGTCCCCGATGGCAGCGTTTTATGTTCTGACCTGTTTGTGTTCTATAGTGTTTTTTTCCTCTTTGGAATTCTGTGTTGTTAATAAGATGAGATGATTACTTTTTATTAAAATGAAAAAGTAAAAGCTGTGTTGTCTTTTTGGGGTGTGAATAACTGCAGGGGCATTCCCTCCCCAGTCAGAAGGTGAGGGCCCCTGACGGAACATTGACTGGTTTCCGTCTGCCATGACGCCTGCCCCCTCTTGTCCTCATCTGTGGTTGCGGTCAGCCCCGAAAACCTCCTCTAACCCTAGTCCTCTTCTGCCACACCTCCCCCGGTCAGAAGCTTTAACATCAGGTCAGAGCAAAAGCCTGCTGGCTAATTATGATGCTGTGTTAAACGTGCTTGTTTGTGGTGGACTCTCAGTGTGGCGGCAGGCTTGTCCGCTCACTCTGGGAAAGGGACGTTTCTGAGGAGGCCGTTTCTGGCCGCTGGCCAGTGGAGCAGGGTGCTCTCCTGCTTCGATTTGGCCTCAGCTGCCACCCTGTGTTCTACCCACTATGTGGGCAGTTGGCAGAACCGTAGAGTCATAGAAAGTGGGAGCCTGGAAGAGCATTTAAGGGCCAGGAGCCTGGGGAAGGGGGCGAGGTCGACCAGCACGGGCCTGACCTGGTTGTCCCCGGCAACCAGACCCTGAGGCGCAGCCCAGCCAGGGACCGTGGGTCGGGGTGTGATGAGGCAGGGCCCCTTCCGAAGAGCCACCTTGAGTTCCGCTCCTTCCCCCTCAAGGGTCCATACAGCACACCTCAGGCTGTGAAGGGTATAATAAAATTATTTTTATTGCATTTTGTGCAGACGGGAGTCTAAAAAATACAGTAAAAGCTGTAAAGCATTAAATGGGAGCGGAGGAGCATTCAACAAGAAAGGAAAGAACCAACGCGCTCCTTTCCGTGTTGGCACAAAGAACACAAGATCAGTACTGAGGCGGAATGCGGAATACTGAAACACACTGAAAATTAAAGGCAGGCCTAATAATAGTAATAAATAATCTTGATTTGGTTTGCAACCTCTCCTATTTACAAGGGTTTTCAACTTCATTGCATTGCCCTGCACATAGATCGGCTAAAACAAAAGCAACACTATCACTACGAGGCTATTGAAATATTGCACTCAGAATAAAAGTCACTTGAATGGACATGAAACATCTAGCTACAATGATTATAAAGATAATTTGATGAATGACCTGTGATAACATTCATAACAAATATTGCACATGTAGCACAGAAAACTTGGGTTTTGTTATGGGATGTTTGTCTTCTTCAACAGAAACTTTGCTCTTGCCAACCAGACATTCTGGGCCCAGATAGTGCAACTTTGGTTCCCTAATTGGTGGTGTTGATACAGCCCCTTCCCCTTCTGCCCAGGCTGCCACTTAGCCTGGGGATGCTCAGGCCCCCAGAAGGCTAGACCCAGCTGTGGTTCTCGGAGGTCTTTTGAAAGATGCAGGGGGGTCAGGTGGGGGGGGCCTGGTGTCTTAATATTTCCAACCTTCCGGAGAGTCCATCTTGCCCCCTTATCAAATCTCAGAGGGCCTTGGCCTACAGGCAGATACTGAGACCTACCTCCAGCCACACCTGACCCAGTCTATGGACGGCAACAGCTCCAGCTCTCCGCCTTGGGCTCAAAGGGAAGGAGGTGGTGAGGTCAGGAGTACTCAGTAGCCCCAGCTCCGGGAGGTGGGCAGGATGTCTAACTAGGTGCAAATGTCAGGGACCTGGAGCTGGAGGTACTGAACCCGGTCCCAGAGGGCGCTGGAACGAGCATGCAGTGCCTGTCCCCCTTAGTGACGTGCCCTGGGGGAAGGGAGCCCGCCCAATGCGCCTTCTCTAGGGATAGACGGCGCCTCTGACCGGGCTGCGTGGAGCAGAAGCGCCAAGGACTGGAGTTGGAGAAGCCAAAGAAAGGCTTTGGGTCCTGGTTGGAGGAGGGCAGAGAGGCGCTTAGAACAAAGCACATGGCGACTCCAGCCCTCCCCCAGGCCCGGGTGCCTGGGAGACGCAGCTAGAGGCCGCTGCTGGGCAGCAAGTCCCGGCCCCGGCACGCGGGAGAAGGCGGCTGGGTCCCCGAGGCCGGAGCTGCCAGCTGCCGGGTGGGGACAGGGGAGGGAACATCAGGAGCAGAGCTGGGGCCTCCCCGGTGGGTCTGGCCCCTAAACCCAAATCGCTTCCCCTCCTCCCTCGCCTGTCCCAGGGACGCAACTCCGGGGAGGGGACGCCCTCCAGCTCCCCGGTTTCAGTCTTTGGCGAGGAGCCATGGGATAGGGGGAGCAGGCCACCGGCCGACGAGGAGAGACGCCCGCTCCCCGATGAAGGCACGGGGGCGGGGCTTCCTCGGTCTCTCCGCCCCCCATCCCCTCACCACCCCCGCCCCCAGCAGCCCCTCCCCGGTCCTGGCTCCGGCTCGCGGGGAGCCGAGAGGCGGCTGCGCGCGTCTCCGCAGCCGCTGGGAGGCGGATCCAGGAAAAGCCGGGCGCTGGTCTCACCCCATCTCCAAAACGAACTTGCGGGAAGGGTCGGAAGCCGGGGGCGCGCGGGAAGGGCGAGGAGGCGAGAGCGGAGCGGGGGTGTCGAGGGGCCAGGACCACGACTCCCGCCTGGGCCGAAAGCACTTTTGCTCCCAAACTCGCGGACGTCCAGGAAAACCCAGCCTCCCGAGGCCGCCGCCTCCCGCGCGTGCCCCCAGCGGGAGAGCTCGAAGGCGGCGAGCAGAGAAGTCCGTTGCGCTTCTAGTCACAGAAATATGGGGACGTTAAAAATACACGCGATGTCTCCTGTACACTATGTATAGGCGCGGCCCCGCGCGGAGGGGCGGCGGGTCCGGCCGGGCGCGGCCTCCCCACCGCGCGCCCTCGGGCCGCCCGGGTGCCGGGCCCGCGCCGGGGCGCCGAGGAGGACCGGGCGGGGCTGGGGAGGGGACGCGGCCGCGCGGCCCGCGGGCGCTCCTCACGGCCCCGCGCCTCCGCCCTCCGCGCCTCCCCGGCCTTATTGCAGCGTCTCCTCCGGCGGGGCGAGGCCGGGCCCGCAGAGCGACGAGCCAACGGGGCGCTCGGGCTCCGGCCTCCGCGCGGGGCGGTCCCCTCCGAGTCAGCCCCGAGCGGCGTGGCCTCCGGGCTTCAGGCAGCGGGGAAAGGGGCCAGGGCGCGGGCACAGGGTCTGTATGTAAACGGTGACAGCGGCGGGGGGCGCGGCGAGGGCTCCGGGGCCGCCGGCCGGGCGCGCTCGGGCCCGGGTGGCAGGTCCTGGCTCTCAGGAGTAGATGGTGATGACCTCGCGGCCGCCGCCGCGGACCAGCATCACCCGGTCCAGGTGCTCGGTGAGGACCTCGAGGAACTCCATGTCTGAGCGCCAGTCAAGGAGAAAAGCCGCGTCCCCTTCGCCAAGACGGAGTGGAGGGAGGGTCGCGATCGGGCGCCGGGGACCCCTGGGCCCGCCTCCCGGTCTGAGGTTCCTGACGCGGGAACGCCTCGGCTCTTCCCTCCCAGGACGAGGACCCCGTTGCCCCTGACGTCCGCCTCCCTCCCGCACGCCCCACTTTAGGTCCTGGATACAATTTTCGTCACCGTTGCGGTTGCGGGGAGGTCCAGGCATGTTGAGCAACACCAGCTTGGCATCCCGGGATTTCTTCACGATGACCTCGTTCAGCCGCACGGCAGTGTGCATGCGCCGCACGTTGGACTGGTTCCTGGGGGAGGCAGGAGGGGAGGCGGGCGCGTGAGCCCGAAGCCGGAGGGCAGGACCCAGTGCCCTTCCAGCCCCAGGCGCACTGGGCCGCTGGCACCGGTCAACCCCAGACCTCTCCAAGTTGGGCTATTCAAGAGACCCCAAACGGCCAGGGGCCCGCGCTGAGGGTTCGTGATAGACTGAGGAGAGCGGGGACCCTGGCCAACCCAGAAGAGAGAATTAAAAAATCCTGAAGCACTTACAAATTCTCCCACTCCCTTCAGGAAACACAAGAGAAGCAAAGAGAGGAAGAACGAGAGAGGGGTCAGAAGAAGGAGGGGCTGAGCACTTGGGCCACCATCCTCCCCCTCCCCCACCCAGCGCTCGCGGGTCCCGCTCTCCCGGCCACACCCCCTTCGCTTCTTCACGGCGCACGTGGGAGCGCCGACCCTCGGCCATCGGCCCGACCCCAGGTCCTCGGATGGGGACGCCCAGACAAGGTCTGGGCGGGGTCTTCCCACCAGGACCTCCTCTGCTCATCTGCTCTGCCACGGGGAGCAAAGACCCTGCAGGCTCACCCCAGCCCCCAGCCCCCAGCCCGCAGCCCCCAGGCCCCTACGGCTTCATGCTGAAGAAGTCCTTGATGCCCTCCGAGGAGACGGGACTGGGGCCCTTATTCTTCTCTGCCACCGACTTGTCCTTGGTCCAGGTGAGATGCACCTTCTCAGGATCGGCCTCGCCCTCCCCCTCAGGCTCCTCCCCCGGGGACGGAGAGCTGCTGGGGCAGCTGGGAGCGCTCTGGTCGTGGATGAGCTGCACCTGGGAGATGAAGGAAGGGGCGGGCAGCACGTGACTCCCTTGGCCGAGGCCAGAGGCGCGGCTCCCACCGGCTGGGGCCAAACCACCCAGGCGCACACCTCCTCTTCTGGCTTCTCCTCACTGTCACCAGCGGTCTCTTCTGGGACGTTGAGGCGGAGCCGAGTGTTGGCTGGATTCTTTCTCCGGATTGAGCCGCGAGACTCATCTGTGATACTCTGGATCTACGGAGTGACACAGGTTAGCGCCAGCTCGGCTAGGAGTCACCACCCGTGCCCTGCAAACAGCTACCTCCAGAGCTGATGTTCAGCCACGAGGCACACTTCTGGGAGCCGTACCAGCTGTTAAAACATTGCAAGGCTTCCATACCAAATAGCTTTTGCCCCGCTGGCCTGGCCGCTCCAACTCATCCGCAGAACCCCTGACCTCCCCACCGTGCAGCAAGCAAAGGGTTAACACTTGGCCCAGCAGGGCTCTATCTTAGCACCTCGGTCCAGTGTCGGTTCCAACTGGTCAGTGCACATGCCTTTTTTTTTTTTTTTATAGTGTTCACTATCACCCTGGACAACATCCTTGAAGTGCTCACCTTTCCCAGCTCAAAAAGGTACCCACCACTCATTCCCCTGAAGATCCATTAACCAAATCTGAGAAATATATTATCCACACCTGGGAGACCCCCTCAACCATGGTCTGTCGCTCTCACCTACAGGATCGATTCCACAGGCAACCTGTCACCTGCCCCCCAGAGCTCTTCAGTCCCCGGCCACAGTTACCATCACTCATTTCACCAAGGGGTGGGCTTTCATCCCAACTCGGGGCGCTAGTGGTCCACATTACTCACACCTGGGAGATCTTACACCCATACCCCGTGGGGGGCTCATCATCATTACCCCCTGAGAACTCATCAACCGTACCCTAGGAGGTATGCCCCCAACTCCCACCATCAGCTATATCCCTAAATAACCATCTGTTACCCACTCTCGCAGGGTCTATCACATGATCCCCCACACTCGGAGCCCACGCCCATGAGGAATCATCATCCATACATATTTAGCTTCCACGATTCTCCCTTGGGCCCCAGAAGTCACATACAGAGGAAAATCTGTCACCCGTGCCAAAGCCCTCTGCATCCTGGCTGGCAGGCTTGGTAGGTGCAATGTACCCCTGCTGCTAGGGAGGTGGGGTTGAAGGGAATAAGGGTGATGAGTAATACGCTAGGGTGAAGGCCGTGCCAATGGCCAGGAGTGTGAGCCCCGGGCCATCCCTAACCTGTGCAGACCCAGAACTGGCAGCAGCTTGAGGCTCTCAGAGGCCAGCCAGGGCAACCTCACCTCGCGCTCTCGCTCATTCTTGGTTAAATGCATCTGTTTGAGGATCTGAGAACGCTGCTCCATCACCAATGTCTTCTCGTAGGTGTACGCCGAGATATCGCTTTCATGCTGTGGGCGGACAGGGACGGGGGAGGGGGGGCGGGGGGGCAGGGTAGAGTGACAGGGGCAAGGGAGGAAAGCATGAGCTCAGGTGCAAGGCCAAGGGAAGGGAGGCGGACCCCCTTCCTTCTGCCAGCCTAGGGCTTCTCTCTCTAATGACCTAGTTTAACCAATAGCTGTGGGAGGCAAGGACGAAGCAGAGGACAATGCTCTTTGAAGACAATGCCGCTCATTCCCTCCTCAGCCCAGCACAGGACCAGGGTGTGAATGGGTGAATTAATGAATGAGCAGATTAATTAATTACCCGGGTGAATGGAGAAGGGGAAGAAATTTTAAAGGAACAAAGTGATGAATGAATACATATATGGATGAATGGGTAGTTGAGTGAATGACTACATTAATGAATACACAGAGGGATGGGTGGATGCGTAAATAAACCGAGGGGGACGGATGGATGAGAGGCCATGCGGTGTAATCGCCAGGGGCCTGGACTCTGAAGTCAGCCTGCCAGGGTTTGCATCGTGGCTCTGCCATTTGGTTGTCCTGTTGAGCAAATTACTTAACCTTTCCGTGCTTCAACTTCCTAATCTGTAAAATGAAAATGCTGATAATTGTATCTGTTTCACTGGTTGTTGTAAGAATATATATATATATATATATATATATATATATATATACACATATATATAAAATGTGGCGTAAGACAGTACCTTACATATAATGACTTGGCTATTCTTGTAAAGAAGAGAGGGACGGATGGATGGATACATGGGCAGACTCTTGGGTTACTCGAAGAGAGGCTAAGAGGTAGGTAAGATGGGGAAGGGATCCAGCATCATAAGCTGATCGATTTGGGGGTCGCCCTATTTGGTGCTAGGGCCAAGAGGAAAGAGGGCCGGCTAGGACTCCAGAACTTCAGGGGTGGCTGGTAGGGACTCACCATCTCCACGACCTCGACCTCCGCGGTGATACGTAAATGGTACAGAAAGGTGGTCAGGTCCTTCTTCATCTGGATGCTGTTGTCGTCCATCTGGGCCACGGTGAAGATGCGCATCTTGCACTTCCGCCAGACCTGGAGGGGTGAAGGGGACCCAGAAAAGCCCAGCCCAGACGCAGTGAGAAAATTCAAGGTCAGAACCTAGAGAGGACCCTGTCCCTCACCCTTCCCACCCACCTTCCCCCGCCCCCGCCACACACACACACACACACACACACACACACACGCAGACCCAAAATCCTCTACCTTGGAGGCCACTCCCTACAAACCACCCCCCTCCCCGGCTTAGGTAAGAGTCCCCATTAAAGTATCGCTTGCAAGGGTGAAGCAGCGCTCTCCTTTACAAGGCAAGGACACCCGCCAGAGGAGACACACTCAGGTCCTAACATCTCAGGGGAAGGGAGGCGATCAGCCCCCCTCTTCCAGGAGCTCCCGAGGAGGGGCTCACGTGGAGGCTGGCCCTGGCCAGAGCCCACGAGCCACGCAGAGCCACGCTCGCTCACCTTGTGGTGTCGCAGCAGGAAAGGCAGCAACATGAGCATGCCGCCGTCGTGCACAATCCACCAGACGTCGATGCTGCCCTCGGAGAAGCGCTCGGGGTTCCCAGGGAACATGGAAACGTTCTTGGTGACCAGTAGGGCCAGGTGACCAGCTGTGGTTTCCCGGACCAGCTCTGGGGAAGGCCAAGGAGAGGGCCAGAGGGGAGAAGAGCGACCCCGGTCCCTTCCTGCACCAAGGCTCCTGGCACCCAGCACCCCCCCCCACCCCACCCGGCCCCGGCCTTGGCCTGAGTAGTCAGAAAACCAGCATCTACGTAGGTCTCATCACTGAATTGTTGTTTGGATTGGGGAAAGCCTCTCGACCTCGCTGGGCCTCAGTTTCCCCACCTGTCGAGTGGCAACGAGACCACCTGCCCTTCCTATCAGGAGCTCTTCTGTGCACCGCCTGGTTTATCCTCTCAACTGCCTTTATGATCCACCCGGAAAGGAGCCAGAATAGCCTGGAGTCAACAGGGCGATCTGGAGCAAACTCCTCCATCTCCCCGGGCCTGGGCCTGCGTTTCACACCAGCAAAGGGGAGCTGACACTGCCTCGCCAGCCCACACGGGACCGCTGAGAGGATAAGAGGCTTAGAGAGAGGCTCAACTTGTCTGGCACACAGAACACAGTCTATACATGTCCGATATTATATTACTACCAAGGCGTCTAGTGCTCAGAGAGGGTGAGTCACTTGTGAACGATCACACAGCTAGGAAGGGCCAGAGGTGAGACTGAGACCCAGGCCTCTCTGACTTGGCAGCTGTAGCTCTTTCCGCTGCCTTCCACTGACTCTGTCTCTCGGGGCTGAGTCAGCTCTGCAGGGCCCAAGACTATCTCCCTCACACCTGAGTCCTCAGCGCCTGGCACAGGGCCAGCTCTGAGCACCGACCCCCGCATGTGCAACACCCGGGAAAGAGCCCCCGGGCCCAAGAGGGGGAGCCCACCGCCCACCGCCATCCCCGGCCCACCCAGTGTTACCAATGAAGTTCCTCCATGTCTGATGATCTTCCTTCTGCCGCCAGTTGCGGGGCCAGCCAACCAGCACGGTGTTGTGCTGCAGCCCCCCGAGGCCCCCGGACTGGATCAGATGCGACACGCCGTCACGCAGGTTGGAGGAAATCACTACCTGGCAGAAGCCTTTCACTTTCTCTGCCTCCATCAGGCGCCGGATGGACTGGGAGATGGGGGGAGGGGCGTGTCAGACAAGGACGAGCCTCAGGCCTCCATTCCGGCTGTCTCTCCCCTTCACTGTCCCCATCTTCTCGAAGCTCAGCTCCGATCACGTCAGTCTCTGGCACCAGAATCGCGCATGGCTCCCCATCACCTATTAGCCCCATTCCTTGTGGATCCGGCGAAGCCGTCTGTGACCTTAGCCCACACTTCCCGCACCCTGCCTTCGCTGGCAAGCCCTCCACCCCCACCGGGACCCTCCCCCCATTGCAGGTCGCTGGCCCAACTCAAATGTCACCTTCTCAGAAACCACCCCCCCCCCAGACCAGAACGGAACTGGGCTGCTGTGCGTGCCCCGACGATTTGTTTTTAACAACTTTTAAAAGTTAGCATAATGATGAGCATTTTCAATGCACACTCAACCTGCACCATGAAGGTAGGATTCTTATTAGTCTTATGTTATAGATGAGGCAATTGAGGTTCAGAGAAATTAAGCCTTCCTTAAGGCCACCCAGCTAATGGGTATGTTATTGTAGGGGTTCAACTCCAGGGCTCTGACACCATCCCCCACGCTCTAAACCCCTACCCTGATGTCAAGCAGAGAGGGCTTCAACGCCTACCTCGGGCACCTCCTGGCTGTGTGACCTCAGGCAAATCGCTTAACCTCTGTGAGCCTCAGTTTGCCCATCCGTCAAATGGGGATGGCAGCTACCTCATTGAAGAACAGGCAGAATTACAGGACATGATGTGGGTAAGGCAGCATGCTGCTTGACAGATTGGAAGCACGCAACACATTCTATTATTCTGATGATATGAACCCTAGTGAAGCATCTACCAACAGCAGGAAGGCTTGAGAGCCTTCTGGGTACGTTCTATCTTCCCACTAGCCTGTGAGCACCTTGAGGCCTGGGATCTGGTCTTATCCACCCCCCATCTCCCCAGGCCCAGCCCTCTGTCTGGTTCGCAGCACCTTCTCACCCACTCCATATTGAAGGAAGTTGACCAGTGGAGGCCTCCAGCCCTGGGCCCTGACAGATTGGTGTGAACGGCCCAGTGAGGCAGAAACAGCAACTGTCACAAGCCATTAGGGGTACTCCTCCCCATCTCTCCTCTCCCCCCTCCGGCCCCCTTTCCTTTCTCCACAACTAGTCACAGCCCCAAGGGGAGAGAAGCCTGGATCGAAGACAGAACCCACCTGCTCAGCTACCCACCAGGTTCCAGACACGTGTTAGTGCCCCATAACACAGAAGCCAGCCGCCCCTGCCCACGCTGGCCCTGTACACTAAGAGTACAGACCGGTGCTCTTAGAAGCAGGTGACCCAGAGCCAGGGACGCAGGCTCAAATTCTGACTATGCTCCCAGCCAGCTCTGTGACTTTCAGCAAGCTGTCTTCCCTCTCTGGGCCTGTTTCCCCTTGTACTAAATGTGGATACTCACACTGCCAACTTCACGCGGCGTGAGGGTCGAAAGAATCATAGATGTGAAAACACTTTGAAAGATTTATACGTTGGCAGGGAGAAGCCTGGAGTAGGAGTCAAGCAGTCCTAAGTTGAGTCTGTTTTCTGTCCTTAGACAAATGACCTGACTTCTCTAAGCCTCAGTCTCCCTATCCATAAAATGGGGCCCTTTTGGCTCTGATGGTCTTTGGTTCTGACAATTGGATTCTAAGGAACTCACTCGCTGAGTCCTTAGATTCCTCTTCTAAGAAAGAAGAAAGAAAAGCATGAGCCACCTTTGACCCCAAAGGAGGTAAGAAGGCAAAGTGTAAAGGGTCAAGTCAAGGGACTTGTCCTTGCCCCCTTCCCACCAGGGACTCCTCTCACCTCCTCTGCCCGCTGGGCCTGGGGATGGTTGTCCAGAAAGGTGCCCTCAAGGACAGAGCCCACAATGGTCAGGCCCTTCCCTGCCTTGAGCTGGGAGGTCAGTGAGAGCAGCTGTGGATGTACCACATTCTGGTCTTGGTCCACGCGCACCAGCACCAGCAGCTGTGGCCTGAAAAGGATTCAAGGTCCATTCAACACCCACCCAACTTCTACCCACCATACGCCACGCCCCCACACACCAAAACACTGGTGAGCTTACTAGCCATCCATCCTCTATACCCCCACCCACTTACCCATCTCGCTGTCCACCTCACTCATCCATCCACCCAGTCACCCACCCATCCATTTTATCCTTCCGCCACCCACTCACATCCATATTAACTTACCTACATATGCATTATTCACCTAGTTATCTAACATCCACCTGCCACCAACCATTCACACGTTCATCTATTCACCAATCACCCTCCCATACATATGTACACTTAGCCATCTACTCATCTGTTTATCCATTCACTTCCTTTTTCATTTGGCCATCCCATCCATCCAACCAACCATCAGTTTAAGAGCATTCTCTGAGCACTCTGGGCTAGACCCTGTGCCAAGCATTTAAGAATTCACAAACAATGCAAAGCCCGGGTCTCTGGAAGACCCAGTTTAGTAGACATCAGCAAGTGCAAGCCAACAGTGTCCTAGTCAGAGCTCAGAGTTCAGGCCTTCCTCTCGGCAAAGTGACCTGAGGGAGATGAGCGAGGGCTGGGCTTGCAGAGCAATCAGCTAGAAAGCAGGCAGGGCTGAGAGGTGGAGGTAAAGATTCTGCTTCCGGTTCTGCCTTCCGTGGCCTCTGAGACCTTCTCTGGTCCCCGATGTTCACACGAATAAAGTGGAGGGATCGTTCTTAATCTAGAAATTTCTAGAAGCCCCCTATAACTCTCACAGTGAATGGGTCCACCTTTCCCAGAGCAAATGTTACACGATATTACATTTATCTGTCTCCGTGTGTGCCTGCTCCGTGGAACTATTCACTCACTAGGTCCCCAGAGACTGGAAAGGGGCCCGGCACAGATCATGCATTCACACATGTTTTTAAACACATGATAGGTAATTGGGGGATCAATGGATGGTACCTCAGCCTGACCCCAGGTACCGCAGGTGGGAAAGGTTCAGACTAGGCTGAGCAGAGGAGGAGACATTAAGGACACACCATCGTGGCGGGAACACCACCCAGCAAACAAAACAGGTGAGGGAGAGTCAGGCCCTGCTCCCTTCCTGTCCTTCCTCTGGGCCCTCCCACGTGCACCTGGCCACTTACCTCCAGTTCTTGGTATGTGGGGGCCCTTCCTCCAGGCGTAAGAGGGCGTAGCGTGCAGCGCTGAGGGACAGGCCTCGGATCCCATCACCCCACTCTTTCTCTGCCCTGGGGACCCAAGGGGATCAACCAGAGTAGAAAGCCAGGGGTGTCAGGAAGAACCACGCACACAGAAGTGGCTGCCCCAGCAGACAATGTGCAGCCATTCTGCCACCTCCTTTTCTCGAAGCTTCAGCCCCTCCCTCAACTCCTGTCCTCTATCTCCCAATCCCACCCCCATCACCCTTCCCCCTCCCCTCCATCCCCAGCCTCTCCCCACTCTTACCCCATCCCTACCCCCTTCCGGCCCTCCCCACTTCCCCACACTTACCCGCGGTACTCGATATATTTGTAGATGAGCCCAGCAATGAGCATGGCCACCAGGGCGTAATACCAGGAGCAGATAAACATGAGGGCCAGGCAGAGGCTCATGCCCAGGAAGGAGAGTGTCCTGAACAATGGGAGGAAGACCCAGCCTCTGAGTCCCAGCAGGACTGTCACTGGTTCCCGGGGCTCAGACAACAAGGCAAGAACTGGGAGGTCTAGGGCAGCTCAGGTCTGGGGGAACTCACACCATCATCTCCAAGAGCACCATGGGAATCTGGGAGCTTCTGGGTGAATGAGCAGCCACAGACAGCACCACTCCATGACACCCCCCCCCCCACTCCTGAGAACACACTGCCTTGTCCCAGTGCCTTAGACCCTGCCGCACCACCCTGCCAGATGGTTTCTGAGGCACAGGTGTCTGGAGAGAGTTGTAGGCAAGATCTCCTGGGAAGAGTGTGTCCCCAGGAGGAGGTAACTGGCAAAGCAGGAGCACTGAGATGGGAGTCAGGCAGCTGGGTTCAAGTCCAGGTCTGTCGGAGACTTTCTGAGTAACCTTGGGCTACTCCCTTCCCCTGTTTGAGCCTGTTCCCTCTCCGTAGACCAAGCATGGTCATTCCTGCCCTGTCTGCCCCACAGGCCTATTGTGAGGATGAAGGACCATAAAGTAAAATGATCAGAAGAGCCCCAGGCTCCACATAATAAGAATCTTCCATGCACTAAACCCTGTAACACTCACGAGGGCCCCTGAGGTCAGTGCAGTTGTCATCCCCATCTCACAGCTGAGGACACTGAGGTTTCCTCTTCTAGACTGAAAGACGTTGGGCATTGTGGGGAGGGAGGGACTATAGCCGAGACTGTTCACGACTGTGTTATATTATTATTTGTGGTTATAAGGTTCTCCAGAACCTTTTTCATGCTACTTGGGCTACAAAAGCTGGAGAAATGGACTCCTTTTTTTAAATTTTGGGACCCCTAGACCTAGGGGATGGGCTAGGGTGAAGTGGGGTGGGGGTGGAGATAGGAGAGTGTTCTGTTAGGCAGGGAAGGGCACAGGGCACCCACCAGTGGTAATATCGAAAGCGTGGCCTCCAGTTGGGGGTCCTCAGCAGTGTCTGTACGGCACAGGCCAGGTTCACAAACATGTAGCACATCAGGAAGAACCTAGAACACAGAAAGGCCCCAGGAGAGGCAGAGATGCAAAGGGAGGCAGAAACAGAAAGAGAAACATAGGGAAAGAAAGGGGGGGAAAGAGGATAAGAAACTGAGGAGGTGGCCAGATCACATTCTGGAATGGGATTCAAGGGCCAGATCCCCTTTCGGCACACCCTGATGTGTGTGGGAGTGAATCTTCATATAACAAAAGACAGGTTGTTACACTATCGGGTGGGCTATCCAGGGTCACAACTGAGGATCCAGGTAGAGAGACCCCCCCCCCCAGAGCTGATGGGGAGGGCAAGAGGCCAGCACGCACATAGAGAGGATGGGGGCAACTTCGTCGAGGGATGCAATGAGGATGCCAATCTCACAGATGCAGGCCGTCAGGAGCAAGGCCCATGTTGGCTCTCCGTTGGCTTTGCCGTGGCCAAAGACCTGGGGACAGAGCAACCATCATAAAGGTCTGAGATCTTAGGCACTTCTTGTCTCTCTTGTCCAGTCTTGGGGACCGGTGCAATGGAGGCAGGAATCCCCTAACCAGTGAGGAAGTAGGGAGAGGATGCTGTATTCCTCACCCTTACCCAAGGGGATGCCAGTCTTTGGCTGTGTCTCTCCCACTCTGACATTGGTACTTCAGTTAATGAAGTTCAAATGACCCCTTAAGGGGAAGAGAAGGACCTGTAGGACAGATGGAGAGGAGCTACAGGGACCAGCAAGTGGCCATGACTGTGTGCTCCATAAATCTTTTTTTTTTTTTTTTTAAGCACCATGGAGAGAGCCACACTTACCCTTTGGCTACCTCCCTGCCTGATCACTCAGCCAAAGGAGGGCTAAAGGTTTCTCCCCTAAGAGCAGACAACTCTGCCCAAAGAGATAGCACTGACCATGGGCCAAATCCCAAATAAGGCACACCCATTCTTCTTATTGGTAGTGCAGAGCAGCAGGGCCCTAGGGGGCCTTGGCTCACCCGGTGGCCTCTCCGGGCAGTGGCTTGGCTGACCGGTATAATGGATGGGCTTTTCTTCCCACACTCCACCCCTCACTGACCTGCAGGAAGGGCACTATGCCGTCCCGGGAGATGGCCTGCAGCAGGCGTGGGGCCCCCGTGAGGCTCTGCAGCCCAGCCCCACAGGTGGAGAAGAAGGATCCGATGACAATGACCCAAGGGGATGGCCAGGCCAGTGTTCCCACCACCAGGTTGCCATTCACGGCTTCGCCAAACCTGGAATGAAGCAGCAAGGGGACAGGAGATGCTGGGTGAGCAATGCCACCTGGATCTCCAGGGCGTGTCTCCCACACCAACCCCAGGACCAGTTGTACACCAATCACAGGACTAGGCTCTCTAGGAGCAAGGGGGGAGACAAAGCTCCTAATGTCCTGGGCATTTCTGTCTGTGTGACCTTGGGTAAGTTGCCTCAGCTATAAAATGAGAATCACTATAAACCTATCTCGTATGATTGGTGACAAGATAAAAGGAACCAACACAGGTAAAATGCTTTGCACTATGCCTGGAACAAGACACTAATAGTGATTCTAGTAAATGGTCAATATTGTAATATGTTAAGCTGGAAAAAAATCTCTTGGCTTATTAGAACCTGTGTCTCCATCTGAAAAATGGGGTTCTGGCCTCATTTATGGTAATGATATCTAATGTGAGAAGCATAGGAAAGCATTTTCTAACAGTGACACTATCTTAAATTGAATGATGTTGCCTCAGTAGGTAGAGAGAGCCCTGTGGCTGGAGTGTGCAAGCAGAGGTGTGCTCAAATGGGCTGTTGCTGAAGGACTCCAAAATCAGATGAAGGGTTTTACCGGATGGCCTGCTGAATCCCTTGCAGTTCTGTGGGAGGCCTCTGATTAATTTTTTTAATGTTGATTTATTTTTTGAGGAGGGGAGGGGCAAAGGGAGAGACAGGGAGACACAGAATCCGAAGCAGGCTCCAGGCTCTGAGCTGTCAGCACAGAGCCCAACGTGGGGCTCGAACCCACAAACTGTGAGAACATGACCTGAGCCAAAGTCAGATGCTCAACCAACTAAACCACACAGGCGCCCCAAGGGGGGGGGGGGTGTCTCTGATTAAATGAAATAAGTGGAGATTAAGTTCCCCTAAAAGCTAATAAGTGTAATATATGCAAATTGTCCGCTTGGCCAGGTCACTCCCCTGCTTAAAACCCTTCAGGGTTTCCTCTATTTTTTTTTTTAAATAAAATAAAGCTCTAATTTCCTGGTACCAAAAACTAGGCTTCCAGGACTGGCTCCAGACGCATGTCCCCATTCCCCACCTTACAGAAGCCAGGATGGAGCCATGGAAACTGACTTCCATGACAAGACCTCCTACTTTACCCTCCTAGTGGTGCGTGCCCATACCCTTCAAATGTGTAGGCTCCAGAAGCTTGAATTTCTTACAGCTATAGGCACCTATGTGTGTGTGTGCGCACACACACACACACACACACGCACACACTACTGTTTCTCTCCTCCACCTTTGTTCATGCTGTTCCCACCACTTAGAATGCCCTTCCCACTCCTAGTTACCTAACTGATCTCTACTCAACATTTAAAGTGAGAAAGATAAGTGGGAAAATGTGTGTAAGGCACTTCCAGCATCACCTCCTCTTCCCCAACCCTCTGAAGACTGGATTTCGGCCTCCTGTGCATTACCAGGGCCCACTCCTACTGCTCTACATTTCAAGTCTGTTGTTGAGCGTGGTTATCAGCCCCCAAAGAGCTCCTTCAGGACAAAAAGCATGTGTTATTTATTTTTATTCTCTCCTAGAACACTGGACAGCGACCAACATATAGATATCTAAGAAATGTTAAATGGGTTAATAGATTTTAAAGCAAAAAAAAAAAGGGAAGTAGCATTATTCTAAAAACAATGAGACACCATCCAAGTTTCTTGAGCTGGAGTGACAGGAGAAAGATAAAATATAAGAAGGTGAGCTTGCAAGCAATCGCCTGTGATCTCCCTCCCACAAGTCCCCTTGCACAGACTCAACACTCGCTGCGGGGTCTGTTTCCCAAAACCTGGCCCCATACACCCACTACCCAGAACAGGATCAGCCCCAATTCCCTTACTTACTTGTCCCGCAGGACGACCCCCTCAATGCAGGCCCCAAACAGAACAACAGAACTGATGTCTGTAGCAGAGGATGAAGGAGAATCCCCAGGATGACATTCCCCTTTCTGCTCCCAGGCCAGCTGGGTGAGGCAGCAGCTTCAGCTGCCCTCCTCCCAGCCCTCCCTATCCACGGTGGTCCCAGCCCAGCAATGCAGGATACAGACAGCAGAGGTGGTGGCAATGGCCAGGATGGTGCCAGTGGGAATTGACTTCTGGGCATCCCGTAGGTCTCCAGAACGGTTAGAACCAGCCATGATCCCTGTGAATAGAGGAGCAGCTAGTACAGGGGCCACAGGAGACAAGACAGAACAAGAAGAAAGGACACCAGCCTCGGAGCCAGGAAGTCTGGGATCTAGTCCTGGCATACCGACTGGTGTGAGAACTTGGGCATGGCTTCTCCTGGCCTTAATTCCCTCATCTGTGCAATGGGAACTGGATTTTGGCTCCTGCCTATGTGATGAGATTGCTGGACTAAGAAATTCCCCACATCATCATTGACTCTCTCCACCCATCACTCTCAGGCAGAGTCCTCCCTCTCTGAGCTCCCCTTCACCTGTGACTGAGGGGAAGTAGATGCCAACCAGCAGGGTGAAGTAGGAGGTCATATCGCTGAAGACATAAGGATGGTCCATGTCGACAGGGGTGCCATCTGCCAGGCCCACCGAGGGCATCCCACGTCTCTCCACAATCACCCCCTTGGTCAGGTAGGAGCTCCAGAGGTTCTCTGTGGGGAGGAGATATGATGCTTAGGAGGAAAACCAGAAGTCAGGGTACCAGAGCTCCAGGGCCAGGAGGTGGGGTGGGCAGAAAAAGAAGGGTCAAGGTCAACCACTTCTCACTCCCTCAAGGCCTTGGCTCTATTTTATTTCCACTGACATTCCCTAAGCTCCTGCTTTGGGCCAGGCCATGTGCAGAGGCTTTGCACATGAATCACATCTAGTCCTTGCCCTCAAATAGTCCAGTCTAGTAGGGTAAAAAAGACACAGAAAGACCTATCTCAGACTGATTCAATATGTCCCAAACTGGTCTCACTGGCCAGCCACCTCACAACCAGCTCCTTTTTCATATCTCTTATCTAAGTAAATGGCACCGTCATTAATTCAGACAGCTTTACATTGCCCTCAACTGTTCCCCTTCCCCATATCTGTTTCAAAACCATCTCCAATTTCTGTCTATTATCCCTTCTAAATATTTCTCAAATATGCCCCTCCTCTCCTTTTCAGGATTTCCTCACTTCAGCCTTATTGACATTTGGGGCCAGATAATTCTTTGTTGTGGAGGGCTGTCCTATAGCACTGTAGAATGTTTAGCAAAATACTGGTTTCTATGCATTAGATGTCAGTAACAACCATCTAGTTGCGATGGCCAAAAATGTCTCCAGACATTGCTATATGCCTCCTGGGGGGCAAAACAGCCCTGGGGGAGAACCACTGCTCCACTCCACTCCCATGGACATCACTTGATTACTCTTGATCAGAAAACTATCATCTGTCACCTGAACTCAGCATCAGCCTCCTCCTGGACTCCCTGTTCTCTCTCCCTTTACCTTATCCATATTAACAGCCAAAAAGAACCTTTAGAAATAACACTGACCATGTCCATCCCTTATTTGAAACCCTTTCATGGCCCCCATTGCCCTCAGGACATGGTTCAAACATTCCAATATGGCTTCCAAGGCCTGCCACAATCTGGCTTATGCCACCCTCTCCAACATCATTTCTTGCCCCTCCTTCCTTTGTACTTTATGCCCCAGTCATACCAAATTATCTGTGGTTGGAAGGACACAATATGCTCTTCTCTGTCTGCATGCTTTCAGGCAAGCTGTTCTTCTGCCTTAATTCCTTTATCCCCCTAGTATAACTCAAAATCTCTTATTTTTCCTTCAAAACCCTCCTCAGATGAGTCTAGGAAGCCTTGTCTTGCCCCTTTATACACATGACCACTCCCTCCCCCGAGAGGTCTCTGTTCATTGAAGGCACATCAACTCATATTGTAATTTATTTGCTTATACATCTGTGTCCACCATTGGACTCCTTGGAGCCAAGGACTGTGACTTATTTATATCATGTTCCTGGTGCTTAGCACAGTGCTAGACACCACGGAGATAATTAGTGGTGAATACTTGTTTAAACTGATGACTTTCTTTCCTACTAGGTAGTAAGATATTGAAGGCTCCCTTTCATCTCTATTCCTCCAAGACGCCAAGGAAAGATGGCCCAGAGTAGGTGCTCAATTAAAACTGATTGAGTTTAAGTGAATCCCAAGTAGAGTTCCTTAATCCTGACTGTTTAACCCACAATCCCTGTAGTGTTCCCTGGACACCAGCCTTCTTCCCTCCCCCCAGACCTTTGATGAGGCCACTGGCAGCGCCAGGGATGCCCTGGATCTCCGTGACATTGTTTCGGGTGAAGTACTCATCACAGGTGGCGTTGAGGAAACGGGAGGAACAGAAAAGGCCCCAGAGCCGTGTGGTCACCGTCTCATTTCCTTCCCAAGCCAGCTTGGCACAGACATCAAAGCCATGGCGAGATAGTGTGCGGTTCCCCAGGAGGCAGATCCTAGGGAGAGCAACAAGGGAGGAAGATGGGGGAGGGACATAACCTTGCCTTGGCTTCACAATAGAACCACCAGGGGAGCTCTAAAAAACACAGATCTCAGGGCCCCGTATCCAGAGATCCTGATTTAATTGGGATGGAGCCCAGAATCGGTGTTTTTTTTTTTCAAAGCTCCCCCAAGTGATTTTAATATGCAGCCACAGCAAAGAACCACGACTTTAGTACAATGCTATGTTTCAGAACCATGGACAGCAGTCTCTGTGTGCAGTCCTGGGCGGTGGGATTTAAGGGAATCTGTCCTCAAGAAAGAGGCAGGACCCACAAAGATTTGAGACTCTAGACCCTCTCTTCTGTGACCTTTCCCCCAACAGAGAAGGTATCCAACACTAATAAGGTGCCCTATTCCAGGAAGTTGTCTCCTGCCAGGAAATGCTTCTCTAACACAGAATCATCCCTTCAGAAATAATCCCACTCGGTTCTTCCCAAGTCTGCTCCACCAGCAAGCAATTGACCCTCACAAGGGAAACTCTGCCCACCTCCAGAAACATTATCGCACCCTGTAGAGATTTCCCCCAAACAAGGAGAGATTTTACTTCCCAAGGGAGGTTGCTCTAAATCCACAAGGACTCAGATTCTGAGAGATGAGGAGAGGGAGGTTGGCAGAGACTGGCGTCGCAGACCCTGAAACCTAACCAGGGAGGAGGAGGGCGATGCCTTAGACTCAGAGCAACAGCACTTACGGGAAGTTGGGTGGGTCGAAGGCAGATTTGATGACCCCAGCATAGATGGCCAGGATGGAGAGGATGACACAACCCAGGAAGACAAGGGCAAACTTGTTGACATACTTGACGCCCACAAATACCACAGTGGCCATGCAAGTGAGCACACAGGTGCCATACACACGCATATTGTTCAACATGGCTGCTGCCTCCCCACTGGCATCTTCTGCCTTAAAAATGGCCATAGCTGGGAAGAGGTAAGCCTGTGGAAAGGGGGCAAGGAGGTCAGGTGAGTGACACAGCAAGAACCAACTAAGAATCACCCCCAAGGATATAACCTGACGTGCAGGAAGAGCTTTGGAAAATACTTGCTCATCACGGTATATTTACAGTAGTATGAGACTGGAAATGACATCCAATGATAGGATAGGAGTAAATGTGATCATTTTTATTCCTACGGCATATTTGTATTTTCTAAAATTTTTAGACTGAATGTTAATATGTTTATATTCTTAAAAAAGTTATTTTCGCTTATAAATGATATTACAAAGGGAGTTTCTAGTTACTTAGGGAAATCTATGGAGTCTATTTTACAAGGACAGAATACAATTTCACATGGTAAAAAAAAAAAAAAAAGAAGGAAATACACCAAAATGTTAATGGTGATTTTCTTCAGGCAGTTGTTATTTCCTTTTTTACATCCTTTGATATTTTTCCAATTTTGTGCATTGAGCAGAATTGCTTTGAGCCGAGACCCACATCACTAGCCTCTCCTTCAAACACTGCCCAGCACCCTGATTTCTTCTCATCAGTCACTACTCCTAACATGTCTCTTACTCGGCTCCCTCACATCCTTCTTCTCTTTTGCAACCCATTGGTCATCAGTCCTGCACAATTAACATTCACAGAGAAATCAGCACAGTCCCAGGCACATGGTAGGCAATCACCAGATACAGCTATTGTGTGACATTACTTTAATTATTTCTACCACTATTAACTCTTATCGACCCACCTCTGCCACTTGGTAGCTGAGTGACCTTGAGCAAGTCATGTCACCTCTCTGAGCTTCTCATTTGTAAAATGGGCATAATAATACTTAATCCTTGTGAGGATTCAAGATAATGACTGTAAAGCAATTGGAACTCTGCTGAGAGCACAGTGGGTGCCTGATGAACGACAGCTGTTCACGTTACGTAATTACTGTATCTTGTCTCCCCAACTAGACTGTGAATTTTTTAAAGACAGAACCACATCTGATTTCCTTTTGGCCTCACTGAGTGGCTTGGACCTCTCCCCAGGAGGTGTCCAGGGAGCATTGGTTAACTGATTGACAGCCTGGGGCCCCACACCTCCTCCTCAGCCCCTCTCACCAGCAGGATTTCGATGGTGCCCAGGATGTACATGGCCCCAGCAAATGTAGTGCCCAGGTAGAAGCAGAGGCCAACGGCGCCCCCAAACTCTGGGCCCAGAGACCTGGAAATCATGTAGTAGGAGCCGCCAGCTGCAGAAAGAACCTAGTGTCAGTGAGAAGTTCAAGGGGCACTGGGCTGCCACTGGGGATGAGGGGGCTCCAGGACAGAGGTGGGAAAGGGGTTGTTCTGTGCCTCACGTCTTACAGGCTACAGCCCTACGACTGGTGGGAGACTCAGCCAGCCACTCTGAGTGGATTTTGCAGCACTAATTACCATGTTGCTAATTACCCCTCTAAGGAGGTCATGGCTCAGAAAAATAGGATGATGGAGAGGAGGGTCTCAGGCAAAGGGAGATCTTGCATTGCCCTGTTCAACTCCATCAACTGCCTCCCTCCCTCCCTCCCCCTTAATACCACTGTCCCCACCTACCCCACAAACATCATAGCCCAGCCCCCAGGTCTTCAATATTGCCTCTCTTGGTCCTGATGACCCCCAAAGCCTATGGCCCTGTCCTTCCTTCCAACTATCTGGGCCCCCTCCTGACCAACCAGACCCCTTTCCCCTCCAAGAATCCCCATCACATACCAGGTACAACACCATTGGTTGCGATTGCACTCATGGAGATGGCCGTGAGCATTGTCTGCAAGGAGAGAGATCATCAGAGTGGCAGCTAGGGCAGGGGCCGCAGTGCCCTGGGTCAGTGCCAAACCTTATACCCCATAAACACCTGCCAAACCCACAAGTCCTTGCTGAGCTTCTCTCTGGTCCTGTTCCAACTTCTACCCCTGCCAAGTCCTTCTGGTCAAGAAAATCTCTTATTCACCATGCACATGGAGGAAGCACAAGCTATAGCATCAGAGAGCTCTGGAAATCCCAGCTTGGCCACTGACCAGCTGTCTGATCTGGGACAAGTCACTTCACTTGTCTAAGCCTCAGTTTCTTCATCTATGAAATAGGTGTACTGTATTCCTGCCTAAATGCTTAAGCTGAATCCGGTCATGAGGAGATATCTGACCAACCCAGATCAAGGGACATCATACAAACTAACTGCTCCATACTCTTCAAAAGGGTCAATGTCATGCAAGACAAAGAAAGAGCAGCTGTTACAGATTAATGGAGGCTAAAATCATGATATCAAAAATGAGGATAAACGTGATCTTGAATTCTCTTCAGTTAGTGAGGACATGATTGGCAAAATCTGAATAAGGCCTGCAGATAAAACATTATTAATGTGTTACTATTAAGACATTATTAACGTATCAGTGTTAGTTTCCTGCCTCTGATCATTGTACTGTGGTTACATAAGGGAATGTCCTCATTTTTAGTAAACACACACTGAAGGATTTAGGATAAAGAGGCATCATGTCTGCAACTTGCTCTCAAATTCAGGGGAAAAAAGGTACTTACAGAGAGGATGGAATAAATACAATAACGTTAACATTTGGGAGTCTGGTGGAAGGGATATTTGTTCTATTCCTGCAAATTTTCTGTATGTCTGAAATTTTGTGAAAACAAAAACTTAAAAAGAAATAAAATAGGCATTCTACCATCAGTAGTGGCCACCTTACATGCAGAGGTGGCTCAAGGGTCATGTGTGAAGAAATGTAAACATGATGAGAAGTAGGTGTTCCGTGAATATTTGATTTTCTAGGGAGGATGGAAAGGATTCTATTACAAAGCTGTTTGTGACACATAATCCCATTTTTTGTGAGTCTGGGACTACAAAAATGTTAACCACTGGGGTTTTCTAGGTGAATTTTATTTCCTTCCGTACACCTATCTTTTTCGTCAATGAATCTGCATTACTTGTGTAATTATACACGCACTCATTCACACACACACACACACACACACACACACACACACGATCCAGGCGAAACCTGGTTAGTGGCTATCAGGGACCAGCTTGTGAGATGCAGGAAGGACCAATCAGACCTGATTTACTCTCAAAGATCATACGCAGTGATTCCTACAAAACACTCAGGTCTCTGCTTCCCCTCCCCCTCCCCCACCCCAGGTCCCTGGTCTGCCACAACGGTCAGGAGAGGGGGAGGTGTCACTCACACAGGAGCAGCAGATGAAGACCATGCAGAAGGCCTCCATGATGCCTGCGATGCCCACCACCCAAGTGAGCCTCAGGAAGAGGATGACACCAAAGATGTTCTGCAGGCACGGTAGGTACACACCCATGAAGGTGCCCATGCGCGGGGCCTGCCGGGGAAGCCAGTGTCAGTTTCTGCAGCCCGTAGTCACTATGAACACCCAGACCCCTCCTCCCCCCTATTTTCAATCCCCCACTCCCCTCCCTTCTCCGTCCCCATCCCTTCATCCCTCTTTCCTCTGTTTTTTACCCTCCCTCCCCTCTCCTCCCTCCACCTCTATCCCTTCCTCACCCTCAGCCCCAACTCCTATCCCTCTGCCTCCATCATCCACCCCTTCAACTGACTCTCTTTTGTCCCCCCACCCTTTGTCCCCTCCATCCCTTCTTCCTCCCCCATCCCTTTTCCCCCCAAGGCCCTCACCTGCACTGGCTTCTTTTTTCCACCCTCATTGTTTTCTGCCTCTTCATGCTCCCTACTTCCCTGGGGCAGGTTGGTGTAGTTGGCCAGGCCACTGAGCAGGGAGGACACCATGGGGCTGGTGTCCATCTCCTCCTGTGGAGGTGGGGGTGGTAGAGTTAGGACACAAGGACCCAGGAAAGGAGAGGCGAGCTACATAGTAGGAGGCAGAGAGAGATGGGGGTGAGGAAAGCAAACCATTGGGGGTGGGATGAGATGGGGAAGGAGGAGGAAAAAGCACAGAGAACCGGGAAAATGGATGTGGGATAAGGAGAGGGAGTAGCAGGGGTAAAGGGAAGGAGAAGGAAATGGAGAGGAGGACACTGTTCCTGAGGGAGGGAGAGAGGGAGAGAGGGAGGGAGTGGTGGATGAATGGGGTGTCACACAAACTAGCAACCCACCTCAAACAGGGCCATATTCTTGCCATCATACTCCCTTCCCTTCTCTGTGTCAGTGCTGTTGATGAAGGGGCTGCTCTCCTTGGGGTTGCCATCACCTGAGAAGGCAGAGGAGTCAGGGGTCTGGCACCAGTGGGTTGCCATCCTTCTGCCTGGGCATCCAGCTATGTGGCCACTTTGACTCTCTGAACCTCAGTTTGCACATTGGAAAAACGGAGCTAACAGTAATGCCCCCCCCCTTGTAGAATTTTAGTTGACAGGATGTGTAAAGAGCCTAGTGCATTCCCTGACACGTAGTAGGTTTTTAATGAAGATGTGAGTGCTTCCTTGCCCTTGGGGGGTCCTTCTTCATTCACTAGGTCACTCTAGACTCTCCAGGTGCCCCTCCTCGACCATAACTGGGACCACGCTGGTGTTCTGGGGTGAAAGCATGCTCTTTCCCAGAGACAAAGGCAGAGAATACTGAAGCCTGAGGACCAAAGGATACTTTACCTCTTGGAGAAGTGACCCATGTGGCATCCCCTATGCCCCTCATACATCTTCAGGCAACACATATTTACTGGATCTCTACCATGTGCCAATATCAGCATGGGAGGGAGAGGGAGTAAAACACACACCAAGACACCATCTCTGCCCTCAGGGAAACCACAGGCAGAAGAGATAAAACAGTATTCATGAATTTCCAACCCAGAGTGGTAAATTCTGTGATAGGAGATGAATAAGGGACTGTGGGAATACAGGAGAGGCATTCAGCCCAGCCTGGGAGGTCAGGGAAGGCTTCCCAGAGGAAGTGACAAGTAGGCTGAGAACTGAAGGATGAGTAAGAGCTACGCTGGGAGGGAGGCGGGAGGGTGTTCCAGGCAGAGAGAACTGCAGAACAGCATGTTCGATGGCCCAGAGGGAAGAGTGAAGAGAGTGGGTCAGAGATGCTGAAAGAAGCCTGATCTGGCTGGAGTCTGAAGAAGGGACATGGAGGGAGGGGCTGAAAGGTGGAGAGTGACCTATGAAAAGATGAGCCTCAGAAGGTGTAGACTCAGTCCTTAAATGATTAGCAGGCCATGTTAAAGATTTTGGACTTCATCCAGAGGACAATGGGAAGTCATTGAAGAGTTTCAGCCAAAGAGGTGCCATGAACAGCCTTGTGTTTTAGAGCAATCACTCTGGCCTTTAGATGGAGAATTTCATCTAAAGAAAGTTTGAGACTTTCAGTAATCCAGGCAAGGGCTGAGGATGACCCAGGCCAGAGCAATGCAGGACAATGGACAGACCCAAGAATTATTGGCACATATTTTTATGCCAGATGTTTGGGGACATGAGAAGGAGAAACCTAGGATAATGTCTGGGGTTTCTAGCATAGGTCAATGAGTGGGTGATGGTGCTATTTAATAGATGTGGGAAGGGCAGAGACTGGGGGTGGGTAAGAAGCTGAATTTGACTGAGGGAAAGGCAGTATAGGACACTCAAGTGAATACGTCCAGAAGGCTCTTGGATATACAGAGCCTGGGCCCCAGAAGAAAGGCTGGGCAGGAGAAGGAGATGAGGGTAACCCATTGACAATGTGTGGAGGAAATGTGTGAAACCATGAATCTGGATGAGATCACCCAAGGAGGAAGTCTTTTGGGCCCCTAGCACAGGTCCTTTCAAAGAGACATAGGAGACCCCCATAGGCACTTTCCCTTGGCTTCAGCCGTCACCCTTTCTCAGCTCAAGGGCTGAATCCCAGTAGCAGACATCTGGAGAAAGTCCCCAATAAACAAATCCCAAATGAACCTGAGGCCCTACATATTCTGAATTTCCTGTCCCCTGGTCTCCTGTCATGTCTTTCTCCACCTCCATCTTCCCAATCCTCCCCCGTTTTTCTCCTCCCTACCTCCTGGAAATCTTCCTTAGTCACCCAGCCAGGGTCCACCCCTAGAGCATGACCTGTTACAAATCCAGTCTCATCCTGACTCAAAGTTGTGGAAGGGGGAAGCGATGCCTCACCAGCTCAAGGGACACCCACCACCTTCTCCTGCCACCACCTCCACCTCATCGATCAAGCCAGGAGCTCCTGGTCCCTAAACAGGGAGCCACCATCAGCTCGTTCTTCTCCTCACATATCTGAGTGCCTGGAAATAGCAGATCTGTCCTCCCAGTGAGAACCTGGCACATAATAGATGCTAAGGAGGGGGGGGGGGGTGGAAAAAGTCTTTCTCAGGAGGAAAAAGTATTTGGAGATAAATTCCCCCCGGCTTCCTTCCTGACCCCCAGGATCTCAGAAGAGCTGCCTGGGGCCAGAGAACAGGAGAAATAAAAGAGAAGTGGGTTCCTCCTCCTTTTAAAAATGCCGACAAGATGCTTCATCAACACACTGGGTTGTGGGAACAAGAAGGGTTCAGGGGGATAACAAATTTCTTGGAAAAGGGCTGGGGGGGGGGGGGTGTCAAGATTTAGCCTCCAGTCCCAGCTTCACTGGCCGTGCCGACATGTTCGGCAAGTCACTTAAACTCTCTAAGCCTCAGTTTCCTCCTTTGCAAAGGGAAAATAATTGTGCTTAACTCACAGGGCTGTTCTGAGGCTGAAGGGAATAACGCCTATTGGGTGTGCCTAGCACATAAGCTTAACTATTGCTGCTATTTCAAGTACGATTATTATTCATGTTCGTGGTGCCCCACCCAGCCCGGCCTCCGCATCCCACACCTCTCCCCAAGCCGCAAGATTTAGGGGCCCTGCCTCCTGTGGGACTGGGTACCTCTCCCCGCCGCGTCAGCTCCGCGCCGGGACTACAGGCCACGAGAGCCCCTCCCCTCTACTTTTCCCGCCCCCTCCCAAGCCCCTCCTCCTTCCTGGGGTCCCAGGGAACGCGCCGGGCCGCGAGGGGGTCGTCCTGGCCCGAGACCCGGCTCTAGGGAGTCCCGCGCCGGTCTCCATGGCGACCGCGCGGGCAGAGAGCGCAGCGCCGAGCCCAGGCGGCCACGCGCCCGCAGCCGCTTATGTAACGCGACGCGCTGCGCGGAGCCAGACTCGGGGCCGTTTCCCAGCTAGGAGATGAGGGCCGGGGAGAGGGCGGCTCGATAGGCTGGTCCTGGGTCCCGCCCTTCCACCTGCCATCCGGACGGGATGCCAGGCCGCCGGCCTCCTCTGCCGGGGGGCTGATTTCGTCCCCTCCCTGGAACGGCAGGCAGGCACTGGTCGAGGGGAGAGGGGTGAGCTTCAGGAGTTCTCAGAGGAGCAGGGGGAACTGCGAAGGGGGAACTCGCCCCGAATTCCCAGAGCCAGGACGCAGGCTGCCGGGTAGCGGCGAGTGGCGCGCGCGCGAGAGGCAGGGCCAGACTGAGGCTGAGCCCTCTCCGCCTGGCCCCCGCCCCCGCCCCCGCCCCCTGGGAGCTCTCAGCCCGAATCGGCTTTCAATTAAGCTGCGGCGGCCAGAGCTCCCGGGGAGGAAACAGGCGAGCGGCGAGGGCTAAGGAGCCTCCCCCGGGGGCCTGGGGCCAGGCCTGGGGGAATCCCCAAGCCAGATTGGGGTGGGGGAGGGCGTCAGACCCCAAGGGGATAGGAGGCGTGGGGGCCAGACACAGTATCCTTGGGTTCTTCCTTAGTCCGGATGAACCCTCTTGCTCAGGCTATTCCCACTTCCCTGAGGTCAGCACCTCACATTCCCAGGTCCTCCCCTACATCCCCAAGAACCTAAAATCAGAGATGGCAGAGGCTGTCAATCTGATAGTCCCTCTTCCCTCAAGTCCAGCAGGTCCTTAGAGCCCCCTACCATCACCTTCAGGCATCGCCGGGAGGCCTTATCTTTCTGGGACCCCAAACTCCTGACCAGGTCCTGGACCCTACACATAGAGAGAAAGTCTCCAGATGGCCCTGCTACACTCAGAGTCTAGTAACTAATGGGGAGGGGGTAGAACGGAAGGGAGCTTTTAGCTGGACTCCTGTTCCACACACATAGATAGATGCCTCTTTTCTAGGCCTCCGGAGACCCCATGGAAACCCCAAGGCCCAGTAAGGCAGGAATCTCAGGATAGAGAAATCAGGGCTGGGGGATAGGACCATACCCCATATCTGGGGGGAGCAGAGATTCTCTCTCAGGCTGAGTCCCTGTCTTCAGAATGGAGGTATCTGAAGGGGATCCCAGATGGAAATGACACCCCCCCCCCCCCCCCACACACACACACACACTCGTTCCCGGGGCACCGCGTCGGGATGCCTGGATCTGTCGCAGACTCGACTTTGCCAAACCCTCTTCCCCCGGAGCCTAAGCCTGCTGGGGAGGGGGTCGGCTACGGGATGAGGTAACCCCAGGGTCACCCGGGAGATGGATGAACTAGCTGGCTAGCTGGTGGTTCTGACCTCTGTATACCACTCAACGTCAAGAAGGAAAAGAGGGTCTCAGACAAAGAATTGGGGACCCTGGTGCCCACAGCCTTCCCAAGCGGCCACTTGGCTCTGACTTGGATCCAGGATCCGGAAGACTTCAAGTCTAGGCTGCCAGTCCCTGGAAGACCTCGCTCTTTCAGTCCTTGGGGCTCTTTGGTCATCCCCCGGGGAGGTCTGCAAGAATCTCAGCCCAGAGGGTCAAGCAATGCCCAGGGGACCGTTTGAAAGCGCCGAGCGCAGACAGCCGGAGCGGGAGGCGCGCTAGTGCGCAAGGGACGCAGCGCCGCTGGAGGGTGGGGGGTGGGGGCGGCTGACAGCCGTGATGGATGGCTGAGACCGCTGGGGGGCGGCGGGGGGCCTGGGAGCCCGAGGGGGTGGCTGGCCCGAAGACCTCAGAGCGGGGAAACTGTGGAGGAGGGCGGCAGAAAGCAGGAGCGGCGAAAGGACCTGCTTCAAGCCCCCGAGCTCCTAGCGAGTCTCCGCACCCACCGCAGCGCGTCCGCAGTGTCCGCGCCGCGGCGGCGCCGGGGATTCAGCTGCTGGGACCCCATTCCTGAGGCCTCGCTGGGGAAGCTAGCAGAGCAGACTAGAAAACCTCCCCCTTGCCCCGCCCTGGAAACCTCACTGCCATCCCAGTGTACCGAGAGAGGAAGGGGAAAGAGGGAAGAAAGGAGGGTGATCTTGCTTCCCGTCCTGAATAGGAACCCATGGGTATGCGAGAGGGAGAGGGAGATTCCGCAAAGTAGAGCTGAAAATCTCCGGAGGAGGTACGCTTCAGTCTGAGGTCGGACCTCCGGCAGCTTTGGGGGAGGGGGGCCCCCGATTGCACCAAGTGTCCCCTTAAGGGGACACCACAGCCCGGACGGGGGCTGTCATATGGTTCCAACCCCCCATGGGTACCTTCCCCCCACCTTTCAGTTGGAAGTCTCAGAGCGAGGGACTGCAGCAGACTGCACCCCCCCCACCCCCTCCCCGCGTCGCCGGTCAACGCTCTGCGCCAGGACGCCGGGGTCCCTTCTTGAGGAAAGGAACCCTTCCTCCCGCCCGTCGAGGTCCACGTCAGCCCATTCTAGCTCTTCCATCCCCTTCCCACCGCCTCCCCCGCTTAGCTAACCCACGTCTGCCCCCGGACCGTGGGCACTGGCAACCCCCTCGGCCCCCAGCCCTGCCACGGGCGCGGCGCATTCCAGCACCTTGGACAGCGCCTGGCGCATTCCAATGGAGTAGGGCTCCAGGCCGCCGTGGGCGCCCACCGCCCAGGTCAGTCCCAGCCTCTCCTCTGAAGGAGGCGGCCCCCGCTCTGCCTCTAACCCTACAGCTGCCTCCTCTCCTCGTCGCCCCCTCCCTCGCCGCCCCCGGGCCGCTGCTTACCGGGGTTGGCTCCCCCATCGCCGTCCTCGCAGTCCGTCAGGTTGTTTAGCATGGTGGCGGCGCGGCGCCGGGCCCGGGGATGGCTGCTCCGCCTCGCCCGCGCCCCTCTGCCCGCCTTCGCCGCTCGCTCGCTCGCTCGCTCTAGCTCTCTCTCGCTCTCCGCTCCACGGAGGAAGAAGCTGCAGTGCCCGCCCGCCCGGCGCACACACACTCGCACACGGACACACGCTCACACCCGCGCGCGCCCCCTCTCAGCGGCGGCGCTGCTCACCTCATCCCGTATGCAGGAGGCGTGAGCCACTGGCGGGGTTTTGGGGGGGAGCGCGAGAGGGAGGAAGAAGAGGAGACGAGGGGAGGGCAGAGCGCGGCTGGAGGCCCCCTCGCACGAAAACTGGGGGCTTGCACGGGTGGGATGGAGGGGGTGCTGCGGGGGACGGGGGCCTCGCCTCCCACGAGCAGACGCAGCTCCGCCCGCCCCCCACTCCCCGGCGCAGGCGGGGCCGGCACGTGGGCAGGTGCCATCCCGCGCCCTAAAAATAACGGCAGGGAACTAGGTCGCGGCCGCGGGGAGGCGGCCCCGCAGCGGCTGCCTGGCTAGGGGTCTGGGGTGACCCCTAGGGGGAAGGCGAAGAGTACTGATGCGGCGGGGGTGGGGCGCCATGGAATACGGGTCTCTGGGGATCCTGCCTGCAAAGCTGGGGAGGCCAACCCTGAAGAAGAGTGGAGAACCAGACCCTTTCCCAAATCGCTGGTCAAGAGGTTGGAACTTGGGGTGTGTTGAGGCCAGAGGCCTTAGTTGAAGCCCTGTGCTGCCCCCAGGGGTTCAGGGTCACTGGGCTGAGCTGTCTGGCTCATTCTGTCTTAAAATGGGAGGAGTGGAACCTGAGGAATTGCAGTGAACCCTGTCATTGTGCTTAGACTGCATCCCAGCATCTCACCCCCAAGACAAATCCCAGGAGTCCAAGGCAGGGACCCTCTGACTATAGAACGGCCCTGGGAACGAGATGCGATGAGGAGGAGAGAAGGCAGCGGTAAGGTTCTAGGGATCTGGGACTCCCCACTAGGATGTTAGGAGGCAGGCCAGGGACAGAGTGGGGGAGGGAGGAATGAGGCCGTCAGGCGGTTTGGGACCAGATTTTCTCCTGGGGCAGGAGTGTCTAATCCCCTAATCCAGGATTGCTTTCTGAGGATTCCAGAGCCAGCATGCTCTCTGTGTTCCTCCCCCTCCCCTGACACCAGTCCTCCAGAAGCTTGATTGGGACCTCTCACAACCCCTAGAATCCAGACCTGAGCCAGTGGTGGAGACATCTCAGGAAGAAGCATCCCAGGTTTGGACCGTTTGTGTCTCCAGAAGATCGAAACACCCAAAGGGGAGAGCAGGTTAAGGGGAAATTATTTTCAGACTCACCCTAACCCCCAGCACTAGCCCTCTAAATTCCAGGAGAGTCCCAGGGCTGGAGAGGATCACATCAATCATCTTATCTAATAGACAGCTTTCACCTTATGGACTGAAAAAAAAAAAAAAAAAAAAAGCTAAGGCCCAAAGAGGAGAAATTACTGCCTATGGACACTACGCCAGTGAATGGCAGGATTCGGTCTAAAATCCAGTTTGCTTTATTCCAATGTAGGAGTCTTCTTCAACATAATTTCTTTTAAAATTGGTCCTGCCTCCAATAGAAGGGACAAAGATACATTCAAACCAAACTGCTCAGCCGTCTCCGATCCTTGGCTACTAAAAAGGGAACAGGGATCAGTCTGAAATGAGCTCTCTCCTTTCTCTTGTGGTCAGGCTTCAGAGGTGCAGGACTGAAGTACCCCTTGCAACTGGAGGTAGGCCCAGAAGATCTTCAAGGGTCCTAAAAAGCCATCCACATGACTGGAGACCCCATTCAAGGGCACGGCTTTTCAGAGTCACGGACAGGGCCTGCTGTTCAGAGTCCTTGTACGCATCTGTCAGTGGCTTCAGATCAGGTTGATCACAGTTTTTGGCAGCTGACGGAAAGGGGCTTCTGAGGGATCCACCAATAAGGTATCACTGCCACTGGGTTTTGTGGACGCTGGAAGGACTTGTTAGGATGGAGAGCTAGCTATTCAGACAAGGTCTAAGAATTGGTTTTCTTGGCTTTCCCAGGGAGAAAACCACAAAAAAGGTGAGATGGGTTTGGCGTGGTGGCAGGGGTTAAAAGGACAGCAGGTGGATAACAGTGTTCAAGAATTCGTAAACACTCCACTACATACACACCCCACCATCACCACCACGAGCAGCAGCAGCGTGGTTTTCCACTACTCTGTAGGGACAGGTAACATAGCAAAATGTGTAGCATGTTTGTCCGAGAAGTACTGTGAAATAAATTAAAGGCTGAGATTTTTTCCCCCAGCAATCTCAGATCTGGGACGTTCCCCTGGATCTGTTTCCATTCGTTTGTGGTCCAGAGCCCTGGCCACTCAGGGACTAAGCCCACCCACAGGAGGAACCTAGATCCCAGGGGAGTATAGGTGAAGGCAGAAGTGATAGCTCTTCCCCTGGATACCCCCTCCGCCCACCCTCACCAGAGCTTCTATCTCACAGGACATCTGGGATTCAAGAGATAGTGATGTTCTCCTGCCGTCTGCCCCCCAAGTTCTGTGTATCCCTGGGGAAAATTAAGTTGCTCTTTCTGGGCTTTAGTATCTCCATCTGCAAAATGAAAGGGTGAGGCCACATAAATCCAAGGGACTTCTTCCCACTCTGAAAGCTCTTAGTGCCCACTCCATTTATCTCAGACTAAAGCCATGGAGCCCTTCCTAAGGAGCCCAGACCAAGTAAGGAGACAGACCCCAGGGGAGACCCTGCCCCTTCAGTTCACACCCCCTGCCTCTGAAGGAGACTGATAACTATTGTGGCCTCAGGCCAACCCTCTGCCACGAGACTTTGAGAAAACACATTGCAGGCATCTTCTGCACTGCCAGCCTGGCCTTGGCCGGTAAGGTCACCAGTAAGGTGACCCTCAGCCCTGAGCCCCAGGAACATGGCTGTCAGCTTAGCATCTCATCTCCACCCAGAGCCCTAGGAAGATTCCCCTAGGGCTAGGGGGATGCTCTCATTAAACCAACACAAGATGCTAGAGCTAGGAAGGGTCCTGTTTCTGAATTTGAAAGCTCTAAAGTTCACGGCCCCCCGCCCCACCTTACGCTTCTCACAGAGAAACAAATTTCACAGAAGCTGCCTGAGTGTCGGGATGTGGGAACTGGATGAGACTTTATAAGTTATTTTTGCCCACCCCTCATTTACGGGGAAATTAAAGCCTCGAAGCGGAAAGGTACAAATTTTCTTCATGGGGTGAACGTGTGGCAGACTGGGGACTAGAATCCAGCTCCCTGACCTCCAGGCCAGGGCTCCATCCGGGGAACCAGAATAGGAGGCCATTTGGAGGAAGCTGGAGCCACCTGACTGGATTTTCTCGCCACACGAGGCAGGCATAGCGTTGCTCTTTATGGCTTAATCCCTGTGCATCCTTATCTACATATCATTACCCCCATGACCTAAGCCACCCACCCCAGCTTTGGCCTCCCGGAGCCAAGGCTCCGAACTCCCTCTTTCACTCTTCTCTCCCCAAACTACATGCCGGTCGTCCAGACCCAAAACCCTCTCAGTGAATTGATGAGTCCAGTGCATAGCATACCCCACACACACAGGGCTCGCCGCAGAGCACGTCAACCACCATCGTCTCCGTGGCAACCAGGGGCTTAATTAACAGGCTGCAGCCCTGTCACCATGGCAATGGCACCCCAACAGCCCCCTATTCCCCTACAGATTCAACCCGTCTTCCCTCTTTCTCAATCTGGACCCCCTTCTCACTGCACCCACCACCCCCACCCCCACCCCACCTGGAGAGCTGGTGCCCGCAGATCGCTCTGGTTCATTGAGAAGAGGGGAGGGGAGATGAGGGGGATGAGAGAGAGAGAGAGAGAGAGAGAGAGAGAGAGAGCAGCCCGTCACCATGGCAACTGCAGCCCCGTTCATAACCAGTTTGTTGCCATGGAGATTCCCAGGGCTCACCTTGGGCTGAGGTACTGGGCTGTAAGGTTCTGAGTCCTGGCTTGAGGAAGGGGTGACTGCCCAACAACCTGAACAGGCTGGAGATCTCCGGATCATATATTTATACCAATAACTCAGTGTCATTCCTCCCAATTTACAGATAGAGAGACTGAAATATGAGGTTTGGGTATGGGAGAGGCAGAGAACCTCACCCTTCTAGATCATCAAAGTATCCTAGCATTTTTAGGGCTAGAATGACCCTCAGATAGCTTCCTGTTCAAATCTTTTTTTACTACAGATGAGGAAGTTGAGGCCCAGACAGGGAAGCAACGTGCCCAAGGCCACAGCACAGAGGCTGAGCTAGCGCGTGGATGGGCTGTACCGTGGTCTACCCCCTAGCATAAGGTGGCTCCTTGTCACTCATGGGAACACATCTCAACTCCCGTTAGCCTTAACCCGGGCCCAGGGTTCTTTCCAGTGCCCTGTCTCCCTCCACCAGAAACTGAGGCACAGTGGGAAGTGGTGTAAAGGGGTGGGGAAATAGTTCAGAGTTGTAACAACTGGCCCTGGGTCCACTTCTAGCCAGCCAAGTCACCGTCCATCTCCCCATGGTACCAATGAGGCAAATGAGGTATGGGGGCTGCAGCTGAGGGTTAGTGGTGGATTCAAGGATCAGCCTCTGATGTGCTGCTGTCACCCCTCTAAGCTATGTTCCCACTATAGCTGATCCTCCGGCAGCAGGAGGCACTTCTGCCAGGGACAAACTCCACTCGCTTGGTCCAGAGTTAAAGACAATGCTCGTACACAAGTGACCTGCCAAACGTCTCCCATCCACATGCTGCCATCTGTCCCCGTGGGCCTGGGTGAGGACAAGAGGTGGGGAAAACATCTCCTTGGGGCCAGAGGTGGACACGAGAACAGCTGTGGGAAAGATATCACCAGATTTTGGGTTCCCCTGGGGAGCCCTTTTCTACTTCCCCATGCAGTAACCTAGCAAGGAGGAGGTGCTGGACGCTGTCTCGGGGCCAAAGAGGTTAAAAGTCACCCAAAGCATTCCCAAGATGAAACTTCTAGTAAACTCATACACACAGGTACCCACTCCACAGACAAACACGGAAATACATCAACATGCCCATCAACACCCCGGAATACAGTGACACATATAAGCTCTGACTCACTGACCGCCCCACAGGTCATCAGAGCTCGCGTGGGATGCTCCTCCCTCAAGACGCACAAAGACACACACACACACCACCTCTGCCACGAACATACAGCATTCCAGATTCACATCCAGTTTGCACACATACCTGCACACCCAAAACTGAGAGCCATATTTTGCTTCAACATTCAGGAGCTTGGAAATGGGAATGGGAAGACCGATCAATCACCTTGGAATGAGAGAGAGGGCCATCTTATTCTCAGGCCAGGGGATGGGAAATGGGAGGAGAGGAGAGCAAGAGGAGGAGAAACGGAAGCTTTCAGACACTCCCCTCTCGTCTGATAAACATTAAGCACCTACTAAGTGCCAGGCTGTGGGCTTGGAACTCAGAACACAAAGATAAAAGGATATGGTCCCTGCTTTTGAGTTGTAGGAGACATACAAGCAAATAACTTGCATCCACTGGGACATGTGCTCTAATGGTACAGTGGGTGGGCAGGAGAGGAATGACTGCCTTTGCCTGGAAGCAAGGGAAAGTGAAAAGGGTTTTCAGGAGAGGTTAAATGAGCCATAACCCATAGAGTGAGTAGGAGTTTCCCAGCTAATGGAGGTGGGAAGATGAACACGGACAGGTATGCCCGGGAGCAAATGAGGAAAAGAGTTCAAATACGGACTATGGGTTTGGCCTTTATCCTAAAAGCGATGGGGAGCTTGTGTGGAGGATGATTAGGACAGGATTGGAGGCAGGAAGACCAGTGAGGAGGCTGTGGCCGTGGCTGAGGCCTTGGGAGAAATGATGGAGGTTTGTACAGGGTGATGGTGACAGGAAGAGAGATGGGGACAGATTCAGGATCAGTTGGGGGGGAGGGGTAGGCAAGATGTGAGGACCAATTAGATCTGGTGGGAAAAGAAAAGGAGGCATTGAGAATAGCTCCTGGAGTTCTGACTTTTAAAATTATAAGGATGGAAAGGACATTCATGAAAATAAGAAAGGCTACAGACAGTTGACAGAAAATACGAAGAATGGAGGGACCCCAAGAAATCCAAATGGCCGTGTCCAGGAGGCGGTTGGTTCAGGGGCTGGAGCCCTGAGGAAATCCAGGCCTCCGTTTGGTCATCTACACAACGAGGGGGTTCGCTAAAGAAGCTCCTAAAGGGCCCCCTCCAGGGTCGTTGGTGCTTAGTTTTACTGCAGTCCGGGTGAGCTCACCTGCGGCTCAGCAGCGACCCCTGGCGGTCCGGGGAGGCTCTTCCTCCTCCCCGTGCTGGGGCCACTCCAAGCCGATTCGCTGCGTTTCTTCCAGACCTGAGGGGCTCAGAGCCAGGAAGGGGACCCCTGACAAGTGCCCCCTGGGGAGGAGGCTGTGAGAGCATCCAGGGTGCTAATTCTTCATTGAGAGCTAGAAGGATCCTTCCCCTCTCCTCTTCTGTACCCTGGGTGTAACTTCCATTACGAGACAACAGCAATAGGTCCTCGAAGAAGACGCCCCCAATCTAGCCTGAGCTTGTTCCAGCCAACCCTCTTCTGGGGCTGGAGCAGAGGGACTTAAATGGGTCCCCAAGGGTCGGGACTGGAGACCCCACAGAATTCTCCCAAGATCTAGCGGCCCGAAAGTAACTTCTCTTTCTTCCATCTCCTTCCCGGGATCCCCAGGCGCTGTCCCCTCCAGGGAAGCCGAGGATTGGAAGGTCCTCCAGGCACCAATCACCTGCCTAGCCGGCACCAGCCTCAGCGACCCAGACTCATTTTACCTCCCGCCCTCGACCCCACCCCGATCCTCCTGGCACAACCCGTTCCCTCTGGCCCCGCCCTTTTCTGCCCCCAAACAGAAATATCCTGCTTCCTCCCATTGCCTCTGGACCTACCCCTTAATCATACCGCCCTCCTCTTTCCCTGGTTTCACCTTCTCCTCTCCGGTCCCGCCCCTTACCCGAAATGACCCCGCCCCTTTGGTGCCCTCCAGTTCAGCCCCCTTTGGACTCTAGTCCCTCCAACGCAAGATCCGCCCCTTCGCCTATAGCCCCACCCTCTTCCCTGTGACCCCGCCCACCTCGAATCTGGCCCCTCTCCTCACCATTTCCCATCCAGCCTCCTTCCCACCCCTCTAGGTCCCCGCTCCTCTCCCATCTATGAACCTAGGCTGAGACCACCCCACTGTCAAACCCCTGGCCCTGCCCCTTCCAACAGAAGACCCGCCCACCTGTGCCCCGCCCCTTCTCTCGCCCCGCCCCCACGCCGCCAGGCCCCGCCCCCTGCGGCCTCTACCTTTGGCGTCTTCTCCTGAGAGGTGGCGGAGATCGGCTGCCGAATGCAGTTGGGACTCTAAGTCAGGGGTCCCGGCGGGCGCCGCGGAGGGCAGTGAGGTGACCGTGAACCTGCGGCTCATGGTGCGGAAAGGAGCCGGGCGGCGGCGGTACGGGCCCAGATCGCACAAGTGGCTGCAGCCCGGCTCCAGCAGACAGAAAGAGCGGATTCCCCCCCGTCCACCGCCCCCCACCGGGCGCGGCGCCGCGCAGGGTCCTAGTGCCCGCTGTGCTGAGCCTCTGAATGTAGCCATTTCGCTTCAAGTCCATGGGCTCTCAGTTCCGGGAAGCGCCTGAGGATCCCACCCGCAGCTGAGAGCTGTCCCTACACCGGGGGCCCCAGTGTGTGGCTCCAGGAGCCCGGGCCCACCTCTGCTGGGGTCTCCTAAACACCTGGGTTTTATTCACTCATTCATTCACTCAACACATCTTGAGAGCTTTCCTGTGTTTCAGGCAACGGTACTAGGCACTGGGGATACAGACTGAGATTCACTGGCTTTCTGCCCTCTTGTGGCTTAATTCTTTTTTTTTTTTTAAGTTTATTTATTTTGAGAGAGAGAGAGAGAGAGCACGTAGGGGAGAGTCAGAGAGGGAGAGAGAGAACCCCAAGCAGTCTCTGGGCTGCCAGCGCAGAGCCCAACTAGGGCCCAAACCCACGAAACCGCGAGATAATCACCTGAGCAGAAAACAAGAATCTGAGGCTTACCCCACTGAGCCACCCAGGCGCCCATCATGTGGCTTAATTCTAATGAGGAGTGAGGGAAGAAAGATTGTAAGTGAGCAAAAGCATAGACAAGATAATTTGAGATTATGGTACATGTTAAGGAGAAAAAAATAGTGCCCAGGGTTAATGACTAGGGGGAAGGACTACTTTAGAAGGTGATCTAAGAAGATCCCTTAGAAGATGTGATATTTGAGCTGAAACCTCACTGATGAGAAGGAACCAGCTATGCAAAGATCTGGGGGAAGAGCGCTCCAGCAGAGAAGATAGAAAGTGGAAAGACCCTGGGCCGAAAATAAGCCTGGACCATTCAGGGAGCAGCAAGAAAGCCAGTGTGTCTGGAACAGAGAGAACGGAGGCTGGAGTGATAGGAGATGAAGGAGGGGAGGAGGGCAGATCCTGTGTTCTCTTGAAAGTTTAAGGGAGGAGCCCAGATTCCTTTTTAATTTACAAGAGAAGCCATTGGAAGTTTTTGAGCAAAGGAATGATGTGATCTGACTTCTACGTTGACAGGATCACTCTGGCTGTTGCCCGAAGACTCAACTAAAGAAGGGCAGGAGTGGGAACTGGGAGTCCAGTTCGGAGGCTCCTGCAGACCCCCACGTGAGAGGCGATGAAAGCCTGGCTAGAGTGGTGGCAGGTATCCTATTCAAGATACGTTTTGGAAATAAAACCTACAGACCCCGTTGCTGAATTGGACGTTGCCTGGGACGTTGCATGGATGGAAACTGTCATGCATCGCTGGTGAGAGTACAGATGAGCAGAACCACTTTGGGAAATTGTTTGGTCATACATCCTAAAGCGGAACACGCACATACCTATCTTCCCAGCAATTCTACCCCCAAGTATGTGCCCTGCCAAAGCACTTGTATGAATAAGTAAGATTTAACACATTTGAATACACAATATCCTACTTCTCGTTATGCAATTTCTCGACACATTTCTAATTGCATCATTAATCGCTGTACTAGGTAAACCAGGTAATGCCCCAAAGAAATGGCTGCCCCTGGTCACCAAAAGACATTTACAAGAACGTTTCTAGTGGCATTATTCCTAAGAGCCTCAAATTGGGCTATTAACGAAATGCCCATTAACCATAAAACGGATAAATAAAATGGGCAAATAAAAAAATAAATGGATAAAAAACATAGCACAACATCTTTACAGTAGAAAACTATACAGCAGCGTGAATGAACAACCTATAATTCACAAACAATATAGACGAATGATCGCAAATGTAACCTTGAGCATAAGAAGCCAGACACAAGAGTACATACCACAAAACACTATTTAAATAAAGTAAGAACTAGTCAAAATCTATGTCAGCTCTTAGAACAAGGGTGGTAACTCTTGGTGTGGAGCAGTAGCGATGGCAAGGGGGAATGACAGGGGCTCTCGCGGCGCCGCTGACGTTTTGTTTCTTGATCTGGATGTCTGTTACACAGTTGTGTTCAGTATGTGAAAGTGTATGTTGAAATGTACCCTTATGACATGTGGACTTGTCCGTATGTCTACTGTATTAGAGCCATGGTTCTCAACGTGGTAGTGTTGCCCATTAAGGAACGCCTGCAATGTTCAGAGACATGTTTGATCGTCACAACTGGAGAGGGGTGTTACTGAACATCAAGTGGGTAGATGCCACTTGTGCCATCCAGGCTTGCCCTAAGTCGGCCACACGTTCCCCATCTCCTCCCTGCACATCACATCTCCACACCCCCACACTGGGACATGAGGCGGGGAGATGTGGACTGACCCTGAGTGGGCCTGCCATCTGTCCACGATCCCGCTACCTCCTGGAGGAAGACACCAAACAGCCTATAGCGTCCCCCACAATCAAAAAAAAAAAAAAAATCTGACCCCAAATGTCAAGAGTGCCCAGGTTGAGAAACTTACTAGAATGAGGAGTTTAACAGATACCTAGATTTTAGGACCGACCGCGTTCTAAGACTGACTGAAAGCAGGTGATGTCTTTATCAAGGTAGTGATGACTAACACAGAGGCATGTTCAGAAGGTGGAGCCAAAGAGTTCAGTTGGACCCGTTAGGTTGAGAAGACTGTCAGGCACCTAAGGAGCATGCGGAGTCAGCCCTTGAACATAGGAATCTGGAGTTCAGGGTAGAGGTTAAAGCTAGGGATATAAACTTGAGAGTCTTTAGTAGAGAGATACAAAGCTGTAGGGCTGGGCGAGATCACAGGGAATGAGTGTACGCAGAGAAATCCAAGGATTGAGTCCAAGGGCGTGCTGTCATCTAGAGGTCGCAAAGAGGAAAATCCGCCAGTGAGGTTGGGAGGAGACCCAGGAAGGGGTGACCCAGAAATTGAGTGAAGAAAAATTTCAGGAACAAGGGCATTACCAACTGTGTCGAACGAGCTGAGAGATGCGTAGGATGAGCACAGAGTGCCCATGGCACCTGGCTACAGGAAACGCATAGGTGGCTTTGAAAGGAAAGATTTCAGAGGTGTGCAAGTCAGGCTGGAAAGGGTTGCAGAGAGAATGGAAATTGAGGAAGTGGAGACCGTGAGTGGAGACTGTACTTTGGGAAGTTTTACTATGGGTGGGGGCGAGAGGTAGAGAAATGGAACTGTATTGAGAGAGAGAGAGGTTCAGAGGGGCTTTAAACAAGCCTTCTGAGGGAATGTCTGTATGCCCATGGGAATGGGTCATTTCTCAGTAAGAAATGGATGAGGTGGGGGGCGCCTGGCTGGCCCAGTCGATAGAAGATACAACGCTTGATCTCGGTGTTGTAAGTTCAAGCCCCACGTTGGGTATAGAGATTATTCAAAAATAAAATCTTTAAAAAAATGGATGAGGTGGGTGTGAGTCCACCCAAAGGAATCTCAGGAGGACGCTCCCACTTGGGCCCAAGTTCGGAAGGCAATCCAATCTGAACAAGCCCATCGCCTCCACTCACCTGCCCCAACCCTTCAGTCCAGTCCCTCTCTGTCCTGTGGCATCCTCAGCCTGGCACTCCGACCTTCTCTCATCTAGTCCAGACCAACGTTCCTACCTCAACCGTTCCAGAATCCTCTCTGCTCCCCTCTCATCTACCCCCTAAAACCACACACAAGAGTTCTGAGCCATTTGTACTTCCCCCAAACACCCCCCCCCCACTTTTTCTCCTCTCCCAGCATTTGCCCCAAGAGCCTACAGTCAAATCCCACTGTGGCCGCTCACTGGCTATGGGACTTCAGGTGGGTTGTGTAATTCTGTGTGCCTCAGTTTCTTCATTTGTACAACGGGGGGAGGGGGGAGGGCAATAATACCTATAAGGTAAGAGTAGTACCTGTCTGCTAGGGTTGTTGTAAGGATTAGCTGTGTCAACACACATAAAGCACATGGAACCGTGTCTGGCAGAGTCAGTGTGCCCGGGGTAGCTACCACCATCATGTCTGTGATCCATATTTCACTTATCCCCCGCCTGACCTCGGCACACTGAGGTTTTGCCAGGTTCTCACTACTGGGACCATGCTGCAATCAATGTCCTTCTAGCTGCCGTTTTGTGCACACGTTGTGTGAGAGTTAGAGTAGGCCCATTTTTAGGTGTAATGGTTTGCGTTAGATTACCCTGTAAGAAGACAGTTCCACCTGCATGGGAAGAATCTCTTGCTCATGTTTCCAGATTCAATTCAAGTTCAGACGTCATCTTGGCTGAGGAACGTTCCCCGCCTTCAACCACAACATACAGAATCACAGAGATGCACCATTATTCTGGAATAAAGGACCACACGTGGCACACTCTCCAAGGGTGATCCCACCCCCACCCCGCAAAGAATCATCCTGGTAACTGAGTGGGACTCTCTCGGGACAGAGCCTGGAATCTGCATTTTAAGCAAGTCCTGAGGGCACTCATGGCCCTGCAGCTGGAGGACCCTGAGAGGTCCTTGAGGAGAGAAACATAGTCCAACTCATCTCTCCTTCCCCAGGGCCCGGCACACAGCCTGGCTCCATGCAGGGGCTCAATAAATGTTTGATGAATGAATAATAGGTTGGCCATTTCCCCAGCTGTAAAATAGGAGTAATCACATTATATCTTCTTAATAGGAAGGATGAATGTTAATATTTATGAAGTGCTTAGAACACTACCTGGCACACAGGAGGCGCCCTATCCGTTACATACACACATGTACGCATACATACGTAAAGAAATCTGCTCCTCAAGGTTAAAGAATTCAAGTTTATTAAAAATATTCCCACAAAAGAGGAGGGTGGGAAGAGAGGGGCCCAGCCCACCTCACCTCCTCCTTGTCCTCCAGAACAGACCCACCAGTTTGTATCCGGCAAACTGGCTCCTTCCCCATTGGGATGGTCCCCAGAGGACCCACTCTGCAGTGCTGAAGCAGGATGGGGAGCCCTAATCCTCGGGGCACTGCAGGAGGTCAAAGGTCACGTAGCCCACTTGGTCCACCTGGTTCACCTCGTTCCAAGAACTCACACGCCAATAGAAGCGGTCCTGGCAGAAGTAAGCTTTCTCTGCAGGGGAAAGACAAGCCCAAGAGGGGTGATTCCAACCCTCCCACAAACACACACAGAGACAGGAGCAAGATCTCTACAATCGCCCCTCTTGCCCTTTCTAGATCTTTCATACGACGCCTCCATCTCCCCCACAGAGATGCCGGAGGGCAGAACACCTCCACGTCCAAAGCACCTTGGACACAGAGCCTGGCACACAGCACGTGCTCAGAACAATTCACTCAACGTTCATTCATTCACTCGTTCATTCATTTCATCAAATATTTATAGCGCTAAGCACTGTTATACAGCAGAGAGAAAAACTGCAGGCCTGATCTCAGTTCTGCTGCTGTTTACACTCTAGTGGGGTAAGAGAGATGATTAACAAGCAAACACTTAATAAATGAGACTGTGGCAACGTAGAAAGCTATGAAGGAAATAAAAGCAAGTCAGTGAATACAGAACAAGGGTCAGAGACGGCCTCTTTGAAAAGGTAGCCTAAGTACTGAGACCCGAAGGGCAAAAGGGAGGCAGCCCAGTGACACTCTGAGGGAAAACCTCCAGGCAGAGGGACCAGCTGGCACAAAGGCCCTAAGCTTGGTGTGACCTTGACTTTGCTGTGTTTAGAGCAGCCAGAGGCCGGTGTGGGTGGTGTGGAGCAGAGGAAATGACAGGAGAGTGTTGGGAGGGTCTGAGGAGCAGATCAGATCCCCATAGTTTTCTTTTGTTTGTTTGTTTTTACCTTGGAATGGGTCTGGAGTCTCCCCCCAAGACCATGGCCCTCTACTCCTAACCACTCCCTACTCCTAGAGAATATCGTAATGGTATTGAGCAACCAGTATGGCTTGAACCAGGGTGTTTGCAAGGGAGATGGTGAGAAGTGAACATTTTGGTAGTGGAGTCAACAGAACTTGTCAGCTGATTGTATGTGAGTGGTGTGAAAGACAAGGAAAACCCCAGCTAGCGTCCCCATTTTACAGATGAGGAAACAGGTTCTGTGAGCAGCAGTGACTTGCCCAAAGACGCAGAGAAATGAAGTGCCTTTTTTATCACTGTATCTCCAGTGTCAACGGAATGCCTGGCATATTATAACACTTGATAAATATTGTCTAATAGAGGAATGAGCCTCCATGCAAACCACTGTTCTGTACTGGGGGGGGGGGGGGGGGAGGCGGTAAACCTCCAGCTGGGAGGTGGCGTGGGTAGGAAATCTGGGGGGTGGGTGGGTAGGAAATCTGGGTTCTAATTCTGTGTCCCTTTATGATCTGGGAAAGGTCCCTGCCTCTATGGGGAATGTACCTGTGCTGGAGCATTTGCCTCAGTCTCCAGGGGATTTTTTTTCTCCCTCAGAATTTGACTAATCACTGAGGCAGGCAAGTGTGGGAAGTGTCCCGAGGAGGGACCTGACCCCCATCAGCAGCCCTCACCTTGGTACTGAAAGATGTCGTGCGTGTTCAAGGGCACGCCGGGGAACATCTGATCCACCTGGCCGGCGCTCTTGGGATCCACGGTCTGCGTCTTCACGTCCAACCTGCAGGAAGGCGGTGAAGAGACAGGTGCTGAGCCGGAGGGCGGGCGGACGGCGCCCGGGGTCCCCCTGCCGGCGGTCGCCGAGCCTCTCACCTCCAGAAGCGCTGCCTGCTGAAGAGCAGCACCTTACCCCCGCCGCGCGGGAGGGCCCCAGTGATTTGGGCCACCTCCGGGCCCAGGCCCAGCTTGTCCAGACTCCTCGGGCCGAGCACCGACGCGCCTGTGTACACCCACACCTGGCGCCCTGCGGGGGAGGAGAGCCACATCGGTCTGGGGGCAGGGAGTGGTCACACATTGTCCTTGAATGTCAAGAGGAAGAACCCAGCGAGGCCTTTCCGCGCCCGACCTGCCGGCAATCTGGGTGCCCAAGGAGCAGAACCCACCGCTCGGTCGGACGGCGCACGAGGACGGTGAAGAGCTGCTCAATTGCACCCGCCAGAAGGGGGCGCCTGTTCCTAATCCGCATAAAATGTTTCACGGATTTTACTCGATCTGCCGGTCTTCTTAGATCCGCAAGGATGAGGAGGGCGGGGGCGGGGGAGGAGAAAGGAGGAAACTAACCAGAGAAGAAGAAAGTCTTCTTGGTCAGCGGGTCCTCAAAGGCGGAGTCCAGCTTGCGGGGCAACGCAGGCCACTTGCTGGTGATAAGGAAGGGGCCCCGCACCCGGCGTCCTGGGTTCTCAGAGAACTGCCAGTACTTCCTGGGAATGAGAGAAGGGACCAGGGGGCCACTGAACTTTGAACCGAAGGCCAGTGGGTGGAGAGGAGCAGGCAGGGCCCTCCTCTGAGTCCCCTCCCCCAGCCACATATCCCTGCCCCCTCACCCATCCTTGAAGAGATGCAGAAGATTCCCGATCTCCGCAACAGCGTCGAAAATGTTCACGTTGCATACATCTTCTGCTGGATCCAAAGACACTGTAGGGGCCTCAGAAGGGCCAGCAGTGGGCGGACCCGTGGGGCCAGCTGAAGGGGGGCCTGTGGGGCCAGCAGTGGGGCGCTCTGGGGGGCGGGTGGTGGGAGGCCCCGTAGCGCAGACCGTGGGCTGGGATTCAGGTGTGGTGGTGGTTGGAGGCCGTGGTTCAGGTTCAGGGCGAGGACCTAAAGAGAGACACTGGATGAGACCTATTGCTACATACACCTGTGCTGGTGGAACGAATGTTCCCCAAAACGCATCAGTGAGGCCCCTGGCACTCACTGTCTTCACTTTAGATGTTGGAGCCTACCTTCCCCCAATCACAGGCTGGCTTTTTTTTCATACATTCACCTTCCATTCCGATCATGCTTATCTAATCCCTGGGCTATGTCAGGTCCCCGCCAGGCCCTATGAACACAAGACATGCAGGAGCTCTCCCCCTCTCCAGGCTAGTGGGAAAGAACTGGGTTTTGAGCACTCAAACTGAGTGGCAAACTTAGTGCTAAGAGCTTTATAAAATTACATTAGCTCATTTGACTTAAAAAAAAAATCAAATGGATTCTTTAATATTCCCATTTTTAAAATGAGGGAATAATACTAATGATCATAGTGATGATAACAATACAAATATTAAACACTTACACGGTGCTTACTATATGTCAGACAATATTGGAACTCACTTAAACCTCCTCACAACCCGATGAGGCAGGTAACATTATTAGCCCCATTTCACAGGTGAGAAAATTGAGGGGTGAAGTCACGTACCACAGGTCACCTAGCCTGGAAGTGGCTGCACTGGCTTTTGAGCCCACATCTGTCTCACTCTAGAATCTGGGCTCTTTATCATCTTCTCCAAGCACTGACCCGACAGCAATTGGACCCACTGACCCCAGGCTCTTCCGCAGATAAATGTTGAGGGGTCCCCACTTCGCTGATCCCCATTTCCCCATTCTCGGTACAAGAGCAAAGGCACCGCCCTTCCTTCCATCCCTGCCCAATAACCTCACCGTACAGATGCTGGATGCCTTTCACGTCGTCCTCATGCAGGGGGGGGCCCTCCGTGAAGCTGTACATGGGGTACATGAGTGCCTCTGGCACTGATGAGTGATCTAAACCCAGAGCATGGCCGAATTCATGGGCTGCCACAAGGAACAAGCTGTATCCTGGAGGGAAAAGGGACCTTGAGATGTGAGCCCAGCCGAGCTCCCAGCCCTGGCCATCCCTCCCCCAACACCGCTGCCCCCAACCTTCGAACCCTGACCACCTTGGTCCGGGCAGAAGCCCCACTTCTTGTCTCTGTCGAAGTTCGAGGTGGTGGCGCACCAGAGGTGCCCATCTCCGCGGCCCTCCCTGGTGCATGTTGAGTACTCCTTGCCCAGGAAGATGAAGGGAAAGACACACAGCTCCCCAGCGGAGTTGCCACCGGTCACTGTAGAGTCAGCTGGAGAGACAAAGGGTGCTGGGTGAACCAGGTGAGTGGGCCCAATAAGGGGCCAGAGGCTGGTGGAAGAGGAGCTAGATAATGCTGGTGTCCTATTTTATTTACTTACTTACTAATTTATTTATGAGAGAGAGAGAGAGAGAGAACGCGCGCGCGCACGAGTGGGGGAGGGGCAGAGGGGGCGGGAGAGGGAGTGTGAGAGAGAGAGTGAATCTTAAGCAAGCTCCATGCCCAGCTGGGGGTTGGAGGCCACGGGGTTCCATCCCATGACCCTGGGATCATGACCTGAGACAAAATGAAGTCGGCTGCTCAGCCGACTGAGTAACCCGGGCGCGCCCCCTGGTGTCCTTTTTATAAAAGCCTAGGGTGCTGGGGGCACAGCTGAGACCCGGCTAGGCTGGTGGGCAGGGCCTGGGGACCTGAGACTAAGGGAGAGGAAGCTGTCTGGGCTGAAAGGCCAAGGCACAGGGATGCGGCGGGGCGGGGGCAAGTGGAAGTCAGGGGGAGGGGCTGTGATCGCGGGCGGAGACACGGTGATCCTGAGGACCAACGAAGAGTGGAGAGACACGCTGATGGGTGGGGGAGCCACGTTTCGGGGACCAGTGCGGAACGCGGGGGCGAGGCTGAGTCTGGTAGGCGGGGCAGAGGTACCTCGGGTTGGGCAGAACCCATAGAGCTTGTCCTGGTCGTAGTTGGCCGTAGTGGCGCACCAGCGGTAGCCGTCTGAGCGACCCTCGGTGGTGCAGGCGGAGTAGGAGCGGCCCTCGAAGGTGAACGGAAACACGCAGGGCTTGCCTTCTCCATTGCCGTCCCAGGTGTAGAGTCCTGAGGAAGCCCATACAATTACGGGGAGGGGAGGACGGGGGGGGGGGGTGGGGGCGGGGGGAGGACGTCGCGAGTTTATTGACCCACAGACCATCGGTTGTACTCCATTCCTCCTCTCCCCGTTTCACAGGTGAGAAACTGGGCCCAGAAAACAGGAGGGTCACTTGCAGGCCACACAGCGCTAGTGGCCGAGCCGGGATTAAAACCTAGGACCCTCGAGGGTGGTGGGAGCCCCTCACCCCCGTCGCGACCCCGCACTCACTCTCGCTGGGGCAGAAGCCGAACCGGCGGTCGGTGTCGTAGTCGGCGGTGGTGCTGCACCAGAGCATGTCGTCGGAGCGGCCGTCCGTGGTGCAGGCCGAGTAGGAGCGACCCTCGAAGGTGAAAGGGAAGTGGCAGGCGGCGCCACCTGCGTTTCCGAAGTAGGTGGGAACCACTGCAGGAGAAGGGGCACCGGGTCAGGGCGGCTGGCGATGGGCGTGAGAAGAGAAGGGAATGCGAGCCGGGGCGGCTCGGGATCTCACCTACGCCCTTGCCCAGAGACCACAATTCCTCATCGTCGAAGTGGGCGTCTCCCTGAATGCCTGGGCCGGGAGGAAAGGCGTGTGCCAGGAGCCCGTGTTTCCCATCGAAGGGGTACCCATCTCCGTGCTCTAGAGAAGCAGGTGCAGGAGGAGGGGGTTGGCCGAGAGCAGTCGTGCAGACCGTGCGCTGCCCTGAGCGTGGGCTGAGGTCCCGCCTACAGCAGCTGTCCGAGCCCTGCGTCCCCGCGCTGCGCCGTGTCGGGCAGGAGGGGGCGCATAAAGCCAGGGGCGGCCAGGGCTGCAGGGACAGGCGAGACCAAGCGGGGTCCAGTGCCCGCTCTCCTCTCTCCGCGGCCCTCCCTCCGCTGTCCCCGTCCGAGACCCTCCCGGCCTCCCTCTTCTCGCTTTCTCACCCCTGACACCAAACTGGATGACGATGTCTGCCTCGAAGCCGTACACGCGCGTGAAGGTGAGCGGCGTCACTGCGCTCCAGGCCGCGAAGGCGCGGGCAAAGGCGTCGTCGATCACGTCGCGCGGCAAGTCTTCCGAGTAGTTTTGGATCCTACAGGTGAAAGGCGAGAGGGTAGAGGTCCGAAGTGAGTCCGGAGCCGGGGCGGTAGCGACACCCGGTGTCTCAGCGACTTCAGGAAGCACGATGTTCCCTGCGTTCCACATTTTCACCTACAAGGTACTTTCAGACGCATTTTTCTCTTGGGACACTCACAGGGGCCCTAGCAGGAAGACTCAGATTGCGAGGCCCACTTCCCTGAAGGGGAAACAGAGGGCTCAGAGGCGGAGCCACCTGCCCCAGGCTGCACATCGAAACCTAGGGGTCTGAGGGACGAATTCGCCGCCGCCGGCCGGGGGTCTGGCCCTCCCGTCCCCCTCCCCCGCCTTCTCGAGGGCCCTGCCGCGCACCAGTACGTGATGTTGTGGTGATGCCACTTGAGGTCGCCCTCAAAGGTCTGGAATTGGCCCAGGTCTGGGACGCCGCAGCGCGGGGTTCGTATGGCCTCCAGGGTGGTTCTGTCCAGTTCGCCAGTCTCAGGCAGAGCCAGGCGCCTCTGGAGAAGCCGCAGTCCCCGACTCAAGGACTGCTGGTCGTTGCTCATCTCTGCCACATGAGTATAGCCATAGCGAAACAGATATTCCTGTGGATGGAAGGGCAGAGATACTCCAGAGCCCTCTTACCCGGCCCTAACGGGCCAGGATTCCATCCTCCAGGCACTCGGGGACTATCAGCTCTCCAGGACTTGGTACCCTGTGCTTATGCCCACCCACTAACTCCCTCCCCTGTAGACATCCTCATCTCCTTCCCACCCCTGCATGCCCCTGGCCCAGCCTACCTCAGGGCCTCCTAGCCTTTACCCCTGTTCACCCCACTCCAGAACCCTCCAAAGCATCATCACCCCCATCATGTCCCATTACCCACCTAGGAAACCCTTATTAGCCATTCCTGGCCATCACCCATCCAGAGCCTCCACAGGACCCCTGAGGGCCTGATCCCAGATACCTCTGTCCTCCAGGCATGACCATCACCCTCAACTTGCCCGATAGAATCTCCTCTGAAGCCTCACGCCCTCCCTGAGACTCCTGGCCAGCCCTCCCTAACTACATGCAGGGGTATTAGCCTACCTCTGCCAGCTGCCTGTCAGTGAGATTAGTTCGCACGTCTCCTGGGAAGACCACAACGGTGGGCTTGCCTGGTCTGGGAGCGGCGGTGCAGCAGCCCAGCACCAGGAGCGCCAGGACCAGGGGCTGCCTGGGGCTCATGGTGAGGGTGGCGGTGTCTAGGTGCAGCTGTCCTTGTGGGGGCTTTAAGCAGGCGCTATTAACTGAATCAGTAACCCCGCCCCTCCCTGCCAGGCGGGGGCTGACTCAGGGGATGAGGTGTGTTTGGGGGGGGGCAGCCCCAGCATGAGCAGGCAAAGGGCTTACACCACCTCCTCCTGTCCCCACTGCCCACAGTCCCATTGCCAAGTCAGGCAGGACCCCAGACCCACAGGAAACCACAGGCCCGCAGGGGAAGGGTTGGGTTTTGCAAAATGCAGAGCTTAGGAGAACTGAATGAAAGCAAGGAAGGGAGGCTGGAGGGCTCCCTGAGCTCTGTGCCTGAAGGCCCCAAGCGGTCAGCCTAAGGGAAGGGGATGAAAGATTCCCCAGGCCTCTTCCTGAACCCAGAGATTTCCCCCTTCCCAGTCACACCCCATCTATGGGCCCCTCCCCACACTGCTAGGCTCTGTCCTCTCCTCCCTTGAAGCCTTTCTCAAGGGGGACGGTGGGGGGCTTCCTCTCCCTGCCTCACCTAGGGATGGAAGGAGCAGCAGGAATTGGGGAATTGCGGGATTTCCCCAGGGCACCCCCTCCCCCCCCCCCCTCCGCCGTCTTCCAAGGCTGAGTCTTTCAGGACAGTAAAGGGGGAAGTTTAGGGCATCTGGAAGCCAGCACACAGGCCTCACTCTCTTCCTTCAGGGCCTAGGGCAAATGTCCTACCACTCTGAATTTGTTTCCTCAGCTATAAAAAAGGACCCTTTGGGGGCCCCTGGGTGGCTCAGTCAGTTAAGCATCCGACTTCAGCTCAGGTCACCATCTCACGGTCCGTGAGTTCGAGCCCCGCGTCAGGCTCTGGGCTGATGGCTCAGAGCCTGGAGCCTGCTTCCGATTCTGTGTCTCCCTCTCTCTCTGCCCCTCCCCCGTTCATGCTCTGTCTCTCTCTGTCCCAAAAATAAATAAACGTTAAAAAAAAAATAAAAAATAAAAATAAAAAAAAATAAAATAAAATAAATAAATAGATAAATAAAATTAAAAAAAATAAAAAAAAATTAAATTGATGGAGGATAAAATGAGATCAAATACCTACAGTGCTTACTCCAGTGTATGGTGCAATTTCTCAAGAATGGCCATGGTTGCTTTTAATGACCTGGGCGAAGATGGTGATTCCAACTTGGAATCAGGAGACTCCAAGGGTCTTGGGTTCTAATCTGAGCTACAACAAATGTCTTCTTCTCTCTGGGTTTTGGATTCTTCAACTACAAAATGGTGGAGAGGGGACGATCTTGGGGAAACTTCAGTTCTCCAGCCCTTCTCCAGGAGCCCAAGCTGTAGCCCCGGTTATCACCCCTGTGCCTCCCTCCCTCTCTTCTTCCCAGCCAGCCCTGGTGGGGAAGGATCTGTGTTTGCCTTCTGGGAGGAATCCCTTGGGAAGGGCAACGCTAGCCATCCAATAAGCTGGATTTAAAGGGCTCACTACGTGCCACGCACTTTCTGTGCTTATCGAATAAATGAATCTTCGAGATGAGGACATTTCGCTTCCCTTCTAGAAAAGCTGAAGCTCTAGAGTTCACTAATTAATGGGCATCCACTTTAGATCTGGTGTTCAGTCCCCGCTCTGCCATTTCCCAGTTGTGTCACCTTGGGCAAGTCACTTCACCTCCAAGCCATAATAATAATAATATATTTCTTGAGATTCACTGCGTAGACTACTGTGAGAAGTTGCTTATAAGCATCTCATTCCACCACCTGCGAGGTAGATTTAATGAGTACCCTCTCCTATTTTTAGAGGAGGGCAATGAGGCTCAGAGCAGTTAAGGAACTCACCTATGACCACACAGAGAGTTAATTCGAAGAACCAGGATTCAAGCCTAAGGCTGCCTGGTTCTGAAGTCTTTCATATTTACCACCATTTACAGGGAACCAACATGGCCAGGGGAGGCAGGGAGGAAGAAGAGACCTCAAACCCGGCACCTTCTCCCCTAATTCCCTGCACCCACAGAAGAACAGGGAGCAGGCTCACGCCTTTGGGGAACCAGAGGCTAGGACAGGGGACCCAGGGGAACTATATTACAGATTTGAGAGTTCAAGGTCATTGAGCAATATCATTTTAGAGATGGAAACAAAGAGACCCTCCAATCCAGGGGTCTTCACCTGGTGGCAGACACAAGCTTTAGGCGAATCCACGAACCACCCCCAACTTACCATCAATTGTACAAAATATGTCATATCTATGTATGTATGTTACGTTTCTCAAATTTATTTATTTATTGACATTTGGGGCCCAATAATTCTTTGTTTTGAGGGTCTGTCCCGTGCATCGTGGGATGTTTCGTAGCCTCCTCAGCCTCTACCCACTAGATGCCAGTAGCACCTCCCCCTGCCAGTTGTGACAACCAGAAATGTTGCCAAACATTGCCAAATGTCCCCTGGGTGGGTGGGAGGGACAAAACCACTGCCAGTTGGTTCATCAGAACCACTGATGTACGTTGATTTTTTTTTTATATAAAGAGTTCAAAACATTTATCATATACTCAAACCGTTGATGATGATCCTCAAGGCTGTAAAGACCATTTACTCAAGTATTTGTTGAGTTTTTATGGGCCAAACATTGTGCTAAGAATTTGGGAATGCGGTAGTGACCAAGATAGCTTTGTCACTGTGGTAGTGGAACAGAGTCCAGTACGGGAGAAATTGAATGAATAAGTAATTACCAGAGAGACAACCGTCACAAGAGGGAAGTGTACCAATCTACTCCGACTACCTCCATTATGCAGATGAGGAAACCGCGGGCCCAGAGTAGAGAACTGACCTCTCTTAGGTACCAGAGCAAGCCGGGGACGGCATGGGTGGGACAGTAAGGAGTGGCAGCTATGAGCCTGCCCTCTGGAGCCAGGCTACTTAAGTTCCAATCTCAGCTCTGGCACCAGCTTGCTGTGTGATCTGGGTCATTGACATAACCTGTCAGTGCCTCAGTTTCCCCATCTGTAAAACGGGTGATCATAGTGCTTGCCTCATGGAGTTGTAGGGATCAAATGAGTTAACAGATACAAAGTCTCTGGCACATGGAATAAGTGCCTGCTGCTGCTTTAATTCTGATGGCCTCTAGGCAGCTGGCTGTTTTGACCAAATTGTGGGTGGGGGAGGGGGGGGGACAGGAAGAGGGCACCTAGCCAGGAGCCTCTGGCTTGATTCCTGGAGTTAATCCAAACAAGACCCCTCCTTTTCTCACCCCCCTCCCAGCTTCCTCCTTTATCCCCTGGCTCCCCAGCCCCCATCAAGAGGAACTTGGAAGACCTTGGCTTTCAACACGGCAATGGCAGGAAGTGGTTCTGGTTACCACATCCCCTTCCCCACTTCCCTCAGCCCCTCCTTCCAATACCACAAGTTTAGCCAAGGCCCTGGGAGAGGAGGAGGCAGAGAGCAGGATATTCTTCCAGGTGGGCACCCCTTGACCCTGACCAGGGTCATAGCTTGGACTCTAAGCCCCTCCTTCAGGTGGAGACCCCGTAAGATGGGGAGGGGGCCGACCCCGGAGCCCTGAGTCACCAGCTGGATGACACAGCCCTGCGGGCTGCCCTTAGTAACACCAGGCCCCCAGACTGGGGTCAGCCTCACGAGGGGAGGAACCTCTCCCCTGATTTAGGATGGGGAATTCCAACCCTGTTCCTCCTGAACCTGCCAGAGAAGGGAGGGGCGGCCAGGCCTGAGATGCCCTGGCAGGAAATGAGAAAGACATTTCTGTCTGGGATGAAGCAGAAAGGTGTGGGTATACTGTAAGACACTGCCCCAGGGATAGAGCACCACCCAAGCACCCGCCCCCACCCACACTAGCCCCGGGTAGTGGCAATCACCAGGTCGATTCTCAGAGGCCTTAATAATAATCTCATGCCTCCCCCTTATCTCTATTTAGCTCCTCCAAAAGGAAGCCATATAGTGTAGACCTCAGAATCAGACCTCCCGGGTTCAAATTCCAGCTCCTACTACATCTGGCTGTGTGACCTTAGGCAAGTCACTTTGCCTGTCTGTGCCTCCATGGCCTCATCTGTAAAATGAGGGAGGACAGTCCTCACCCAAAAGGTTGTGGTGGGGATCAAGTGATAGTATACATTGCGAGTTTTCAGCACACAGTAGGTACACACACCGAAAATAACGTTAGCCATCATGATTCTGCTATTTTAATGCTCTCTCTGCTAAGAATTAGGATTCACAAACCTCTTTCACTGGTGAGGAACCCGTGAGGCACAGGGAGTTGCCGGGTCCCCACAACCAGCCAGGAGCAGGCCTGGGATTCGACCCAGACCTGGCACCAGCACCCTGTTCTTTCCACCACATTCGGCATGTGCTGCTAACCACCTCGGTGGGCAACCATTTCCACAGTCCATGCACAATCCACTTAACTCTTTCTCCAGCGCTGTCCCGTACCTTATTACCTCTGATTTGTATCCAACGGCGGAACTTCTTACCATTTTATTTGAGTCTGAGCTTTCACAGGAGGCAGAGACTGTGGCCCATTTTCAAGGTGGCAGACGCGAGGCCCAGAGACGTGCTTCAGGTTGCTCATGGTCACACAGCCGGTGAGTGACAGAGCTCCCGCCCAGCCCTTCTGACTCCAGATCCCGTGCTAAGATCAGGTCACTGGATCTGACAAGAAGGAAGTCAGTGGGGGAAGCAGCCTGGGGGCGGGGTGGGGTCCCCAGAAGCCAAGCTGGAGGGATCAACAGAGAGAATGGGTGTGGGATATTTGGCTGGGTTCTGTAGGGAGAAAAATGGGGGGGATAAAAAGGAAAATAAAATATTAAGCGGGGCTGGACAGGGCAGAGAACAGGCTAAGGGAGGTTCCGTTACAGTGAGAGGTTTGTGTCTATAAGAGGGGATGTGCCAGTTGACTGGGAAAGAGACTGGGCCTGGGACCAGTTCCCTTGACATTGTGTCACCCACTGCTATGCATGGGTTCCCAGCAAAGCAGGTGCAGCCCCAAAATACACATTTAAAAGATTCTTTGTTTGTTGGGTTGGTATTTTAAATTAAGACTCTGTTTTTTAAGGGGCACCTGGGCGGCTCAGTCGGTTGAGCGTCCGACTTCATTCGGTTCAGGTCATGATCTCACGGTTTGTGAGTCTGAGCCCCGCATCGGGCTCTCTGCTGTCAGCGCAGAGCCTGCTTCAGATCCTCTGTCCCCCTCTCTTTACCCCTCCCCGCCTTGCGCTGTCCCAATAAATAAATATTTTTTTATTTTTTTATTTTTTTAACGTTTATTTATTTTTGGGACAGAGAGAGACAGAGCATGAACTGGGGAGGGGCAGAGAGAGAGGGAGACACAGAATCGGAAGCAGGTTCCAGGCTCTGAGCCATCAGCCCAGAGCCCGATGCGGGGCTCGAACTCACGGACTGCGAGATCATGACCTGAGCCGAAGTCGGACGCCCAACCGACTGAGCCACCCAGGCGCCCCAAATAAATATTTTTTTTAAAAAGACTCTATTTTTTAGAGCAGCTTTACTAGCTATACAGCAAAATTGAGAAGAAAGCCCAGAGTGTTCCCGCCTGCCCCGTGTCCCCACACAGGCAGAGCTGCCCCATCATCAACCTCCCCCACCAGAGTGGGACATTTGGTGTGACCCGTCAACCTGCATTGACATAGCGCAAGCCCTGGAGTCCACAGTTCACACCAGGGCTCCCTGTGTATGTTCCGTGGGTTTGGGCAAATGCAGCATGACATGCCCCCATCACCGTGCTATCATACTGAGTAGTTTCGCTGCCCTAAAAATCGTCTGTGCTTCGCTTATTCATCGCTCCCTGTCACAAAGACTGTTTTCGATATTTGGGGAAAAAATCCTTACAGTAGCCAGCATGGGAAAAGTCGGATCTTCAGGGGATTTCCTTATATAGTCATTTCAGGGTTTGGCGTTGTTTTGTTTTGAATGACATATGGGGAAGGGCACCATATTCTCAGGGGTAGCAGCCCCTAAAAAGGTCTAAATCTGGTCCTGTTCACAATGGGTAGGGGGTTGAGGAAAGCCTTACTCCTCGGAAATCCCAGGTTAAACATTCAGTGGTCGAACATTCATCCCGGGAGCTGAGGGGGGCGGGGGGGACACCTAGATGGCTCAGTCAGTTAAGCATCGGATTCTTGGTTTCAGCTCAGGTCATGAGGTCACAGTTTCCTGGGTTCGAGCCCCCTGTCGGGCTCTGCACTGACAGTGCAGAGCCTGCTTGGGATTCTCTCCCTCTCTCTCTGCCCCTCCCCTGCTTGCAGGCGCGCTCTCTCTCTCTCTCTCTCTCAAAATGCATAAATAAAACTTAAAAAACAAAAAAATGAACCCTAGGGTAAACATCCAGTCGGTCCTGGCCGGATGAATCGAGAGCCTTGGGACCAGAGTAGGAGGGAGAAGTCCACACTGCGCACAGGACAACTGGTGACTTCACTGCCCCTTTCCCAAACCTGCGCTGAGCCCGTCCTCTTGGCCAGGCTTACTTTCTCATGCATCTTCTAGTTCCACGGTTCTCCAAGTGTAGTCCCCGGACCAGCAACATCAGCACCACCGGGAATTTGGTAGAAATGCAGATGGTCTGCTGCTTCCACCTCAGAACTACTGAATCAGCACCTCTGGGTGGGACCCAGCAATGTTTGCTCTAACAAGCCTGCCATGTGGTTCTGATGCAGGCTCAAGTGTGAAACCTCTGCTTTCCAGCTGCATCCCCCTGCTGACAGGAGGGGCTTTACAGCCATTTCCAGATGAGGAAACTGAAGCTCAGAGAGAAAAAGCCACTCGCCCCGAGGTCACACAGTTAGTACTAAAATTAGCCTTTCTGACTGTGAAGTTGATGCTTCCCGCAGCACTATAAGGACTAATGACTTCAAATATTTAACAACCAGGACCCCAACGGATCAGACTGATTCCATCCGAGGAACTTCAAGAGGCCCCTCATTGGAGGGGGGCAGGGGAAAGGGGGTGACTATTATTAACCCTTTTGTTCCTGGATCTGCAGTTCTAGGAGTCTGGGAGAAGGGGCTGCTCGCTAGGGCTCTGGGGCATTTAGAAGGCTCAGAGTAGGACCTGTTACCAATGCGTAGGCAAGGAAATGTTTCAATATTTTAACAACTTGTGCTTACCAGCTGAACACCAGCCCTAAGGGTAGTTTGCTTCCCAGGAGAGGTTCCTGAAACTTGCATATCGGGTAGAGGGCCTGGAGCTACACAGCCCAAAAGAGAACATAGGTTCTCATAACAAACGTCTTATGAGAGTACCTGTTCAACTGTGCTTCTCAAATTTGGCTGTTCATTGTGGAGTCTCCGGATATTTTCTTTTGAATAATGATGCCTAGGTTTCATCCCCTAGAGATTCTGACTTAATTGGTCTGGGTTGTGGCCTGGGCATCGTTGTGGGTTTATTTGTTTTTGTATTTTTTTAAAGGACCCGTGACTCAGGATTGAAAACAATCCTATACGGGTTCCCTGAAGCCTGTAAGAGACTCCAGACTAAGAACCCCTGGTTTGTACCAGTATTTCCCAAGGCTGTGGACTTTAAAAAAAAAAAAATACAGATTCTGAAGAGATTCGGATTCAGTAATCAGTGGGGCCCAGAACTGGGTGTTAGCAAAGCTCCCCTGGTTTAGAAATCAGTGACAGGGGCAGCCTCTGCAGGCCGTGGTAACTGAGAGAGGCTCAGAGATTCTACCCCCCCACCCCCAGCCCACCCGCAACGTAGTTGAAGCAACCAAGAACATTTTGCCAGGAAGTATCCAGAACCAATTTCCGCAGCTCTTCCTTCCCCTGTGCTGCAGAGACATTGCTTCAAAGAACACGCTCTGAAACAGCCTAAGACACCCTCCCCGGGGAGCCCTTTCCTGGCTGCACCTCAGCAGAGCCCCAGGCCTGCTCTGATTGCCTTTCTTTCCCATTAATCCTGGGACACCCTCATTTAGATGTGATCTGCATACATTTGCATATTGAGCTCCAGGGGCCCCCTTCCTCCTCCAACGCCCAACCCTGTGGCTTGTTGGGGGCGGGGGGAAGGGAGGAGAGAAATAAAACTAATGAATTCGCGAAGCCTGCCGAGATGTGTTTGAACCTCTTGCCGCGCTGGGACTTTGATACACCTGAAGCCGGGTTGCCAGGTTGAAGGGCCGATAGCACGGGCTCAGCGTGGATGCAGCAGGAAGGCAGACGCAGGAGGCCTCCCGAGGTCTAGCACCAGCGGTTGGGGCCCAGCTCCTAATGAGAGGCAATGCGGGATTTCTCCAACGGGAAAAGACGAGAGCAGCAGTAGAGGCTTTCGGAGAGGGGGAGGGGGGGGAGGGGTAGGTGAGATTCCTTCCCAGCTTCAGAAGAACCCAGGTTGAGGGCTCAGTCGGTTAAGCGTCAGACATCCACTCAGGTCATGATTTCAGGGTTCATGAGTTCAAGCCCTGCATCGGGCTCTGTGCTGACAGCTCGGAGCCTGGGGCCTGCTTCGGATTCTGTGTCTCCCTCCCTCTCTCTCTCCCTGCCCCCTGCCCACTCACACAGTGTCCTCATCTTTATAATGGGAGCAATAATCTGATTACGCAGTGATGAGAGCCACCCGGGACCGAATATCTTTTCCAGACCCCTTTGGAGGCTGGGAAGGAACCTGCTAACGGGTGCAAGCGGAGGGGGTGCCAGGAACCCTCAAGTCCTCACGGGCTGTCCCTGCAGCATGGTTCCGCCCTGCTCACAGCTGGCCAGCTTCCTTTGCCTCTGGCTCACTTTCCTAGTCTGGTCTTGAGCCTTCACATCACTGCTGGGAGCCTCCAGAATCCTTTTCAGTCCCGTCCCTTCCCTTCCCTTCCCTTCCCTTCCCTTCCCTTCCCTTCCCTTCCCTCCCCTCCCCTCCCCTCCCCTCCCCTCCCCTCTCCTCCCTTCCATTCCCTTTCATTTTTTTAAGGTAGACCCAACCAGTTTTGCCTGCTTGCAGCCAAGGCCCCCAGTTGACACAAGGACCATTCTGTTCCTTCTCCTCCACCCTCCTGAGTGTCTGGTTCTGATGCGCTTCTCTCCAGCCCCACGCCTCCCCCCAGGCTCCCTTGCCTGCTTCTATGCCATTCATAGCACTCTTTCCTCCCTGGTCTTCCCAATTTCCCAACCATCTGTATATAATCCTATAGTGTGCCCCCCCACCCCATCTCCCGTGTCATCCAAACAGGTGACAAACTGTATAATTCTCTTAAATCCATCCATCTGTATTCATCTACTCGGGGGCCATAACAAAGTACCACAGACTGGGGGGGAGGCGGCTTACACAACAGACCCTTTTGGGTTTTTTAAGTTTATTTATTTTGAGAGACAGAGCCTAGGAGGAGCAGAGAGAGAAGGAGAGAGAGAATCCCAGGCAGGCTCCGCGCTGTCAGCACAGAGCCCAATGCGGCGCTCGAACTCATGAACCATGAGATCATGACCTGAGCTGACACCAAGAGTTGGATACTTAACCAGCTGAGCCCCCCAGGGACATCCTGGTCAAGACCAGCGTGTCGACGGGGTTGGTTTCTGCTATGGCCTCTCTCCTTGGCTTGTAGACAGCAGTCTTCGTGTCTTCACATGGCCCCCTCTCTGAACAACTGTGTGTCCTAATTTCTTCCTCTTATAAGACACCAGTCATATTGGATTGGCATCCACCCTAATGACCTTGTTTTAACTTAGTTACCTCTTTAAAGACCCTGTCTCCAAATACAGGCACATTCTGAGGTCCTAGGAGTTGGGACTTCAACATATGAATGGGGGGGACCACAATTCAGCCCAGAGCACCCTCCACCCTCTGCGTGGAGGTACCACTTCCTACCTGGTAGTGCTATAGCTCAGCCCCCCTAGCCCCCAGCACCCACACCCCAGATTCAGCTTCTTGCTCAGCCCTCAGAAAGCTTCCATGCCCCCCAGTGTCTCCAGAATAAAGACTAAACTCCTTAGCCTGGCAGCCAAGGCCTCCTTGTACCCTCAGCACCGTGACCAGGAAAAATGACATCGTCTAGCGCCTTGCTTTTCAAAGTGTAATTCTTGGACCTACAGCTTCAGCATCACACGGGGGGCTTGTTAGAAATGCAGAATGTGGGGCGTCCAGGTGGCTCAGCTGGTTAAGAGTTCTGCTCTTAATTTCGGCTCAGGTCACGATCTCTTGGTTTGTGAGCTGAATCCCCGCATCAGGCTCAGTGCTGACAGTGCTGAGCCTGCTTAGGATTCTCTGTCTCCCCTCTCTCTATGCCCCTACCCTGCTTGCACATGTGTGCTCTCTCTCTCAACGTAAATAAATAAACTTTAGAAAATTAAAAAAAAAAAAAAAAAAGACTTATGCTCTTGATTTCGGCTCAGATCATGATCTCGCAGTTCGTGGGTTCCAGCCCCACGCTGGGCTCTGTGCTGACATCGCAGAGCCTGCTTGGGATTCTCTCTCTCTCCCTCTCTCTCTGCTCCTTCCCTGCTTGAGCGCTCTCTCTCTCTCAAAATAAAAAAAGAAGAAGAAAAGAAAAGAAATGCAGAAACTTAGGCCAGGTCCCAGACCTGCTGAATCAGAATCTGCATCACCTGAACAGACCCCAGGTGATCTGTATGCACACAGAAGCTGGAAAGGTGACAGGCACCAATGGTATCCAGAGAGGGACTCACAGGAGTGGGACCTGTCATCACCTGGTTGGGTCAGAAACTTGACTTTGTCCTGACAGAACCATCCAATTCACAGGAGTTGGGGCTGCACAGCAGATGACAATTCTGAACAAACAAATGAACTTGACTTCCCAGGGCTATTAAGAATGCCTCACTCACAAGGATGAACAAATGGAAAGGTTGCTGGGGATGGCCCCCCGATGGGAAAGGCAAGGTTCTCATCTCTCATTCCCATTCAGTAAACATTTATTGGGCCCTGCTGAGTGCTGGGCTGGGTGCTGGGCATCAGGCAGGCATATGGAATGAAAGGAAATGTGAGTTCTGTCCTGTAGGCGCTCACAAACCAGGAAGGCAGATCACAAAGACATGCATTTAATAACCAGCATACACACAGGGGGGCACCCACCCACCTCCTCCACTCCTCCTACTTCATTCTTAGAAGGCATCACGCTCTGGCCCCTGGACCTTTGCACTTTCCACCGCCCCATTCTGCCTCAACCCTTCCACACCTCCCCTTTCTGCCCTCCTCTTGTGTCCGGCTAAATCTTATTCATCTTTTATTTCAGCTGAGAGATCATTTCTTCCAAGAAAATACTGCTGATTACTCCAACCTGGGAAGTGGGGTTCTTCTGTGCTCTCATGACTCCCCTCACTCCACCACTTCCCTTGCTGTGGCATTTTTCATAATTCAGAGTGAATTTCCTGTTTATTCATCTATCTCTCCCCACAGGCTGAGATGGTTATGAGGACAGGACCCTTATCCACTGTGTTCACTATATTCACAAGTGTTTCTTAAGCACAGAAAAATAATAGTCTTGCTAATCAGCTTTTTTTTAATTCATACTATCCTAAGGCACTGTCCTAAGTATTTATATGTATTAACTCATTTAATCCTCACAGCTACTCAGTGAGCGGGTGCTATTATTTTTCCCGTCTCACAGATGAAGAAATAGAGACAACAGAGAAGTTAAGTAGCTCACCTAAGGAAACACAGCTATTAAGCGGCAAAGTAGGGGTTCAAACCCAAGCAGTCTGGCTCCAGAGTCTGCATATTGGAAGAGGGGGTACTTAACTCTTTTTTTTTTTTTTAATTTTTTTTTTCAACGTTTATTTATTTTTGGGACAGAGAGAGACAGAGCATGAACAGGGGAGGGACAGAGAGAGAGGGAGACACAGAATCGGAAACAGGCTCCAGGCTCTGAGCCATCAGCCCAGAGCCTGACGCGGGGCTTGAACTCACGGACCGTGAGATCGTGACCTGGCTGAAGTCGGACGCTTAACCGACTGCGCCACCCAGGCGCCCCCTTAACTCTTTTTTAAAATGTTTATTTATTTATTTTGAGAGACAGAAAGGGAGCACATATGAGCAGGGGAGGGCAGAGAGGGAGAGAGAGAGAGAGAGAGAGAGAGAGAGAGAGAGAAAGAGAGAGAGAGAGAGAGAGAGAGAGAGAGAGAGAGAGAGAGAGAGAGAGAGAGAATCTCAGGCAGGCTCCACACTCAGCGCAGAGCCCAACTCAGGCTTGAGCGCACGAACCTCAGCCAAAATCAAAAGGCAGATGCTTAACTGACTGAGCCTGCCAGGCGCCCAAGGGGTAATTGATTCTATGGAGAAGTCAGAAGTCAGGGAATGCTTCAGAAACAACACCTGAGCCAGATTTTGAAGACTGCATAGGAGTTTGCCATGTGGAAAAGGAGCGGGGGATTTCAGACTTGATAACCTCCAATTTGTCAAGGCAACAGCATTTTCCCCAAGGGCAAAGGGAAGGAAATTGAACAGTGCTGCAGATACTGGCCTATGAGGCTTAGACAGAGTGACTGCCTTAGCGTCCAGTTTCAGCCTGAGTCATGCATGAGTGAGGCGAGGCAGGTTACACACACCCTGGGGCTCTGGTCCTTCGGTCCCTGCGTGGGTGAGACGTACACTCCCCTCCCCTCTTACCCCGAGAGACTCAAGGCTCCCTCCTGAATTGTGCCCCCGTTCCTCACAGGGATTGGCTCACCACGTCGGAAGGAAGGTCCCAGCAAGCGCATCTCTGGGCAGATGCAGGCCCAGCACAGATCTGGAGTCTGTAAGAAGAACCGAGGAGTTTCCCCAAAAACCCCACGCAGGCTGTCCTCAGCCTGACCTAACAAACTCTGGAATCCTCTTCTGGCTCAGGAGTCTCCCAACTTTTAAAGGCCCAGAACACTTTTAGGCAACTGGATCTCAAGAAATCCCCAGTATATAAGACAGATGAAGTGTTCTTCTGCTTCCCACCTCTGTTGACAATGTCCCTCGCAAGGACCCCGAGGCCTGATCTAGCCCAGCCACTTCTTTTTACTGTTAGGAAAACTGAGGCTGGAGGAGGGAAGAAGTTTTCCAAGAACCAGAACGCAGGACAAGTCAGGGCCAGCACCCAGACGGGAACTTGGGTCTCCTGAATCGGACCAGCACTCTTCTCGGCAAACAGCACCTTCTCTCCTGGCCTCTCGAATACAACTGGAAGACTTTACCCCTACCTTCATTCCTCCTACCCAATCAGTCAGTCAGTCAGCAGGCATTTACCAGGCTTCTTCTAAGCTTCAGGCACTGAGCAGGCCCCCTCACCTCAATGGGTGACAGAGTGATGTGTGTAAGACAAACACATTCGCAGACATTTCCAATCCCCTCTGATAGAGCCACAGTGGAGACCACGCATCCTTTATTCTCAGGGCCTGGTACAAAGTAGGTGCTCAATAAATATGTGTAGAGGGGCGCCTGGGTGGCTTAGTCGGTTAAGCGTCCGACTTCGGCTCAGGTCATGATCTCACGGTTCATGGGTTCGAGCCCCGCGTCGGGTTCTGTGCTGACAGCTCCGAGCCTGGAGCCTGCTTCGGGTTCTGTCTCCTCTCTCTGTCTGCCCCTCCCCCGCTCAACTCTGTCTCTCTCTCAAAAATAAATAAACATTTAAAAAAATTTAAATCAATGTGTGTGGAGCACAGAGGAAGAAGTGACGTGGGGACCAGTGGGCTGACAGGAAGGAGGGCCAAGTGACACTTCAGAGCCCCTCCCTCTCCCTCTCTGACCCCCCACAACTCAGCACCTCGGATGTCTCTAACTGTCTGTAACGTGACAGTGATGACCGGCTAAAGACAGGAATACTCAGACCCAGACCTTGCCCGAGCTCCCAGCTTTGTGTACCGGCTGGTCTAGACCCAGGCTGTCCGACCCCTATGGTCACGAGGCCCATGTGCCTGTTTCAATTTAAATTAATTAAAATTACATAAAAGGTGAAATTCAGTTCCCCAGTCTGACTAGCCACATTTCCAGTGCTCAAAGGCAGCGACCCCACCAAACGGTGCAGGTTAAAGGTCACTGGCATCATCACAGAAAGTTCCCCTGAAATGTGCTGCTAGTCTCTAGCAGCAACTGGCAGATTTTGAATGTCAAGGACCAGTACATGTTCAAAAATATTTGGGAAAGGACACAAGATTGGCAACTCTTTGGGGCACCTGGCTGGCTCAGTCCGTAGAGCATGGAACTTTTGATATCGCGGTCATGACTTTGAACCCCATATTGAGTGTAGACATTACTTACAAAAAATTGCCAGAAAAATTTTCATTTTGCCAGAAAAATTTAAATGCAGTAATAATGATTTAAATTTTTTTAATCTTTATTTTTGAGAGAGAGAGAGACAGAGTGTGAGTGGGGGAGGAACAGAGACAGGGAGACACAGAGTCTGAAGCAGGCTGCAGGCTCCGAGCTGTCAGCACAGAGCCCGACGCGGGGCTCGAACCCATGAACCGTGAGATCATGACCTGAGCTGAAGCTGGACGCTTAACCGACTGAGCCACCCAGGTGCCCCAGTAATGATTTAAAAAAGAAGAAGAAGAGGGGCACCTGAGTGGCTCAGTCAGTTAAGTGATGGGCCTTGGCTCAGGTCATGATCTCATGGTTCGTGAGTTTGAGCCCCTTGGGATTCTCTCTCTCCCTCTCTCTTTGCCCACCCCCCCCCCCCCCGCTCATGCACACACACTCTCTCAAAATAATATTAAATATATATATGTATATGTGGTGGCTCAGTTGGTTAAGCGGCTGACTTCTGGCTCAGGTCATGATCTGGTGATTCGTAAGTTCGAACCCTGCATCAGTCTCTGCAGTATGGAGCCTCCTTAGGATTCCCTCGCTCTCCCTCTCTCTCTGCCCCTGCCCAGCCCACATGCACATTCTCTCTCTCAAAATAAATAAACATTAACAAATTTAAAAATATATAAATATAAACATAAATGAACATAAATCTAAACATAGAAGGAGCAAATGTGTCAATATATTAACAACTGGTGAATCTAACAAAAACAAAAAATAAATAAAACAAAAAACAAACAAAAACCTGGTGAATCGAGATGAAGATTACAGGAGTGCTCACTGTACTATTCCTGAAACTTTTCTGAAAGTTTAAGAATCTTTTGAAATAGGGGCGCCTGGGTGGCTCAGTCGGTTAAGCATCCGACTTCAGCTCAGGTCACGATCTCGCGGTCCGTGAGTTCGAGCCCCGCGTCGGGCTCTGGGCTGATGGCTCAGAGCCTGGAGCCTGCTTCCAGTTCTGTGTCTCCCTCTCTCTCTGCTCCTCCCCCGTTCATGCTCTGTCTCTCTCTGTCCCAAAAATAAATAAACGTTAAAAAAAAAAAAAAAATTAAAAGAGAAAAGTTTAAAAAAAAAAAAAAAAAAGAATCTTTTGAAATAAAAAGTTGGGGGAGGGGAATCAGAAGTCAAGACAGTGGTTCCTCTGCTGCCGGGGAAAGAGACAAGGAGCCTTGAAGGCCTGGCTGATGCCCTAGTTCTTGATATGGGATATTGGTTACATGTTGGTAGTGGGTTACATTGTATCCCTCCCCCCCAAAAAAAGCTATATCCATCTGAATCTGTGAATGTGAGCTTATGTGGAAAAAGGGTTTTTGCAGATGTAACTGAGTTAAGGATTTTGAGAGGAGGTCATTATGGATGAGGGTGCACCCAAATCCAATGACTGGTGTCCTTATGAGAGAAAGGCAGAGGGAGATCTGCCCAGAGACACAGAGAAGAAGGCCACGTGAAGACGGAGGCAGAGGTTGGAGGGATGCGGCCACAAGCCAAAGAACTCCTGGAACCACCAGAGGCTAAAAGAGTCAAGGAAGGATTCTCCCCCAGAGCCTCCAGAGGGAGCACGGCCCAGCTGATGCCTAGATTTCAGACTTCCGGCCTCCAAAACCAAGAAATAAATTTCTGTTGTTTTACCACCAGGTTTGTGGTCATCTGTCAGAGCAGCTCTAGGACACTAACAAGGGCATATTCACTCCATGAAAATTCATCAAGCTGTATACACCTAAGATTGTGCACATTTCCCTATGTGCGTTATACTCCTTTAAAATTTTACTTAGGGGCGCCTGGGTGGCTCAGTCAGTTGAGCGTTGGACTCTTGATTTCGGCTCAGGTCATGATCCCAGGGTCATGGGATCAAGCCTAATGTCAGGCTCTGTGGTGAGTGTGGAGCCTGCTTAAGATCCTCTCTCTCTCTCTTTCCCTCTGCCCCTCTCCCCACCTCATGCACTCTCTCTTTAAAATAAAAAAATTAAAAAAAATTTTTTTTACTTAAAAATAAGAATGACTACTATCAGCATTCATTTATCTAAAAATTTAAAAAAAAAAGTTTCGTCAGGACATAATCTCAAAAGAGAAGATGGACCCTTAAAATGAAATTTAACTTTATGACACTATTTTTCTTCATTTTGCTAAGAATCCGCAAACATATCTCATCACAGATAAGCACCAGCTCCAGATGGACTGCATCAGAATCACCGGGGGGGCTTTAAACAATCCAGAATCCCAGACAGAGGTCACCGAGAAAAGGATAGGGAGTCCAGAAATAGACTTGAATACATGTGGGAATTTAGTATATGCTAAAGGTGGCATTTCAAATTAGTGGGGGAAGACAGATTACTCAATATGGTGTTGGTTCAACTGGCTAGCCACTTGGAAAAAAATAAAGCTGTATCTCTACCTCATTCCAATCTACCAAAATAAATTCCAGATGGATGAAAATGTTAATTAAGAAAAAAAAAAACAAAACCCATCCTAAAAGGACTACAAGAGAATGTGAGGCGTTTTCCTTTTATAATCTGGAGGTAGGAATTGCCTTTAACAAACATTTACTGAATTCTTATTCTCTAACTTTGTGCTTGGTGCTAAGAGATGGGTGGGAACAAGGGTGCTTGGCCTCCAGGAGCTCATCATACTACTGAGGGTGATCTAAATCCCTGGTGCCCAGGTTTTAAGATTTCACTAAGCATTAATAAACTTTAAATTCTTTGCTTTGTAATAATCTTAGAGTGAGGAAAGCATTTCTACGCACAATACAAAAATCACAAATTTGTTACAAAAAAAAAAGGTTAATAAATTGTACTACAGAAAAACAAAGGGCCAAAAAAACAAAAACAGAAACAAAACAAAACAAAATAAAAACAAATGGCCCTGAGGGCAGGGGAATGAAGACAGATTGCTTAATGGGTATGAGGTTTTCTTTTGGGGGGATAAAAATATTTTGGAACTTGATAGAGGTGGTGGTTGCACAACATCAGATTTCAGACTTCCGGCCTCCAAAACCAACATTATGAATGTACTAAATAGTACTGAATTGCAAACTTTAAAATGATTGATATCATGTTATGTGAATTTCACTTCAACTAAAACGATAAATAGAAATGCAGTTTTTAAAGTCAACTTAAAAACTCCAAATGCCTCACTGGGAAAAAATTTTTGCAATACAAAGGGGATACAAAAAATTCATTTCCCTAATATACAAAGAGTTCTTACAAATCAATAAGACAAAGATAAACAATCCAGTGTTGCTGAGGGCATGGAATAACAGACAACCTCATATATATCATTGGTAAGAATGTAAATTGGTGTGAACTTCTGGGAATGTAATTTTGAAATACTGTAATTTATTTATTTATTTATTTATTTATTTATTTATTTATGTTTATTTATTTTTGAGACAGAGAGAGACAGAGTGCGAGTGGGGGAGGGGCAGAGAGAGAGTGGGAGACACAGAATCCGAAACAGGCTCCAGGCTCTGAGCTGTCAGCACAGAGCCCGATGCAGGGCTCGAACCCACGAACCGTGAGATCATGACCTGAGCCGAAGCCGGATGCTTAACCGACTGAGCCGCCCAGGTGCCCCTGAAATACTGTAATTTAAGTGGACATAACTTTTGGCCCAGCAATTTCACTGCTGAGATTTTTTTTTTTTTTTTTTTTTACAAATATCCTTACACAAGAGTTCATTGTATTATCCTTGCAACTCAAGAGGCCATCCAGGTTCAAAGGTGTTTTTTGCTTCACTGTTTATAAGAACAAACAAATGAATATAAGTGGCCATTGGTAGGGAACTGGTTAAATATGGCATATCCACTGGGTAGTGAATCTCCTTTCGTCATTGAAAAGAAAAAGATGGGAGCGCCTGGGTGGCGCAGTAGGTTAGGTGTCCTACTCTTACTTTCTGCTCGGGTCATGATCTTGCGTTTCATGGGTGGGAGCCCCACATCTGGCTCTTTGTGGCTGGGTGTAGAGCCTGTTTGAGATACTCTGTCTCCCTCTATCTCTGCCCCTCCCCCACTGGCACTGTCTCTGTCTCTCTCAAAATAAATCAATAAACTTAGAAAAAAAAAAGAAGTTGTATCTATATGTTCTTGTGGAAAATTATCCAACACAAGAACTTTACTTTTTTTTTTAACATTTATTTATTTTTGAGACAGAGAGAGAGCATGAACAGGGGAGGGTCAGAGAAAGAGGGAGACACAGAATCTGAAACAGGCTCCAGGCTCTGAGCTGTCAGCACAGAGCCCGACGTGGGGCTCGAACCCACGGACTGTGAGATCATGACCTGAGCCGAAGTCGGACGCTTGACCGACTGAGCCACCCAGGCGCCCCTCCAACACAAGAACTTTAAAGGGTGTGTTGGGGTGCACAGGAAGCAAGGTCCACAGCAATTAGTATTAATATCCAGTGTGTGCAGGTTCTTAAAATGTTTCTGGATAGCACACAAAGACTTGGTGACAGTAGTTACCTCTACGAAGTCACAGTAACATTGAGGGACAGGGAGAGAGACTCTTACCTTAACGTATCTTTTTTTTTTGTACTTCTTGAATTTTTAAACCATGAACATACATTGCTTTTTTTATATATTACTTTTTAAAAATGTGTTTAATGTTTATTTTGAGAGAGAGAGACAGAGACAGAGTACGAGTGGGGGAGGGGCAGAGAACGAGGGAGACACAGAATCCCAAGCAGGCTCCAGGCTCTAGGCTCTGAGCTGTCAGCACAGAGCCCAATGTGGGGCTCGAACTCACGAATGGTGAGATCATGACCTGAGCTGAAGTGGGACACTTAACCAACTGAGCCACCCAGGGCCTCTATATATTATTTTTGAAGTTTAATTTTTTTAAATTATGAAATAGCTTAGGCATAGGAAAAGTATGGATAAAAATGAAACAAACTCAGGTTTCCCCCACCTGATTAAGTAATTTAACATGACGGACACAATTTGAAGATCCCTGTGCATTTCTCTATGACCCACTCCCTTCTCTTTCCCTAAAAGTAGCACCATTCTGAATTTGGTTTTATCAGACATGTGTGTTTTTATTCCTATGTCTTGAAATTCTTTTTAAAACTTCCATACCTATCAGTAAAAAACATACTGTTTTGTATATCTTTGTATATACTTTTTTGGTATATTTTGTATATAAATAACGTTAAGTTTTGCAGTATTGCTCTTAGACCCGGGCAAGTCAGGTCTTGGGTCCAGAGCTTTATGGGGGTGTCCCTCTGGCTCTTCTGTGTCTGTGCCCCTCTCCATGGGACAGGGGGGCCAAGGGAATGCACACATGTCACGCCTCTGAGCCTCTGTGACAGGACACTCAAGGTACACAGGACCCCAGGACTCCCAGTGAGATTGCCTCCAGGACTTTTTCTAGGATCCCTCCTCCTGAAGGTGGGCCATCTACTTGAATGTGCACCCTTAGACCAGAGGGGTGGCCAAGGGCCAAATGTTTGGGAAGGGGTGGGATGGGGGGGCAAAAGGAGTGGAGCTTGGGCTGGAGTGCGCAACACACGGCGGGGGGGGGGGGGGGGGGGGGGGGGGGGAGGGGGCGGTGAGGTGGGATGCAGATGGGGCGTGGGCCTGTGTTTATATTCTTGCCTTGGGCTCCCCACCCACCCTCCACAACCCCCCATATACACACACGTTAAAGTCAGTACGTTTGACAACTTGCTTCTCCGCTCAACATTACATTTTTTAGCGTGATTGATTTCCATGCCTATACAGTATTTCTTTAAAGTCTTAAAAGTTTCGGATCCCTGGCCCATCACCCAGGGGATTCTGACATGGGGGAGGGACCAGATGGGGCTGAAAGCTCCTGCATCCTCTGGAAGCTCTGTGTGATGCCGCTGGGCAGCCCGGTTTGGGAACCGTGGGAGATAAGCCCCTCTGGCCATGCCTCTGGCTTTGTACAGGCTAACATTGTCACTTTCTGCTGCCTCTCCATGGGGTCCCCAAGGTGTGCCTGGACGGGCCACTCACGGCTCACGCCACCAGGCCAGAGGCCTGGTTCCCGTATCTGGGACCAGACGGAGGGAGCGGGCTCCCCCTGCTGGGGACAAACGCGAGTTGAGCGGATGCGGCCCTCCAAGCCTCCGCTCCGCTACTCTCACCCAGGCTTTCTCCATCCTTTAATGTGCATTTGGGCCTACTCCACGTGGACACAAGTAATTGCCATCTTCTTTGCCTCCTGCGTTTCTACGAAGATGGCAGTATCTGTGCACGGAACACAGATATTCTAATAGCTTCCTTTTATGGAGCCTTTATTAGGAATGAAGGAGTGCTGTGGCACAGGATCTGCGGGCTCAGGTCCTGGTCCAGTCCTCTGCTCACTGTGTGACCTACAGCAAGTCATTGAACCCCCCCGAATAGCTCAGGTCCCCATGAGCAAAATGGGGCAGGAATGTCACCGATCTCACAAGACTCCTTTGAGGATTGGAGTTTAAAGTGATGCCTGGCATGTGGCAAGGACCAGTCACTGTTAGATGCCAGACCCAGGCATCTATTGATTACTCAAAGTGACAGAGAGCTTACTGGTGCCAGCTGCTGTTCTATGTTCTTTCTGTTGATTATATCATTTAATCATTACAACTCCATGAAATGAGCATGCTTATATTCCTCTCCCGTTTCCAGAGGAGGAAACTGAGGCACAGAGGACGGAGCAACTTGATTAAAGACTCACAGCCTGTCAGGGTGAACCATGATTTGAATCCAGGCAATTGTACTCTAGACCCCATGCTTTTGTTTTTTAATGTTTTTAGATGTTTATTTATTTTTGAGACGGAGAGAGACAGAGCGCGAGCGGGGTAGGGACAGAGAGAGAGGGAGGCACAGAATCTGAAACAGGTTCCAGGCTCTGGGCTGTCAGCACAGAGCCCAATGTGGTGCTCGAACCCACAAACCACGAGATCGTGACCTGAGCCGAAGTCAGATGCTTAACTGACTGTGCCACCCAGGTGCCCCAAGAGCCCATACTTTTTATTTATTTATTTTTGAGAGAGAGACAGAGAGAATGAGCGGGAGAGGGGCAGAGAGAGAGAGAATCCCAAGCAGGCTCCACACTGTCAGCATGGAACTCAATGTGGGGCTTGAAATCACAAACCACAAGATCATGACCTGAGCCAAAACCAAGAGCTGGATGCTTAACCCACTGAGCCACCCAGGCACCCCCAGAGCCCATACTTCTTTTTTTTAATTTTCTTTTAACATTTATTCATTTTTGAGAGACAGAGAGAGACAGAGTATGAGTGGGGGAGGGGCAGAGAGAGCGGGAGACACAGAATGCAAAGCAGGATCCAGGCTCCGAGCTGTCAGCACAGAGCCCGACCTGGGGCTCGAACCCATGGACCATGAGATCATGATCTGAGCTGAAGTTGGACGCTTAACCGACTGAGCCACCCAGGTACCCCGAGTCTCTTATGCCTTTAGCCCATACTTTTAATCACTAGGTCCTCACGGTAATCTGGTGAGGCACATACGATGACCATTATACCGCTGGGGCCACTGAGGCTCAGAGAGGTGAAGTGATCAAACAACAAAATTAGTGCCCGGGCCGGGACTCGTCCCAGTTCTGTCTCTCTGAGTTGTCTCATGTAAGTCCACGACAAGCCAGAAGGCATGGTGGACCAGTGTGACAAGCGAGGATGCTGGACTGAGATGGTTGAGTGCCTTGCTCAAGGTCACAGAGCCAGTCAGTGGGGAGCTTTGTCTGTTGGTGGCGGGGCCCAAGGATATTCTGTCTGGGGCCCAGCACCTCCCCGGCGCCCTGCTGCCGCCCCTGGCCATCTCTTGTCTGTATGATCCCAGCTCCAGTTCCCAGGCACCCGAGTTTAGCACCGCTTGCTTCTGGGCCAGCCTCAGCACAGCTGTCAAAATTGCGCACTCCAGCTGTCGCTCAGCCTGAGCCTGGCCTCCGCATTGGGTGCTGGGGCTTCCTGTCTGGCTTAAGGCTCAGAATCCACTCTCCTGCCCTCCGGGAGGCAGCTGGGACCGTGGAAGGAGCAGGAGTTTAGAACCAAACAGTCCCCAGTCCAGGGTTTAAATCTAGCCGTGCCCCTTCATTTCTGCACAACCTCGGGCGAGTTTTCTCATCTCCCTGGACTGCCATTTCGTCACCTCTAAAATGGGGGGCGGTGGGGGGGAGGAAGATTGACACTTTGCAGGCTCCTGTGAGGCTGAAACACAACAAGGCATATACAGCATCTGGTACACACTGCTCAATAAATGTTCGATCCCTCTGCTAGCCCTTTGCTCCGGACCCCTGTCTCCTGTTGTTCATGGCCCCTCTTGATAGGCCCAGTAGTCCCCACCTTCCCTTCCACGATGGTCACTTGACCTGTAGATGTCTGCAGGCCTGGGCTGAGCTGGCGTAGAACAGGCATCCTCTGTGGTGCCGGGGACTGAGGGGGAAGGCACACAAGCCCTGGCTCAGAAGCAGAATATCATCACGACATAGGCTCCGTCATTGGTCAATGGCCTAACAAAGACTGGTTGAGCACCTACTATGTGCCGGAAACTGTTCTTGGTAATGGGGCTCCAGGGGGAAACAAGAAAATCAAGATCCCTGTTTGCCATACAGCACTAAGAACTTACCTGTTCAGTGTTCAGCTGCTGGGTGGGGCCCCATGCATGATGCTAGGAGCCCATATTCACTGCGAGCCTGCACTGTTTTCCACACATTGTTACACTGTTTCATTTAATGCTCATAGATACCATGTGAAGTATTAAAACCATCCCCAATTTATAGGTGAGGCAGTGGAGATGTGGAGTTAAGTAACTTGAAAAGGTGGGGGCTGACTGTAGACAGTGTGATTCCAGGACCTGAGCTTAACTGGGTTGCCACACAGTCTCCCTTTCACTCTTCAAAGTCTGTATTGTTATTCCCATTTTACAGATGAGGAAACTACGACTCAGAGGGAATGAGGGCCGGCCAAGGTCACACAACATATAAATGTAGGTTCTGGAATACTTGCACCGTAGGTGCAGCCCGACTCCAGACCCCATGTTACCCCTGGCTCATTCAACAACCATTTTCTTCCCAGTAGAGAAAGAAAAAATCAGACCTGGGTCTGGCCTTGGGAGGCCAAATCTGTTGAGGATGCTGGGAGATAACTGGCAGCATTACACTGTGGTATATGTTATGACAGAGGCATGTGGAACGTGCTAGAGGAAGATACACTAGGGAGAGAGCAACTCTGCTGGGAAGGAGTCCTGGAAGGCTCCCTGGAGGAGGTAATGCTTAAGGTGAAGGTGGGAAGATGAAGAGCCTTAGAAGGATCAGATGGACTTGGGGGGAGGAGGACTGCCCGACGGCATACACACAATGTGGCTTCTTTGTAGGTGTGGGACTATTTGGGCCACTTAATTTTTCTGTTTATCTCAAATCCATTCACTGCCCTTCTCCTGCTCCTCTTCTTATGGCAGAGGCTGGTCCCTGCAAACCATGCCTCCTGGGCTCCTTTGCCAACTGGCTTCTGGCTGGGTTCAACCACCGGGAAGCCCTGGTGAGAGATGAGAGTAAAATGAAAGGAGAAGTCAGGGCATTTCTCCCCATCCCGGTCAGCCTTGGGAGGGCAGGGGATGGCTGCAGCAGCCAGGATGTCTCCTCCAGAGTTGCGGCTTCTGCTAGAAAGGCTAGAAAGGCTCCTCTTTGTGGCCCCAGTCACTGGTAATGCCATCTCTTCCCTGCAGGGCTCCAGCCCTAGGGGAGGTCATGGCTTCCTGAGTGGTTGATAATCTCAAATTTGCCTCGGCTTCCCGGGGCGGGGGTCGATCTTTCTGCTCACCCAGCAAACTTTGTAACTAACTCTCCATATTAGATTCCTCTTTAGAATCATCTGGCACAGATCTTATTTTCCTTGGGTAGACCTTTGATACTTTGTGTCTCTGCTTCGCAACCTATAAAAGGAGGGCTCATTGATTCATTCAACAAATAGGAATGTAGTGGCTTCCTCATGATGCAAAACTGTGCTAAGTGTTGGGAATATCACAGGCAACAAGACACCTTAAAAGACATGAAAATCCAGGGGCTGCCTATCCTTCATGTCTCTGTGATGATCAGATGAGATGTCTGCATAAATGTCACCTGCCGCCTGGTTTTCAGGAACTGCCGTCACAGGCAAACACTGTTTGCCTGCAGCCTGTTTTCTGAATCCAAGTGTTCTGGTCCCAAGGCCATACCCCACCTTTCCACCAATCCTAAAAGAGAAAAATTTAGGACAAATAAAAAGAAACCTTAATTTACACCATGGGAAGTCAACTTAAGGGACTCATTATCTCACGTGGTGGTACAGTTTCAAGCTATAAATAGGTTTTTAAGAACAGGTTTAGCTAACTCCATAGATGGCGTGGCACCGAGACAGAAGGTAGAGAAGGACCCTGGAGCACCCACCTGCTGAGTGCCTACTCTCAGCTCTGCTGCCCTCCTGGGGCATCTAGTACAGTGGAAGGAGCACTGGACCGGGAGTCAGGGAACCAGGGTTTGAATCCCAGCTCTGCTAACCATCAAGTACATGACCTTGAACTAGTCACTTCACTGCTCCTGCCCCACAGTTTCCTCATCTGTCACATGGGAATACTGAGAGTACCTAGGATCTCTGGTTGTTGGGATGATTACAGTTTAAAAATGACTATGAAGGGGCACCGGGGGGCTCAGTCAGTTAAGCACCTGACTCTTGATTTCAGCATAGGTCTCGAGGGCCATGAGTTCAAGTCTCACGTCAGGCTCTGCGCTGACAGGAGCCTGTTTGGGATTCTCTCTCTCCCTCTGTCTCTCTGCCCCTCCCCCACTCTCTCTCAAAATAAATAAATAAAATTTTTAAAAATGTTAGGGCTGCTGGGTGACTCAGTCGGTTAAGCATCTGACTCTTGGTTTTGACTCAGGTCATGATCCCATGGTTCATGAGTTCAAGCCCTGCATCAAGCTCTGTGTGGATAGCATGGAGCCTGCCTGGGATTCTCTCTCTCTCTCTGCCCCTCCTCCACTCTCTCTGTCTCTCAAAATAAATAAACTTAAAAAAAATTTTTTTTTTTTAACATTTATTTATTTTTGAGAGACAGAGAGAGACAGAGCATGAACGGGGGAGGGGCAGAGAGAGAGGGAGACACAGAATTGGAAGCAGGCTCCAGGGTCTGAGCCATCAGCCCAGAGCCCGACGCGGGGCTCGAACTCACGGACCGTGAGATCGTGACCTGAGCCGAAGTCGGACGCTCAACCGACTGAGGCTGGTTGAGCGTCCGACTTCGGCTCAGGTCATTATCTCTTGGTTTGAGTTTGAGCCCCATATCCAACTCTGTGCTGACAGCTCAGAGCCTGGAGCCTGCTTCGGATTCTGTGTGTGTGTCTATCTCTCTGCTCCTCCCCTGTTCGTACTCTGTCTCTCTCTCTCTCTCAAAAATAAACATTAAAAAAAATTTTTTTAGGGGCGCCAGGTTGGCTCAGTCAGTTGGGTGTCTGACTTCGGCTCAGGTCATGATCTCACGGCTGGTGGGTTAGAGCCCCGCGTTGGGCTCTTGGCTGACAGCTCAGAGCCTGGAACCTGCTTCAGATTCTGTATCTCCCTCTCTCTCTCTCTCTCTCTGCCCCTTCCCCACTCGCACTCTCTTTTTTTTTTTTAATTTTTTTAAACATTTATTTATTATTGACAGACACAGAGCGTGAGCAGGGGAGGGGTAGAGAGGGGGAGACACAGAATCCGAAGCAGGCTCCAGGCTCTGAGCTGTCAGCCCAGAGCCCGACGCAGGGCTCGAACTCACAAACTGCAAGATCATGACCTGAGCCAAAGTCGGTCGCCCAAGCAACTGAGCCACCCAGGCACCCCTCTGTCTTTTAAAAATAAATAAATATTTGAAAATTTTTTAATTGTTTTAAATAAAAAATAAAAAATGCATACGAAGCACCTACTGTATCATTCGGTATTTGGTAAGTGCTCAGTAAACATTTACTAGTATGATTAATCCTCCCCAATCCTATTAGAAATTCACTGTGTGATCTTGAGCAAGTCTCTTTCTCTGGGCTTCAGTTTCCTCATCTGTAAAATGGGAAAATAGTAACCACCCTAGCTCAGGAAAGAACAGTTAAAGTATCACCTATTACTACTATTACTACATGAGCAACCGTACAACAATCGAAAAGTGTGAAGTCTGGGGCCACATTGCCTGGTTTCCAATCCCAGCTCTACCCCCTACTTAGATTCCTTTACTGCTCTGTGCCTGTTTCCTCATACCTAAAATGGAGACAATGATGGTAACTACCTCACAGGGTGGTTGTGAGGATTAAATAAATTAATGCAGGTAAAGTGCTTAGAACAGTGACTGGCACACAGTATTTTAAGTGTTGCGATTACTAAGCATACAGCACTTGGCACCTCAAGTGCTTGGGGCTTTGAAATCAGATAGACCTGCGTCTACATCCCACCCTCCTGGTGGTGTGACTTTGGACAAATCACCACCCTTCCCTGAACCTCAGCTTCCTCTTCTCTACAATGTAAGACGAGAACGACCCCTGCTTCCTTAAGGCACCATGATGCAGCAAAGTGCATGTGCAGCCTGGCACAGGGTAGGTACTCATTCAAAGTGTTTCCCTCCTCTTTCCCTCTTGGTTCCTCTTAGTACTTCTCTCAATGGTGTGCTCTGTCCTTCTGACCCAGACCCACTTCGCAGCTTCTAAGAAATCCCATCGGGGCTAAGGCCACAACTACAAACTGCATGTTTTGGTGGGAAGAACCCTGGACTGGCAGTCGGAAAACCAGGGTTGGCTTGCTTCTTTTTGTAATGGAAGGACTCTGACATGCTGTTTCCAACGTGACCTTGGGCCGTGAGCTTTCTGTCTTTGGGCCTTGGGCTCCTCAGTTCTGTTCCATGATGAGGTTGTTGCCTTTTATTTACATCATGACATTCTGCAATCTTGTGATTTGGTGCCAAAGACCAAGGTTAGGGTTGAGCCTTAGTTGGGCTGGGGATGGAATGGGTGCTGTGGGACTAGTCCTGAGTACCCCCAACATCCTTGGCAGAGGTGACTTGTCAGAGGCAGGATATACCCTAGTGGCAAGTGGTGGGGGTTGGGGGTGGCTCTGCAGAGCTGAGAAATCAGGTCCTCATTGGAAACCTGCTCAGGGAGTGCAGAACCAATCTGTCATCATCCATGTCGGCCCAGCTTTCCGGGGCTGCTCTGGGGGCCTGGTCCTGCTGGATGGGAGGTAGGGGGTGACGAGGGGACCTAGGCCATCCAGAGGCCTCATGCTTTATTCCCCCTCTCAAAGCCTGCTCCTAGTAAAGGACCAGGGAAACCCCCTCATACTCAAGTACACACAAATTTTAACAACTCAAAGCACCTTTGCCCTTTTTTAAAGAGTTTTTTTGTTTGTTTGTTTGTTTGTTTGTTTTTTTTAATAGGGAGTTTTTTGAGATTCTTCCTCTCCCATCCCATTTGTGTTTTTCAATTGAGGAAAGTAACTAGCACAACGCAGAATTAGGGACAAAGGAGAGCACCCGGCTTAAACAAAAAGTAGAGCCAAAGGTGGCATTTGCAGTATCAGGAGAAGGGCTGTACACCTTTAAATACACCTACACAGGTCTACACTGAGGAGGATTGTGGAGGAGGTCTCGACCTCCATCTCTATTAATGCAACAAATACGTAAACAAAGTTCACTAAGGGCCGCGCTTTGATTCCCTCCATTTTCCCGCATGCAGCCATCCGGGCTTGCCTCCCCAGGGCCTTGTTGTGATTTTGGACCAGCCACTTACAATCTCCCGACCCGTACAGTTCCCCATCTGGACAAGGATTATATGCTCCCCTCCCCCCAGGACATATCAAACCTAATCGGGAAGGATTCGATTAGGCTCGATAAGAGCGTTAAGTCATCGGTCACGAGCCAGGCGAAATGACTAATGATGTCTACTCCTCTCCCGCCAAGTTAAAACCTCCCGGTGGCCCACACTCTCAGGATTGGTTCCGGGAGGGGCGTGGCCAGGTCACTGAAAGCCACGCCCCCAGACGTGGGGCAGCCTTCGCCGCGCCCAACCCTGCGGCCCAGGGAAGGGACCCAGCAATGACGTCTCATAACCACTCCCAGTGTAACCCTCCGCCAAGCGAGAAAGTAGTCCCCAACCCATAGCGGACTCCGTCACCCATACTTGGCGACATATAAAATCCTAGACTCTCTCCGGACTGGACTATGGTTCTGAGGCCTCAGGGCGACCTTCCGACACACCGGAAAGCGGTCTTTCTCTGGGTCGGCGTAGGAAGTAGTTCCGGCCTACGGTGGGCCGATGGGTCCCTCCGCAGCGGGGGAAAGAGGATGGCGACCTCGTCGATGCCGGAGTCGGAAAGAAGCACGGCTACGAAAGCGTCAGGTGAGCGTCTGGTAGAGTCAGGTCGCCCCACTGCACCCTGCCGCGAAGTGGGGCCAGAATACGGGGATAGCCGGCGGCGAGCTCCCGGGCCGGCGGGGCTGTCCGAACAGGGCCCCGGGGTCCCAGGCCCTTTAGTCGCTCTCGCACTTGCCTGAGCGGAAACCCGGCGCCGCCACAAGATGGCGTCGGGCCTGGAGCGCAGGCAGCGCCGGGGACAGCCCCGAGTCGCCAGGCCCCGGGACCGTCGCTGTCAGCCCCCTCCGCATGGGAACCAGGGGAGGGGGGGAGCGAGCCACTGACCCAGGGGGCCTGCGGGCTGTACCACCGACCCTGCACCCGGGGGGACTCGGGGGGCCGAAGGGCTGAACCACTGAGCCCGGACAGGGCTCTTAGAGCGAACCACGCTGCGGGAATCATGGAGGGGAGACGAGGAGGGTCAAGATTACCGGCCACTGACCATCCTCCTGGGGCTGGGGAAAGGCTCTAGACTGGGAGGCCAGGCTTCTCGGTCCTGTTTTCCCAAAGCTCCTGTCTCTGTACACGAGAAAGCCCCTCCCCGTCGGGGACTCCGTCATTGCACCTGCGAAATGGGCACACGGGTGCAGCTAGGTGGGCCGTGGTTGCCGGGGCCGGGAAGGAGGCCCACCTGTTCCAGCCCGGGTCACCTCTTCTGGCAGAGTGAAGGATCCAGACCCTGCGAGTCCCTGTCAGGCGGCCCCCCGAGCCGATGGAGGAGAACGAAGTGGAGAGCAGTAGCGACGCGGCCCCTGGGCCTGGCCGGCCCGAGGAGCCCTCTGAGAGCGGCTTGGGCGTGGGCACCTCTGAAGCCGTGTCGGCCGACAGCAGCGACGCCGCGGCCGCCCCGGGGCCGGCTGAGGCCGACGACTCTGGCGTGGGGCAGAGCTCCGACCGCGGCAGCAGCTCTCTGGTATGGACCGTGCTGGCCGGCGTGGGTGGAGGCAGGGACCGCAGGCAGCATGCCTGGCAGTCAAGGGCAGCAGTCAGAAAGGCTGGCTTGTAACTAATATTTGGTTTTGGTTTACTGTGTGTCAGGCACCATGCCAAGCCTCTAACATGGATTTTCTCATTTAAGCCTCATACCTTGTGTTGCATATCCCTCTTTTCCACATCTTACAGGGCACAGAGAGCAAGCCGACAGAGCCAAGGTTCAAATCTAAGCAGTGGCCTTACCCACTCCACTCTCTTCCTTCTTTGAGACGCAGGTGTCCTGGTTCAAGTCTTAACCTCTACCTCCGATTCACTGGGAGACCTCTTTGAGCCTCATTCTTCTGTCTGTAAAATGGAGCAGGAATGCCTGCCTCATAGAGAATACTCTTGGAAATGCTTTGTAAAACTGTCTCCTTCTGGCTCTGCCATTCCTGGCTTTGTGATCTTGGACATGCTACCCCACTTCTAGCTCTCAGTTTTCTCATCTGTAGAGTGGGAATGATAAATACATATGCCTCAATAGGGCTTTTGTGAGGATTAAATGAATTAGCATATACAGAGCAATAGAAACAGTGCTCAGCACATAGTAAGCACTCAGTAAATATTAGCCATTACCATTGTTATTATCTGCAAGATAATGATTTCCAGGACATCACATTGTGGAGCTGCACGATGATGGACCCCATTTTGGGGTCCAGGATTTCATTAATTCAGCAGAGATGGGCCTACCATGTGCCCAGCTTGTGCTGGACCCGGGGGATACAGCAGGACACAAGACAGATGTGAGCCCGGCCTTAATGGAAAGTACCGTCTGACCTAGGACATATTACTCTAGAGTGAACCATAACGGAGGGGACACAGACAACTGCGGCACTGAGGACAGAGGGGTCCTACTTTGGCCTTGGGGGTCAGGGTTAACTTCCTAGAAGAGGTACCAAGTAAATGGTGGCGAGAAGGCTGGGCAGGAATTAACCATGGTGCAACGCTGGGAAGCATTTCAGACAGAGGAAATAGCTAATTCAAAGGCCCAGTGAAAATAGCTCTGCCTGGTTGTTGTGTGGGTGTGGGGATTATGGGGCCTCTTACCTTACCAGAGCCAGGGACCCTGAGACTTGTTCTTGTGTGGCTCTGTGACTGGAGGGCTTCTACTGGTCCTTTGTGGGGCTGACAGTGTGGATGCCTCTACTCACGGTGGCCAAGGAGCTCTATCTAGTGGGTGGCAGCTGGCCCTGCTCCATCCGTGGCTCCTAAAATCCCTGTTTCCAATCACCCAGGAGGAAGTATCTGAGAGCAGCTCCAGCACAGACCCCCTGCCCCACGGCTACCTCCCTGATTCCTCTTCTGTGTCCCGTGGGCCAGTGGAGGGAGTGACAGGCGGCCCCCCAGCACTGGTGCACTCCAGCGCTCTCCCAGACGCCAACATGCTGGTGTCCGACTGCACGGCTTCTTCCTCGGACCTGGGCTCAGCCATTGACAAGATCATCGAGTCCACCATCGGGCCAGACCTAATCCCAAGTGAGTCAGGCAGAGGGCAGTAAGAGCTGACCCACAGGGGTCTTCCTGTGGGGTCCAGCAGCACCAACCATGCAAACTTGGACACATAACCCTGCCACTCTAAGCGTATGATGGGGGAACGGTAGCCTCTGTCTCGTAGTGGTAAGTGAGGTGAGGATTTAATAAGACAGTTCAGTGTAGTGCCTGGCATGGGCATGTGATAAACACTCAATAAATATAGAAATAATAATACTTAATTTGTACTGGAGTTCGTTCTAAGCACTTTACATATGGTAGCTCATTAGTCCTCCCAGTGACCCCAAAAAATCCGGATGCTATTATCATCCTCACAGTCGAGATGAGAGTTTTGAGGTACAGAGGACCCACTGCAACCAGCAGGTGTTGGGCCATGGGCTCAGACGGTCTGACTCCAGATTCTGTACTCGTGATTGACCACACTGTACCTTCTGTTGTTAATGGTGTAAAGGCCACAGTCTTCAAATAGTCCCGGGGTGGTGTGGAAAGCCAACCCTGAGAAAGTGGTGCAGGGGCTAGGCCTTGACCTTGGAGAAGTTTGGAGACAGGAAGGGAGACTCTCCAGGTTTAGTGGTCAAAGGGGGGGCAGCTGGGGTAGCCATGGCATCTGTGTGACCGTAGGCCAGCTCCTGGGCCAGCGTGTCGTGCACACTAGACCTCCCAACAGCCCTGTTCTGGGTGGGGGCGTGGACAGGGGCAGGGCACAGATGAGGCTCAGGGGGGCAATGCAGCTGGTTCATAGTTGCATGGGTGAGCCAGAATGAATATGGGCGGTGACAGTTGTCATTGTCAGCTGGGAATCCCCTCCCCCCATCTCTGCCCAGGCTGCATCACCGTAACCAGTGCTGAGGATGGCGGAACCGAGACTGCCCGGTACCTGATCCTGCAGGGCCCGGACGATGGTGAGACCCCAGGCAGCAGACCCAGGGCGCCCTGCAGTGGGCGAGGGAGTTGGAGAGGGAGGCTCCGCCACAAACTCACTGTGTGATCCTAGCAGGTCGTCCTCTGCTCCGGGCCCTAGTTTCCCCACTGCCACTCTGGCGGGGGGTTGGGTTCTAGGATCCCTGGGCCTGCCTGGGAGGGACAGCTGTTGCTCATGGCCAACCTTCCCCTCCACCCCCCGCCCTCCGACTCCCTCACCCACCCACAGGTGCCCCCATGGCTTCGCCGATGTCCAGTTCCACCTTGGCCCACAGCCTGGCAGCCATCGAGGCCCTGGCTGACGGCCCCACATCCACATGCCTAGAGCCCCCCGAGGAGGCGCGGGGGAGGCCCAGCTCCCCAGCACAGCCGCCCCCAAGCTCTGGTACCGAGGAGCCAGACCTGCAGAGCCTGGAGGCCATGATGGAAGTGGTGGTGGTACAGCAGTTCAAGTGCAAGATGTGCCAGTACCGGAGCAGCACCAAGGCCACGCTGCTGCGCCACATGCGGGAGCGGCACTTCCGACCAGGTGCGTTGACGGCGGCCTGCCTGGCTGGGGCTGTGGGGGGGGGGGGGGGGGTGCCGCCAGCCAGACGTGGCGAGCTTCTCTTCTCTTCACAGCAGCAGCAGCAGCAACCGCAGCCGGTAAGAAGGGGCGTCTGGTAAGGAAGTGGGGTACCTCTGCCAAGACCCCAGACGAAGAGGGGCCAGAGGAGGAAGATGATGATGACATTGTCGACGCTGGTGCCATTGACGACCTAGAGGGTAGGCCACCTTAGCTCCCAGGAGTGCCATCCCCTTCCCCGTCTACAAATACCGAATTCCCTCTGGCCCACATGGAGGACTGGGAAAGAGGAATTGGTACACATGTGTGCCTCCGGTATAAAACAGGAGTTGGGGCTCTGGGGTCAGGACCTCTGTGTGCGGCTGTGGAGACTGCACGCTGAAAAAGAGCACCACTTAAGAGGGCCACGTTCACATTTGTCCAACAGAAATAGAATAAGCTGCATGTAAACTTCTTACATAGCTTTGTAGCTGTGCTTTAAAAAGTTAAACAAAAAAGATAAAATTAAGCTTTATCAGAATTATCAGTGGGTTGTTTTACTTTGCGTTTTTATACTAGTCTTCTGAAAGCCAGTATGTATTTTACACTTAATTATCTGTTACTGAAAAAAAAAAAAATTATGTGTTAGTGTAGACAAGGCACAATTTCTCGGTCGTTGCATATGGCCAGTGGCTCCTGCACTGGATAGCATAGTCGTCACAGTTTATAGACTTCATTGTTTATTCAATTATCTTCTAACAATGGCTGTGAAGTGTCTTAAGAAACGGGCACCTTTTTCTGATTTTCATAGTGGAGCTGCCTGAGTTGGCGGTAGGAGTCAGGAAAGGTGCAGAGAAAGGGGCTTGGAGAGAGGCACTCATAGTCAGCTAGTGGGAGGCCAGGAGGGCTTTTTGGAGGGAGGCATCACTGGTTGATAGGCTTGAAGGAGGAGTAGGCAGGGATGGGAAGTGGGCCTCTTCCTAGGCAAGTTGGGCCAGGGATTAGGGCTGAAAGGGCGGGTCTGGCACTGATGCCCACCTTTGCTTGCGGCCCCCACAGAGGACAGTGACTACAATCCGGCCGAGGATGAGCCCCGGGGCCGGCAGCTACGGCCCCAGCGCCCTACTCCCAGTACCCCAAGACCCCGAAGGAGACCTGGCCGGCCTCGGAAGCTGCCTCGCCTGGAGACCGCGGACCTCTCAGATGGTGAGAGTTGGTCACGTGGGGCCGTGTGGGGGGCTGAGGGATGGCCTCCTTCCCTGCTTGCTTCTGTGGAGCCCTGGGGACTGAGGGTGCCACTCAGGGCAGCACATACCAAGTCAGGGTGACCTGAAGGCCGCCTCATAAAGGGACGGTCCTCCGAGACCAAGCTTCAGAAACCCTGATAAGCAATATATCAGCTTTGTGACAGGGCCTCTCGGTGGTAAGATGTTGGAGCGCGGGAGAAGTTTGAATCTTTATAATTGAACTAAGAAGATAAGTTATAAGTGTGATTACTGAAATGAGAACAAGTCTGAGGGCTGAAACTGTGTCCAAGAAACACTGGGTTGGAGCATTACAGGCTGGGGACTAGAAAGCACGATCATGGCCATGAATGGCCCCACCACCTACTGGCTGTGTGACTCAGAGTGTGTTATTTTGCCTCTCGAATCCCCTGTTCCCTTGTTAGGAATTCAGGTGATAGCATCTGGCTTTTCGGGATCGCTTTAAGGGGTAAACATACACACACAAAAACACATGATAACTGTTTTTGTATGTGCTGTATAGGGGAGATTGTTACACATTTTCAGTGTCTTTTTTAAGAATAGCGTTTTATTAAGGTCTGTATGGGAAGGCACACACATCCTAAGTGCAAGGCTTAGGGAATTTTCACAAGATGAATGCACCTGTGTAGCTGAGCATCCCAATCAAGAAGCAGGATGTTGCCAGCATTGTCTATGTCACTTTTAATTTTTAAAACATTGCATTGGAATACAATGGATGTTTTTGAATAGGTAGCACATTCAGACTATTCAGACTTCAAAAGGTTAGGAGTGCGTGCAGTGATGCTCTGTCTTCTCTCTTCCTCCCATCTGCCCTCCAGCCACCCGGCCTCCCTAAAGAAAGCCAATGTTAAAGTACTGCTGTCGTTCCCAGACCCTAGAATGTTCCCATGAGGTCACTAGAGCAGCACTTATCGTCTCCATCTGACAGATGGGAAAATGAGACTCAGAGAGGCGCGAGGAGGCACCGAAGTCTGGTGTCAGAGCTGAGCTGGCACACGGGTCTCTTGACGGGGAGGTCGCCAGCTCTCTTGCTGCTGCCGCAGACCGTCCTGTTTAAGTTGTGCCGTCTAGCAGCATGTCAGTTGCAGGAGGGGCCTGTGTCCACCCTGCCCTCTGGCGCGGGCTGCCTGCGTCTGTCCCACGGCCTGACGTGCCCATCAGTGGTCTGTGACAGTGGTTGAAGGAAGTATTTTGGCTGGCCTCTGGCACACCTGTCCGTGTCTGTCCTGGTGCGTCCGTGGCTGATTTGCCACCATGTGCGTGACAGGTGTGGAAGGAGAGCCTCTAGTGAGTTCCCAGAGCGGACAGAGCCCACCGGAGCCTCAGGATCCCGAGGCACCCAGCTCCTCCGGCCCGGGATGCCTGGTTGCCCTGGGCAAGGCCGATAGGGGCCCCGTGGAACCCGGCGTGAGCCAGTCGGATGCAGAGAACGCAGCCCCCTCTTGCCAGGATGAGCCCGATGCCCCACCCCGCCGCCGGGGCCAACCCTCCAGGCGCTTCCTCGGCAAGAAATACCGCAAGTATGTGGAGCAGAGATGAGGGTAGGGGGAGACAGCCCGGCGGCCCCAGCCCAGCCACACCTCTTCCCAACACCCTCCTGGCAGGTATTATTACAAGTCACCCAAACCGCTCCTGAGGCCCTTCCTGTGCCGCATCTGCGGCTCCCGCTTCCTGTCCCATGAGGACCTGCGCTTCCACGTCAACTCCCACGAGGCCGGGGACCCCCAGCTCTTCAAGTGCCTGCAGTGCAGCTATCGCTCCCGCCGCTGGTCCTCGCTCAAGGTGCGCGGCGGGGAAGGGCAGGCGCGGCACGGGACCAACGTGAAGGTGCCAGGAGGGAGTGGAGTTGACGGGTCGTTCGCTGGCACCTTCTGCCCCTTCGCAGGGCACGTGCCTGGCCGCTGCCGTGCTGAAGGAGCTGAGGGGGGAGCCGCGGGCACTTCCGCAGGCTGCACGCGGCATAGTGGCGTCGCATCTTCAGGGGGGCTGTTCACGCCGCAGCCAGCACTGACGTGCCTGTTCACCACACGCACTGGCAGATGGCAGGGAAACGGGCTTTCCCTGATTCTGTGTGTTAGAAAGTTTTCCGGTAGGTGGCCGTCAGGTGTCTCAAGAAAGGGGCTCTTTTTTTATCATTTATCCAAAAGCGCCAGTGGGCTTGCTGTGACCCTGAGCCGTTTTTATCCAGTACCTGGGCCTGGCAGGCAGGCACGCACGCTCGGGTTCCAGGCTTGCGCAGCCTGGAGAGGCTGTAGGTATCGATAGTGCCATTGTACTGACCCAGGAAACCGTGGCTTGGCCAAAGTGAGGCAGAGAATTGGCCGCGGTGGGGAGTGGGGGCCACCCGAAGCACAGCTGGTCAAAGCCCCCGTGCTTTCTGCACGCGGTAGTTCCTCCCCAGACAGGGCCCCGTGACCTGGAAGTTGTTCTCCGGAGCCCTAACGGGGCTGGGCTGTGCCGGAGTACGCTGGGGCCGTGCCGCTTGGGTTTGGCTCCAGGCTCCGCTGTTCACAGGGTCACCGTGGGACCCCAGCACGTCCCTTCCCTGTGAGCCTCAGTTTCTGCCTCCGTCAGGTGGTGAGCTGGCACAGGGCCTGGTGCCAAGTAGGTGCCCGTGTTGGGGAGAGTCCCCAGCCCTCACAGGCTCTCCGGCCCTTCCTGCACTCGTTCTGGGAGCAGCTCTGAGGCTGTGGGCACAGGTTGGCGGGGAGGGGGAAGCCAGCCCCAGCCCACTATCCTCTTGCCTCTGTCCTAGGAGCACATGTTCAATCACGTGGGCAGTAAGCCCTACAAGTGTGGCGAATGCAGCTATGCCAGCGTCTACCGGAAGGACGTGGCCCGGCACGCAGCCGTGCACAGCCGAGACCGGTCAGTGTGCGTGGGTGGGGTGGGCCAGGGCAGGAAGCAGAGGCCCGGCGTGACCACATTCCCCCTTTACTGAGCACCTGCTCTGGGCCACACTATTCACAGCACGGCATAGACCTGCGAAAGATAAGGCCGTTCATCCCAGCTCATGTGGCTCAGAGCAGTAGCAGGGCCTGAAGGGTTCTTGTTCCGTCTCTTCCCTGCTATGAGCTTTGTAAGATGGGGACAGTCATTGTTGAGGGGATTAAAGGAGCTCAGTAAATGATCTAAAGATCTTGTAGACTCCCGACTCTCAGCACTGACAGAGCAGACATGGGACAGATGGGTGGAGGAAAATCCTTAGGGGCCCTGTGATTGCTCACTACGTTGTCGTTAGATCTACAGCTTTGGGAAGGAGTTCACTCTGCTTAGGGTGGTACGTGAGCAGAGGTCGGATACAGGAATTCAGGAGAAAAGTGACTTTCAAATTGTGCTTGTGGGAAAGGTTGCTCTCCATGATGCTAATGGGTTTTCTTAAGAAAAGGGGAGAGCGGAAGTAAGATTAGAGACACCAGGTTGAACACCTGCTTCGCCAGCTCTTTTCTACAGGACTTCTCAGGGCCTTTAAAATGCACGTGTATTTTGTGACAGGAAGAAGGCACCATTCTAGAATTTGTTTACAGCGTGCCTCTTAGCATTTCCTAGCAAACTCCACTTGGGGAAGCCCTATTCTGAGAGAAGGGCTTGGCTGGGCAGAAGGGACACTCAGGGCTGAGACGGTCCGGTCAATGTGAGAGAGTTTGTGGTGGGGTTGGGGAAGCAGTGGTCTAACCTCTATGCCTTTCTTCCTCAGGAAGAAGAGGCCAGATCCGGTGAGTCTGGGGCCTGTCCTGGGAAGGGAGCCTGCTTGAGGGCTGCTTATCAGGTGGGGGCAGGAGGTGAGGTCTCCCCCTCTCTCCTCCCCTTCTCTCTTCATCTGGTCCCGTCTTGTCCCTTCCCAGACTCCGAAGCTGAGCTCCTTCCCGTGCCCTGTGTGTGGCCGTGTGTACCCCATGCAGAAGAGACTCACACAGCACATGAAGACACACAGCACTGAGAAGCCCCACATGTGTGACAAGGTGGGTGGGGCCAAGGGCTGGGGGCAGGGGCTCAGGGTCTCCCTGGGCAATCTCCCATCTCTAACTCACCCTACCCCTCACAGTGTGGAAAGTCTTTTAAGAAGCGCTACACCTTTAAGATGCACCTGCTCACACATATCCAGGCTGTCGCCAACCGCAGGTATATTCCTAAGGAGGTCCCTGGGGCTGGAGCACCCCACCCGACCCCACCACTGAGCTTTCCTCCAACCACCTCCAGGTTCAAGTGCGAGTTCTGTGAATTTGTTTGTGAGGACAAGAAGGCACTGCTGAACCACCAGCTGTCCCACGTCAGCGACAAGCCATTCAAATGCAGCTTTTGCCCCTACCGCACCTTCCGAGAGGACTTCCTGCTCTCCCATGTGGCTGTTAAGCACACAGGTCAGGCCAGCCCCACCCTGGCCTGAGGGCAAGTTGGTGAGCCCTCCACTTGCCATGCCCCTAGGCGGCAGGCTCGGCTTTGTCCTCTTCCTCCCCCTCGGCAGCCAGCCGGGCTTCTCAGGTGTCAGGACATCCCCTCTGGGGTGTCACCAGCTCTCTTGGGCTAAGCCAGCTCTTCTCTGTGTGGCCAAGGGCTAACTTGCTATGAGAGGGAGTCAGAGCACCTACCATGTGGTGGTTGCCAAAGTGAGTTCTGTTTGTGTCTGGAGCCCTGTCTGTACTGGGCGCTGGGTGCTGGGGAAGAGGAGTTTCTGGAGGCCCCAGTCTCACACGTGAAGTGGGAGAAGCAGCGTCACATGCTCGGCCCACAGAAGGCGGACAGAACAGTCGGTTCTTTCTCCTCCTCGCGCGCAGCCCTCTGATGGGCACGCTAGAGATGAGACACCGTGGTGGGCCAGATCCCTGTCTACCCGGGAGGGATGGTTCGTAGAAGTGTGTGGTCACCTGACATGAAAATAAGACGCTCCTGGGAAGGCTGGGAGTGCCGGAGGTGGGCCTGGTTCCTCTCTGTCCTGGCCCAGCAGATCGGACAGCGGCGTGTGTTGGGAGCGAAGCCCCAGCAGTGAATCCCTCAGAGGGGTCCTTGGGACTACGGAAGGCTTCCCAGAGAGGGTGGGGAAGCCTAAGCGTCCCTTCCCGTGTGCCTGCAGGGGCCAAGCCCTTCGCCTGTGAGTACTGCCATTTCAGCACCCGGCACAAGAAGAACCTCCGCCTGCATGTACGGTGCCGGCACGCAAGCAGCTTCGAGGAGTGGGGGCGGCGCCACCCTGAGGAGCCCCCTTCCCGCCGTCGCCCCTTCTTCTCTCTGCAGCAGATCGAGGAGCTGAAGCAGCAGCACAGCGCGGCCCCCGGGCCACCCGCCAGCTCCCCAGGGCCTCCTGAGGTAAGCTCCGCCAAGCAGGCAGCAGATAGAAGGGACTGGGGAGCATGGGCCAGGATGACCGTGTCCTGTCACCCCTCCAGTCCCTGGCATCCTCATTTACACATTGAGGTGACAAAATGGCCCCAGCTTCTCCAGTTGAGCAGATGGGGTCACAAACATGTCAGCCCTAAGCTCAGAGTGGGCGTGGCTTTCCAGTGCTAGTAATAGAGAATGGAAATATGAGTTTAATTGTGGCAATAGTTCATTTTTCTCTTGCATAAAAGAAGTCCAAAGGTTAGCAGTTTAGAGCTAGTTTGGCAGCTCTGTGGTCAGTCATCAGGGACCAAGTTCTCTCAGTATTTTTTCCCAGTCATCCTAGGCATACGACTTTCATCTTTGTGGTTGCCTCATGGTCCAGTATAGCTGCAGGAGCTCCAGCCTTCTAGCCACATCCCAGGCAAGAAGCAGGAGGAAGGGATGGGAGAAGGGCAGAAAGGAAGCCTGCCATCTCTCCCGTCTGTCTTCCTCGTGAACTTAACCGGAAGCTCCTGCTTAGCCACAAAGCCACGCTTTACCTAGCTGCAAGGCAGGCTGAGAAGTATAGTCTCATAGCTGAGTATACCACCTACTCTTTTTGTGCGCCAGAAGATGGACCACTGCGAAGTGCTGGTAGAACACAGCCTCTAGTGTCAGTCTTGTGTTCAGACCCCAGTTCTGCTACTTACTCGCTGTGGGATTTTAAGCAGTCGCTTCATTTCTCTGAGCCTCGGTCAGTTCATCTGTGGCACCGAACTGATAAATACCTGGCATTGTAGTTGTGTGAAGATGAGACAAGCCGGCAGATGTGAAGTGCCTGACACAGAGGAGGTGCTTGGTAACCAGTGCTCGAATCTGAGCTGCCCCCTCTCAGGTTTGGCCACACCCCACCCCGCAGATTCCCCCAGAGGCAGCACCTTTCCAGGCACCTGAGACCCCCCCACTGCTCTGTTCCGACACCCTTGGTGGCGCCACCATCATCTACCAGCAAGGTGAGCCCTGGGGGAGCGGGGGAGCCTGGGGAGCGGGGCAGGGGCGGGGCACGTGCCAGGGCTGGAGGAGGGAGAGAGGGGGCCCCGGCCCATCCTAAGGCTCAGGTCTCACCCGACCCAGGAGCTGAGGAGTCAACGGCAATGGCCACGCAGACAGCCTTGGATCTGCTGCTGAACATGAGTGCTCAGCGGGAGCTGGGGGGCACAGCCCTGCAGGTGAGCTGCCCGGGGCCGCCGCCTCCCCCGTGCCGCCACCTTAGGCGCCCGCTGTGCACTGGACACTGGGAGGGGAGGAGGGTGGTGAGGCAGACGTGCCCTGCCCTCGGGGTGCGCCCAGTTAACTGGGAGACGGTCCACTGAAACCCTGTGGGCAAACACAGAGGAGGGGGACCCACTGTGCCAGGGAGGTCAGAGGGGCTTCCGCTCAGCTCCAGTCACCAGCGGCCTCTGCCAGGCTGAGCGGTAAGCGCTGCTCTCGTGGCTTCTGGGGTCCCGCTGGTTCAGGTCTCCTAGCTCTGCGGCCGCCCTGTACTGCAGGTCCCGGCCAGCTTCTCATCCAGCCTAGCACCCTCGTTCCGCGACACCCCCTCCCACAGCCCGGAGGCTCCCAAGGCTCCCTCCCCTCTAGCCTGTCTTAGCCCTGAACCTCATGCCCAGCAGACCCCCTGCCCCCAGCTCATCATCTTCACTTCTGCCGCCTTCTGGCCGCCTGGGGTCACCCTTCCACTACCCCTGCCCTGCCCGCACTGCACACCCCACACTCCTCTAAGGTAGGGAGAGGTTTGTTATCGGTCTCCCAGCCTCTCGAAAAGATGTAGAATGTGTGTTGAGATGATAAATTCCAGGAACTGGGAGCAATGATGTGCTTCCAGGGGCTGGAGGGCAGACAGAACTCTGTGGAGGGGGGGAGCCTGGTATTGGGCCTGGGGACCTCCGTAGGGTTTCATTATGCCTTTGGGGGTGTTTGGAAGTTCTACGTTTTTAGTTAGTTAAATCAGTCTTTCATGGTTTTTGCCTTTGATATCATCCCTAGAAAGGCCTGTAATCACCCCAAGATTATATAAACATTCGTATATTCTTCTTAGGGTTTCTTTCTGCTTAGGGTTTCATTTTTTTACACTTAAATGTTTACTCCACCTGGAATTTATTTTTGGTGTATACAGAAAGGTAGGGGACTCGCTTTTTTTTTTTCCCAAAAGTTGTACAGTGTAGTATATCAAATCTTCCCCTGTGGTTGGAAATGTCTGCTTTATCACGTTCTAGATTCCCATATATATAGGAGCCCATTTCTATACAAGTTCTGTTTTATTGCTGTCTGTTGTTCTCATGCCAGTTTTTTTTTTTTTTAAATCTGATTACAAAAACATATGTTAAACCAAAATGACCATTAGGAAATGTTCTATACAGAAAGTGAAAGTCCTGAACTCCCCCCCCCCCCCCCCCCCCCCCCCCAGCGGCAAATAGGCATGTCTCCAGTTTTGACCACATACAGGCTAACATGGAGACATTGTTTCTAAAAAAAGATGGGATCACACAATTCATGCTCATCAACACCTCCGCTTTTGCTTGCTCGGGAGTGTGTGAGGCGTGGCCTGGCCGGCACACAGAGTCCTCTCTGTTACTGTTCCCATTTCACATCCCCAGGCCACTACACCGTAGAGATGCTGTGAGCGCGTGAGCGCGTTCCGTCCTATATTGCTTGGGTTTCCAGCTTTTTGTCAATCAGGGCAGTGCTTTAGTGCACATTTCAGGTGGTCCTAAAACATTCTTCAGTTGTAAAAAAAAAAAGCCTCCTAGAAGTAGAATCGGCGGGTCTGAAGGTGTGAAGCCTCATAAAAAGACAGTTTATGTGACCACCTCTCGAACTGCGCTCCCTTCCACCCTTGCCAATGCTTGGGTATCCCGAGCTTTAGAAATGTCTTCCGCATGGCAGAAGTATGTTTCATGGTTTTGGTTTTTTATATATATAATTTTATAACCGTAAATGAGTTTGAACTATGTTCGTAGACCATTTTATTTTCTGACTTGTGTCCTGTATCTGTTTTTCTATTGTTGGTGTTTTTAGCGTCACTTTGCAGGAGCTCTTTGCAGATGAGGGAGACTCCCCTTTTCTCGTATTTATTGTTAAATACCCCCTCCCCCCATTTCTTTGTTTTCTAATTGCAGTTTATGGTTTGTTTTGCTGTAGGCTTTAGCATCTTTTTCTGTCACGATTATAGAAAAATCTTCCCACCCCAGATCATAAAATATTCATCCACATTTTCTTTTCATATACTTAGAGTTTTATTACATTTCGGTCTTTAATCTATTTGAAGCAGGCTCTGGAGCAAGATGTGAGGTCAAGCTTTTTTCTTCTTAAATGGTTTGCTAGCTGTCCCTTTACCAGGATTTCTCAATCTTGGCCTTTTGTGCCAGATAGTTCTTCGTTGTGGGGGCTATCCTGTGCGTTGTGGGGTTGTCAGCTGCATCTCTGCAGATAACTCCTAGGTGCCAGGACCACCCCTCTTCCGATTGTGACCACCAGAGAATGTCTCCAGACGTTGCCCGACGCCCAGGGAGGGCAGGGTTGCTCTCCCCGGGTCTTGTTTCTTTGCAGGTGCCAGGCAGGGCTGGGAGAGCCAGGGGGTGTGTTAGATCACACAGTGGGGTTTGTACAAATGAGTGGTGGTGGCACGGGCCCTGGCCAGTGTGGGTGAGCTGTGAGGCCCCGCGTGCCAGCCTCTGTACCTGCTTATAACACCCTCTGGTTCCCTCACAGGTGGCCGTGGTGAAGTCGGAGGACGTGGAAGCAGAGTTAGCCTCCCCTGGCGAGCAGCCTTCCCCGGCAGGTGCCGCTCCCCAAGTGGTCACCCTCCACGTGGCAGAGCCGGGGAGCAGCCTGGCAGCAGAGAGTCAGCTGGGTGCCCCCGACCTGCCCCAGATCACCCTGGCACCCGGTCCATTTGGTGGGACTGGCTACAGTGTCATCACAGCACCCCCTATGGAGGAGGGGACATCGGCTCCTGGCACACCTTACAGGTGAGACCTGCTGCCCGCAAGACCCCCTTCAGCCATTTACAAGGTGTGCTGGGAGGTGCCAGAGAAGGGCTCTACCTGCTCGAGCTTAGTTGGCAGGAGGCGAAAATCCTAATACATACCATGTGATTAGCCATCGGAGTCTCTCTTGTTAGGAGGTTGGAAGCTACTATTTTTTGGTCTCGTAGATGTTCCAGGCACTAGACCTAAACACCTAAACATTTGGTGCACTCACCAAAACCATTCTCGTGAGATCCAGGTGTCCCTCATCTCACAGGTGAGGAAATAGGCCAGGGACATGGAATAACTTACCTAAGGTCAGATATGTAGTGAGGAGTCGAACTTTGGGTTCCAAAACCATGTGCCCTTTGTTCTGGGTGATCCCTGAACACACCTGGGTGATTCCAGTTCTGACCTCCAGAGCCAGCTCGGGCTCCTTGCCGGCATTGGAGGCCTGACAGCTGCCCTGTGTCCTCCACACCCAGCAAGTTCAGGGCAGAAAGACTGTGTGCTCGCTGCACTCCTGGGCAGCCTAAGAAAGCCCTTAATCCAAGCACCAAAGTACCACAGTGTGTGGCCGGGGTGGAAAGCAGGACCCCTGGGCTGGCGGCAGGCAGCCCAGTCTCCACATCTGCCCTCCACTCTCGGCCCCTGCTTGCCTCCCATGCTGGCCCACCCGCTGCCGCACTCGGCCAGACCCGGGCTGGAGCGCTGGGCTTCGCTGCCTCACCGCCATCACCCCTCAGTTGATGACTTGCTCGGGGAAGAGGACTCCTGTGGCCTTCCATCCCCTCCTAGAACCCCACCTCATTCCTCCCCCCACTCGGTGCCCACAGCGAGGAGCCCCCAGGGGAGGCAGCCCAGGCCGTGGTCGTGAGCGACACCCTGAAAGAAGCTGGCACCCACTACATCATGGCAGCCGATGGGACGCAGCTGCACCACATTGAGGTGAGGCTTGGGGTGGCTGACCCCGCCCCCGCTCCCCGTCAGTCCCCCCCCCCCCCCAATCCTCCCCAGTCCGTCATGCGCCCCCATCTGTCTACAGCTGACTGCAGATGGTTCCATCTCCTTCCCGAGTCCGGATTCGCTGGCCCCTGGAGCCAAGTGGCCGCTGCTGCAGTGTGGAGGGCTGCCCAGAGATGGCCCTGAGCCCCCATCTCCAGCCAGGACCCACCGGGTGGGAGACCCCCAGGGCTCTGCCTCCCCACCTCCTGCAGCCAGCAAAGCCCCGGGCCTGGTAGTACCCCCCTCACCGCCACCTGCAGGCACGGCATCATCAAAGAAGTTTTCCTGCAAGATCTGTGCCGAGGCCTTCCCTGGCCGAGCAGAGATGGAGAGTCACAAACGAGCCCACGCCGGGCCTAGTGCCTTCAAGTGCCCCGACTGCCCCTTCAGTGCCCGCCAGTGGCCCGAGGTCCGGGTAGGTGCTGCCCCCTGGTGCTCATCTGGCCACTTGTTTGTGTAACAGACTTTAACTGAACACCGCAAGCCGGGCCCGCTGTCCCTCTCTGGGGTCGGAGAGGACTCTGAGGCCTCGGCATTGAGGGAGCTCTGTCTGGTGGGGAAGCAAACCAGATGGTGTGACTAATGCCCCACGGTGTCCCCAGTGTGAACAGAATGCATATGGCGGAGCAGAGACAAACCGGGAACAGGTCGCGTGGACTCGGGGTGCTGGCAACAACCAGGCTGGGCCCGTAGGGGCAAAGGCACAGGCACGGCAGCACCAGGCACGTTTAGGGAAACACAAGGCCTCTAGAGTAGGGAACGCACACGGTACGAGGAAGGTGGTGGAGACCATGGAGAAGGCGAGGAGGGAGCAGTTCTGGGTAGGAGGCGGGGGTCCCTTTTGAGGACCACCAGTTTTCACTGCCACCGTGCACCAGATCCTCACAGCAGCTCAGTGAGGGGAGCAGGGCCTAGAACCCTAGAACATCAGGGCTGGAGGAGACCTCCAGGGAGGGGTTCCTTCATCTGAACCTGTACCTTACGTGACAGGGCGGTAACCTGAATCTAAGCAGGGACACGACTTCCTAAGTGACCTGATGGCGGGGCCTGTGGCTTTGCCCTCTCTTGGCACACAGCAGCACCAGGTCTTGGTCTGGTTTGTACTTGTCACCCAGTTCTTCCATCTGAGGACAGACTCCCCAACAGTTGTCTCGGTGGGAGGCTGCTTGTCCTCACCTGGCCAGTGCCCCTGACTCTGCTTCTGCTCCAGGCCCACATGGCACAGCACTCGAGCCTGCGGCCCCACCAGTGCAGCCAGTGCAGCTTTGCCTCCAAGAACAAGAAGGACCTGCGGCGACACATGCTGACCCACACCAACGAGAAGCCTTTTGCGTGCCATCTCTGTGGGCAGCGGTGAGGCTGGGGACAGGCGGGTAGGGGCTGCTGGGCACGCGTGACGGGACTGCCCTGAGCCTTCTTCCCTCCCCCACAGTTTCAACCGGAATGGGCATCTCAAGTTCCATATCCAGCGGCTGCACAGTCCTGATGGGAGAAAGGCGGGGACACCTACTGCCCGGACCCCAGGCCGGACCCCCACCCAGACCATCATCCTGAACAGTGATGATGACACGCTGGCCACGCTGCACAGTGAGCCGCCCCTGGGAGACCAGGGTGGGTGCTGGGGCACCTCAGGTTTCCCTGGATCCGCTGTGTGAGCACCCTCTCTTCTCTGCCCAGCTGCACTCCAGTCCGGTCATGGGGTCCTGGGGCCAGAGCGGCTACAGCAGGCACTGGGCCAGGAACACATCATTGTCGCCCAAGAGCAGACAGTGACCAATCAGGTGAGAGCCTGGATTGGGGCCCTGCTGGCAAGTCACAGGCTGGGGTGGGGGCACACAGAGCTGAGGCTAGAGCTGACTTGGTCCTGGCAGGAAGAAGCCACCTATATCCAAGAGATCACCACAGCTGATGGCCAGACAGTACAGCATCTGGTTACCTCTGACAACCAGGTGAGCACCTGCTCAGCCAGGAGAGCCCGCCCTGCCCCTCCCCCAGACTCCACTCTGGGGAGGACCAGTACTTCCCCAACCACTCCTCCCAGGGTCTGTGCGGCTGCCATCGTTGATGGTGGGTGTCCCTGGCCCCCTGCTCAATCTTCCTGGTTCAGCAGGGCCCCCAGCGCCTGCCTCTTCTCCACCCTTCTCCAGGTACAATACATCATCTCCCAGGACGGAGTCCAGCACCTGCTCCCCCAGGAATATGTCGTGGTTCCAGAGGGCCATCACATCCAGGTGGGCCAGGCCTGGGCAGGGATGGGAATGAGGGGAGGGGTGGACAGCCTCTTCAATCACCAGATCGGCTTCCTCTCTCCAGGTACAGGAAGGCCAGATCACACACATCCAGTATGAACAGGGGGCCCCGTTCCTCCAGGAGTCCCAGGTAGGACCTTTGGGGAATTGTGCAGAGTTGGGGCAGAGGCAGTACTCCTCCAAGGCCACATCTCACTGGCTTCTCCCCTCTAGATCCAGTATGTGCCCGTGTCCCCAGGCCAGCAGCTTGTCACACAGGCCCAACTGGAGGCGGCAGCACACTCAGCAGTCACAGGTATGGGGTGGGACCCTGAAAACCATGGGGACCCAGCCCCAGCTTCTGGGGCCTCAGGCTCACCGTCCTTTCCCCTCCCCTGGCAGCGGTGGCCGATGCTGCTATGGCCCAAGCCCAGGGCCTGTTTGGCACAGAAGAGGCAGTGCCTGAACACATCCAACAGCTGCAGCACCAGGGCATCGAGTACGACGTCATCACCCTGACCGATGACTGAGCCCCAAGGGCCCAACGCAGACCGTGGATATTGGGGCCAGCCATGTTAGGGGTGGGGGGACCCAGTGGGACTCACCTCCCTGTTCCACCTTAGGGTCTCCAGACACTGGGCAGCCAGCATCCTGTCACTCTAAGAGAGCCAGACCTGTGCTGCTGGCTTTAGGGGACAGCCATGGGCCCCAGCCAGGACATGCGGGGTGCCCTAGCCTGCAGGCAGGCTTTGGGGAGAAAACTTTATTTTTGTTTGGATGGACCCACTGGCCCCTCAGTCTCAATAAAGGGACCAGAGTCCAGTCCTGACCATCTTACTTTGTCGGCAAGGACTTGGGAAACAGAGAGGAAGAGCCTGTCACAGCTCCCAGGAGCTGCCAAGCCCCACAGTGCGGCCTGCCCGGCCTCTCAAAGTGCAGTGGCCCGACAGCAGGGCAGGCCCTTGGGGCAGAGGCCTGATACTGGGACAGATGGCTGAGCTGGTAAGAGCCCCCTAACCCCCACCCCCCAGCACCTTCAGACCCTCTTCCTCCCCTGGGCTCCAGGGGGACATCTGCTCCATGCCTAGAGGTCCTCAGGACAGCTCAGCCGGGTGCCTGTCTGTACAGAGGCCATACCCTAAAGCCCATGGTGGCTCAGAGCTGCTCTTCCTCCTGACCCTTGACTGTGAAACATACCTGGCTGCTCACTCACTGTGGTGGCTGCAGGTCAAGCAGGAGTCTAGCTCGCTACCTGGGCACAGCCTCCCGTCCTCTGCTCCCTAGAGGTACGAGGGCAGGCCTGGCTGTGGGAGTCTGGGACTTACAGATGGATGGTGCTGGGCTCTGGACTCTTCAGACCCGATGGACACAGGCAGAGGCCACCAGGGACCCAACTGTGGGGTCAGCAGGGTGAGAAGTTAGACACTGGATCCCGGGGCTGGGGCGTGGAGGCCCAGGGGTCCAGAAGGTGAGCCTGAATGTAGAGGGTGTGGTCCCAGGACTAGCTCCAGACTCTCCGCCTTCTCTGCCCTCAAGACCCTCACGCATTCTTAGGGAGGCTTCTGTATTTCCTTTTACAAATGAAACGAGGTGGCAATAAGATGGTATGGATGGGGGGTGGGGGGTGGGTAGGAAGGGAAGGGATGGGGCCTATTTACACGGGAGCTGGAGCAAGTTTGAGGTGAGGAGTCAGGGGATCGGGCAGGGAGGGGGAGCCCTGGCAGAGCCATAATCTTCCTATGTCACTGGCAGCCTGAGCCCTGCTGCCACCTCAGGGGGAGGGTCCTGGGGTCTGCTCAGCCCCAAGAGGCCCAAGTCCCAGCAGTCCGTACCAGCACCCTGGGGCTCCTCCTCCCCGCAGGATGTGTTAAGTGGGGTGAGGCTCGCGGCTGGGGCCCTGCTCGCGGCCGGAGTCCCGGTCCTTGTTCTCGGAGGAAGACGACGAGGAACTGGAGCCGTGGCTGCGGCCTGACTGCCGGTAGGCGGTGCTCAGCTCCTGCAGCCGCTCGGGCGTCGGCCCCCACTTGGCAAAGCCAGGGTCGTTCTGTAGGAAGAGCACGGCCGTGTTGTGGACGGCCTTGTAGTGCATTTCCTCCCTGTGGGCAAAGGAGCAGCTCAGGGTGGGGCTTGGCCCGGCCCGATCGGCCGGCCCTCCTGCCCCTGCCCTCCCCAGGCACCCACTTCTTGCAGACGTGCTGGGAGCCACTGCGGTACTCGTGCTCAAAGGCAGGCAGGACCAGCTGGTGGCGTTTGAAGCGGCTCTGCTCCATGCGGGTGAGCGCCGGTGTGGGGGGTTCTCGCCACTCCGGGATAAACACGATGAAGGACAGGGGCTCCGGGGAGCTCTCGAGCAGTTTCTGTGGGAGGGGGTACGGGGTGGACGTCAGAGGCTGCCCTCCGGGTGGCTGGCGATCCCGCTTGCCAACCTACCCCACCCCCACCGCCAGCAGCACACCCACCTCAAAGTGAGAGACCATGGCATCCATGAGTTCCTCGCAGAACGGAGGGTTGGCCTCAAAGGAACCACTCAGCGGGGAAAAATCCAGGCAGGGCCTGGGGATGGAGGTGAGCACTCTAAGTCCTGCCAGAATCCCAGCCCTCAACCGGAAACAGGTGCCGCCCCCACCTCGCTGAAAGGACAGCCCTGGTCAGGCCACAGGCCAACATTCACCCTTAATTCATCCTGGGACAAGGTGTGGCCGACCCCACCGGAGTGCTGAGGATGGAGAGGCTCGGGCTGGGCAGCCAAGTCCACCAGGCTGCTTAGTGGAATGGCTGGAGCTCAGATCCAGTTCGAGCCCCGCTGCCACCACAGCACAAGCCACAACCAGGAGTTCCCCAGCTGCTGTGCTTTCCCTCTTGCTGGCCCAGGCTGGTCTTCCTACTGGAAGCTGTGTCTCCTTTCACCCATGCTCACCCCCCTCCAACACCCCACATTAGTCTGTAAGGTCCCTGAGATCTGAATGATCTCTGAGCTCTGAATTACCACTTCCCATGCCTCTCAGTGCCGGGAACCACATGCTCCTATCCCAGCCTGGGCTTATTCACAGAGAAACCCACAAGATGAGTTAGGGACTATCACAGGCTCCCGAAGTTCAGCGATAAGTCCAAGGTCACACAGCTAGCAAGGGGTGAAGGCAGGGACTACACCCAACACTGCCCAATCCCAAGTAGCTGGCCCAGGTGCAATCTATGCTCTAGAGGACCCCTTCCAGGGCCTGGGCAGAAGGGCCCCAGCAGCCCCTGGCTCTCACCCGCGGGAGCCGAAGTAGCCATCTGTGTCTGGGAAGGCAGAGCAGTACTGGCGGAAGTAGCAGTTGAGGGGCGAGGCGAAGCACTCAAAGCTGACACTGAAGAGCCGGTGGAGGGCCTCAAAGACGTGCACGGGCAGCGATCCCTGCAGGCCTGTCCCCTCGTAGAGGCCCACGCCAAACATCATCTACACAGAGGCCACGGTCAGCCTCCAGGGCTCAGCCTTCCCCCTGCGTCTAGAAGAGCCCACCCCCAGCTGCCCCAGGCCCATACCTGGTACCGTCGGAGAAGACACCAGACTCGGGGCAGGAACCGCTCAAAGGCAGAGTCGTCAATGCAGCTGTAGCGGTAAAGCAGCCACTGTGGGACAGAGAGCAAGGCCCTTACACAGCGGCCCCTCACTCCCTCATAACTGGCCTCTTGCTGAGGACGCTGGGTCAAGGAGGAGGCAGCCCTCACTTCTTGCACCTGTGGGGACCTGCCTCCCCTTCACCCTAGCTCTTACCAGCTTGCTGAAGTAGTTGCGGCTGACCTTGACCATCTCCCCCTTATACCGGATGCAGACCACGTTATTCTCCATATGCATCTCCACGCTGGGCATGGGGGGCGCAGACACGGCCAGCCGGACCGGGTAACAGTACACCAGGCGGGGCTCCACTTCTGGGGCCTCCACCTCCTCTGTGGGCAGGGAGAGCAATGAGGGGCCTCCCTGCAGCGGCTCTGCTAATCCTCACCCCGGACGGACGGCCTCTGCCCCCCGTGTGCTCACACACGTACCCCAGTAACCAAGGGAGGTAAGTCTAATCCCACGGAGGAGCAGAATGCAGCTCAGATGGTTTGAGAACAAAGTTCTTGGCAGGGGCAAGAACTGGTGGCCTGTGTCGCCATGCTGCATACCGACACAAACCCCCGGTTGGCCACGTGGAAGTAGAACTGTGGCACGTCCGTGATTACGGTACCCTACTTAGGCATCTTTTTTGGGTCAAGCGCTTCGAATTACCACTGAGTTCTCGTATGATCCTACGGCTGGGCATTAGCCTGCAGGGTGGGGGAACCGGGGCTTGCAGAAATCAGCTGTAAATGCAAGTCGTCCACCTGACTGCTTACCCCAGGCCTGTCGTGTCCACCACCTTCCAACTCCCCCTTTCCCAACCCTTCTCCAGTTCCTGGAGGAGTGCTGGGAACCCTGCACCGAAAGACAGCAGGGCCTGCCTCAGACACTGCCGGGAGAAACGGGCTTGCCCAAACCAGCCGTGGCCTAGAGGCTCAGCGTGGCTTGTCCCTTCACTCAGGGCCTGGGGTACACCGTTGACGGCATCACAGCTGGCTCCCTGCCACCGGCCCCTCACCTGGGATGTTGTTTTCCTTGAGGATGGCCAGGTGCTTCTCTCGGATCCGTTTGACATACTCCAGGGAGATGTGGTAGATCTTACTGCAGATGCCCTCCACGGAGTCCTTGGCCGCGGCCGAGACGTGGGGGCCACACTGCCTCCGCAGATGCTCCAGGCGGTCCTGGAGGAGACACTCTTGATCAGGGTTCTAGGTGGCTGTTGAGGGAAGGCTGGTGGATTCTAGCAGTCCTCGCTTTGAAACCGGCTGTTACTTACTAGCTGTGTCACTTGGACAAGTCCCTTGGCATCTCTGAATCTTAATTCCTCTACTGTTAAGGGAACACACAGTACTCACCTGATAAGGCAGTTTAAGTATTAAATGTGATCATTCCCATTAAGGGCTTACCAAGCCCCTAGCATACAGCAAGTGTCCGATAAATGCCAGCACCTATGGTTGGGGTTACACTGTGCCAGATCCCATGATAATTGCTGGGGAAACACACAAACCAGGCACAGTCCCCGCTTATAAAGCATTTGCCAACTATCAGGGAGAGACACCATTACAAAACGGGGTCCTTGGTCATTGCAGATTTGAAATTTGAGCTTTTAGCAACTTGCAAGGATTTAACTAGGCATTTGTAATTTTGCTGAATCACACGTGTGAAAGTGATGAGTGAAAATGAGTCACTCTGGCTAGTGAGCACACCTACCTTTGTCACTCTACGTGTCAAGTACAGTTACTATCGTGAAGTGCGAAACCTTGTCTCTTGTGAAAAATGGTCCTGAAAAGAAAGCCCATTGCTAGTGCTGGTGGACAGTTAGAGAAGTGACGGGTCTGGGCCAGAAAACAGAACTGTTGTGGACACAGTAAAGTAGGGAAATGAGTCTGGTGCCAGCTCTTAACTGTGATGAGCGCACACACCCCAGAAAAGGCAGTCTGTCAATCTGTGTCCAAAAATCTACTCAAGGGAGATGCTGAACATTAAGTTGAAAAAGCTACTTATGGTGTGTGGCTGAGCACAGGATTCTGTTAAGAACCTTAATGAAGAGAGTCTTTTAGGAGAGAGCCAGGAACCTGGACAAACCTCTCTACATGCAGGAGTTTAGGGACCAATGAGCATCAAAGGTTTACTGAAGTGCACAGGAACAGGATGCTGTGGGGCTCCGCCCGGCCTGGGCAGGCAGAGTGGGCTTCTTGGAGGAAGCAACCCGAGAGCCTTTCCACGGGCCTCCTTCCCCGGGGCCACTCACCATGTAGTCCTCCTTAGAGGCAGAGTGGTCCTTCCGCAGCCAGCTGAAGGTGTCCTCCACGTTCCATTTGACCACCTTCCTGCTGTCGGGGGACGCACTCCTGCCGGTGGAGGGAGCGATCAGGCATCTGTCCACACTCCTTACTCCTCCCACCCCACCTGCACTGACATTCGGGCTCTTGTTCTGCCTTTGGGAGCCAGCCCTCCTCCTGCCACCAAGCGCAATGACTGCACTCCGTTAGATGGGCCACATGGCCCAGGACCTCCCGACTCTGATCACACACCCGGCTTGCTGGGGGCAGGAGAGAGCAAACCTGGATTCGATGAGCCGCCTAGCAGCCTCTGCGTATTTAAAGAGCAGGCGCTTGGCTTCCTCCCGGAACTTGATTCGGGATAACCTGGGATAGAGAACGGATAGAGTTAGGAGCCTTCTACGCAGAACTGGCTACACAGCCCTTGGCTGGCCCCAGCTGCGCAGGTGTACCTGATGGGAATGTCATTCATGATTTCGCGAAACATGGAGGGCGACACGACCGGTTCACAGTTGCTCGGCAACAGGGGGTCAGAGCCTTTGTCCACGACCTTGCGCTCCAGCATCCAGCGGTTGAAGGATTCTCGAGGGGGCTCGATGCCTGCAGGACAGAAGAGCTGGTGAAGGTCTGGCTTTAGACAGGAGGCATCGTGTGGGCACTGGAGGCGCAACAGTAAACGACGGCCTGTTAAGTCAGGAGCTCATGTTCCAGGCAACACCTCCCAAAGTATATTCTAAGAATCGCTAGTTTTATAAAGGGTGTTTGTTAGATGATCCTTAGGGTAAAAGGGGAAAAGAGAAACACTATATTCCAGCAAAGTTAAGCAGGCTTATTTACTAATTAATAAAAGCTGCAGTTTACTGAGGACTGTCCATTCCTCTTACTCCTAGTAGTAGCAAGGCCACCAGGACAGATACTTCTGTTTTTGTATCACAGATACATAAAAAGGCTTCAAATGATACCGGGCAAACGAAGCATTCTGGAAGTGTTAACGATTCCTTTTGTAGTTACTGATGCCAGCCACCCTTTCTGGAAGCGGTTAGAGGAGCTGGGGCTCCAAGCAGGCCCGTCCCCATCCACTGCCTATGCTCTGGGCCACTAGGCTCCCCTGCACCATTCCCCAAGCCCGGTTCTTGCTCGCAGCAGGTGGAAACGGGGCTCTGAGGCCCCGGAGGCAGTTACCCTCTCGCTGCTGGCACAGCTCCCGATAGTGCTGCCGAAGCTTGAGGATGAGCTGGGAGCGCAGCAGCTCCACCTCGGGGTGCGGGGGCAGCACCTCTGAAGGCCCCCGGTGCTTGATGACCGCGTTGGTCTGGATGTCCAGATCCCAGTACACCCTTGGGGCACAGAAAAGAGCAACGAGGACAGTAGAGGAAAGGGAAGGAGGGGTGCCCTGGCTGCCACCACACCCCAGTCTCCCAGGCACGCAGGCCGCATCAGTGGGTGCCCCCAAGGGACCATAGCAGGGACTCACTCGGTGGGCCGGAGGAGCGCCGCCTGCTGTTTATCTTCAGGGGACGTCCCCCACATCTTCAGTGTTGGGGTTCCTGGGATACTGGGGGAGCTAGGCACCGATGGGCCCGTGGGTGTCACAGGGATTTCAATCTGGAGCAAAAAAGGAGAAGGCATCAGGGTCAGGAGAGTCAGCCTATGGTTCCAGCACCAAACCCAGTGAGCTGTGCCCAGGCCCCGCTCCTGACCGACCTGCCACTGCCCGGCCTTTGCAGGGAAGCTGCTGGCTGCCTGCCTGGCTTGGCCACTTGCCAGCCAGGTCCTCAGAGCCCGCCAGCACTCACCTTGGGCTTCTTCACACCATTGCCGCTTGGCTGCTCTTCCGAGAGCTGCCGCTTTCGGGGCTTGTTCTCAGCCGGGGGGGTTTCCACCAAACTGGAGTCTTGGGGCAGTGGGGTCGCATTCAGCCCCAAAGGGTCCGACTGGTGGAGGGAGACCAGCAGAGTTGCAACCGGGGCCAGTGGGTTGGGAGTTCCGGTAATACGGAATCCTGATGCCCTCCTGACCCCTGCTCCTACTGCTCAGACACTGGGATGCAGAAAGAACGCTGGGCTCCAGTCCCACTGGCTACTTGCAACCATGTGACCTTGGCGGAGTTCCATCCTGTCCTAATTCCCTCACATTCAAAATGGCCCTCCTGCTAAACAGGCCCAACCTCCCACTGGGAAGACGATTAAATGAGTCAGTGAATAGGACCAGCTTAACATGACCTCTGGCATGAGATAAACACACTGTACACATTGATTTCTTAAATAGCAGAGAGTCAGGAATAAAGGAAAGAGTCAAGAAATGCTTGTTTTTGAAAAAGCAAGGCCCTGTGGGTGGAATGCCTTTGGCAACACCAAAAAGAAGCATGATGGTAGGCAGGGTGGCCCTGAGATCCTAAGAGGTTTGAGTCCAGCTCTGCCTCTTACTGGCTTGAGGTCTCAGGCCAATCATTTCCCATCTCTGAGCCTCAGTGTCTTCATCTGCAAAATGGGAGTGCCAACTGGCTTGATTATGCCCAGAAAAAAAAGTTCACTCCAACTGACAGGGAACCAAAAGCCCACGTTTCTGGCAGATGGCCTGTGTTGCTACTTCCCTATCACATTGACCTTTCCACTTCTAGAACGTGCTTCTCCCCTCTTAACAACTTTTCTCTTTGCTAACTCTGTCACCTTAAATGCTAATTCAAAGAGACGCTTTCCTGTCCCGTCCTGTCCACTCCCCTCCCCCAAACTGGACCATGGTCCCTGCTGTACTCTAACACTATTCTTCATACACAAGCCAAATGTACTGGCCCCTCAGTAGACTGTGGGCCCCCTGAGAGTACAAGGGAACGACCATGTCTGTCTTGGCTCACAACTGCATTACAGGCACAGTAACGGGTAGTTCAATATCACATACTCTTTACAATCGTCTCTTTACGTGTCAGTCTCCCCTATTTGAGTACAGGTTCCTTGCTAGCAGGGAATAGGTCTTCTCTCGTGTATCACTATATCCCCAGGTCCCAACACAGGACTAGGCTCATAATAGCTGCTCAAGATATGTTTGGGGGAAGGCCCAGACCCGGAAGCTGCTTTGAGACCCCTGCCCTAGGCTGGCACTCACAATCACGTCATGTTGGCCCAGCACAGGCATCTCCCACAGGGACTGGTTGGTAAATCGGTTGAAGTAGTAGGGACGGTTCTCCCTCCTGCTCCAGCACTTCTCCCAGCCTGCGTGCACCAGCTCCTCTGCAAACAAGCATGGGACCCGGCCAGGGTCAGGGCTGCTCCTGGGGCATCTTTCCTACCCCACCACCCTACCCTGCCCCTCGCCAGTACCTGGGAGGTCCTGCACCAGGCGGATGGGCTTTGGAGAACAGGGCTGGCTCTGATTGGAGGTGCCCGGGGAGTGACTCAGCAGGGACGCTTCCTCCCGGGGGCTGCCGTGATTCTCATTGGCCATCTCCGCACCCACACCGGACCTGCCACACAGAGGACCGAAGGGTGTTAGGCCAGCAGGGTGTGGAGGTCAGCTCCACCCCCAGCCCCCGCCCACCAATTACAACCCACTGAGGGCCCCCCTGACCACTTGTAGATCTGAAAAAAGTCACTCTGGTCCTGTCCTGGAAGGCCAGTGTGGTACCACGGGAGCCCTGGGACCAAAGTTGCAGTTCTCTCAACTGTAAAATGGGTGCACTCCTGTTGCTCCTTCTGCCTGAAATACTCTCCCCAGTTCTCTGCCTGGCTTGTCACTACGTTCACGTGCTCCAGGAAGCCTTCCTAGACTCTCCCTTCCCAAAGCTAGGTGGTCAGAGCCCATCCGCAGGGCCATGAACACCTCCACTGTAGCACTCAGTCTGGCCTATGAGCTGGATTTGTCTCCCCATCAGACTGTCAGAACTCCCAGGGCTAGGAACTGGGTCCAGTTCTCTCCAGCGCTCAGCACGGTACCTGGACCCAACAGGAACTCCATTCATTCTGCAAATATTTACAAAGCACAGAGTGCCACAGAAGACAGAACAGGGTCTGCCCTTGGGAAGCAACTCCCACAAAAAAGAACAGTAAATCCTCCTCTTCCCTGTTCCTATCCAATAAAATCTAACTGGAACAAAGTGCAGCCCAGAGTGGGCCATGGCATCTAACTGGCTGCTTCATTCTACACTTCAGGGCAGGAAACAGTCTGTTGCTAAAGAAACCAGTGGGACTGAGAAGAAACATCTAATTCAGTCCTTCCTAATCCCCAGGTGAAAATTTACCAGGAAGCAGGTCAGCTCCTTCAGATTTGTATTCTCCACTACCTTTGCCCAAAGCACACCCAGCACGAGCCTCAGTGGCCAAAGTGATTCCCAAGCTGGCTGTTAGACTTCTAGGGGCCCAACTGAGATTGGACTGGTGATCCCAAAGTTGTTTTCAATATGCCACAGCACCCAAAGAAACATTTACCCACAAAAAGAGCACGAAGCCATGTTTAACCATCAGTTATCTTTGCTTGCTGACATTTTATCAACTCCTTGTGGTCACACTGATTATCTCATGCTGATCAGAAGCTCTGATTGGCTGTTGACGACATCATAGGAATCACTGGGACATTAATTTTATTGTACACTCAGTCATAGATGTCTTTGTTAATTTGGAAAGAGAAAAGTGAATGGTTACTTTGTCAGTACAGTTTGGCAGATAAAAAATGCACGGAGCAAGAGGACATACATACAACCAAAGGGGGCCATGATAACAAAAACGTTCGGAACCACTAACCAAGGGGAGAAAAAGCTTGATTCTCTGGGTAGGAGGGATTCCCGATGCCTTGGGGCTGAGCCCACAGGTCTCAAGGCTGGACAAGGTCCCTCTTTTTCTCACCCTCTGGGGTCTGCAATGCTAGCATGAGAGGGTTTTCTTCGCCAACCAGGTGGACCCCCACGTCACAGGGTCCAACAGAGGCAGGGGGAGGCCTGCAGGAAGGCTCAGCACAGGTGGGTGGCCGGGTCAGCAGTGGAGTGAACGGGGGCCCAGGGACCTCCACGCATCAGCAACTGCAGAGCAAATAGAAGAGAGAGTCACAGACCTGTGAAATGCTGCACAGCAGGGACAAAATAAGAGGGGCAATGACACAGCAAGCTGGGAGCCCCCAGGACAAGGCAGGAGACACTGTGGGAGATCTGGGGATTCAAGGGATGAAACGGTACTTCTCAAGGTTCCCAAACCGAAACATTTCACGGACTTGCCGCCTGAAGTCACACGGGCTCCGGGATGAGGAGGGCCCTAAGCCTGGTTTAATGCTCCACTGTTACTGTCTTTGAAATTTTTAATAAATTTTTAACAGAGGGGACCCACATTTTCATTTTGCACACGGGACCCCACAAATTGTGTAGCTGCTCCTATCAACCAAAATATCCCTAAGATAAAAGTGAACATATAGTTGTCCCTTAACAACATGGGTCCAAACCACATGGGTCCACTTACACATGGCTTTTTTTCAACATGACACAGCGTTATAAATGTATTTACTTGTCCTTATGATTTTCTTAACATTTTCTTTCCTCTAGCTCATTTTAAAAATACAGTATATAATTCATACAACATACAAAACGTGTTCACCGACTGCTTATGTTGCCAGAAAGACTTCTGGTTAACTGTAGGCTATTAGTGAAGTTTTGGGGAGTCCAAAGTTATACTGGGATTTTCCACTGCACTGGAGATCAGTGCCCCTAACTCTTGTGTTGTTCAAGGGTCAACTGTACTTATCACAGATCAGAGGCCACAAAAAACACGTTTCTTGGAATCAATCTTTTAACACGTTACATGCAAATGCATTACATAACTCGGCATGTTCAACTTTATTGAAAAATATTTTTGCCAATAAATATCGTGTGATGTTGAGGCACCATGTAGCTGAACCATGCACAGGCAGCACATGCAGCCCAGCTCGGTGAGGCCAAACAGGGACACTGCAGTGTTTCCAAAACCCGTATCACAGCCATCAGAGGGCCTGTAATAGAAATCCAGATTCCCGCCCGTCCCTCACCTCACATCATAGGAGTCAAAAATGGAGAAGGGAGACACACAAGAATTTGTATTTTTTTAAACGCACTCCAGAGGTGGGACTGGGAAACAGGATGACAAATTTTACACCAGTTCAAACCTTTACCAATTTTTTACGATTAAAACTTTTTTCTTAATTTCCCAGGTGATTTGGAAGCAGCGGGTCTGCTCTGGGTGTGCACAGACCCGGGGTCCAGATCCTTCTGCCACGTTCCGACTTACAAACAGGAATGACTCGATCTCTATGGTCTCTACACGTAGAGTCTAGCATATTGTACACTTTAAGTAAGAAATAACTCTATTATTAAGATAACGTTTTTATTTATCCTGAAGTTTCCCGGCCCCTCGCATACCACGGTTAGTGCCGATCAGCTTAGTAACTGTATCTGCGCAACCGGAGGAACCCACCAGAAGGAAAAGAACCCGGTTACGGGATTGGAAGACGGGGCGGGACCATCTCAGTAATGTGCCAATCAGAACCCTCCAAACCAATAGGGCGGAGTCAAAGGACTTGTAAAATGCGCAGGCGCGGGGGCCACAAGAGACGGGGACTACACCCCCCCCCCCCCAAAGCCAGCGCGCGCACCCTTTCCCTTCCCCTCCCCCCAAACCCCAGCGGGGGCGGGCTGTTTGGCGCGCGCGCGCCGGCCCATCTCCCGGGCTCCGCCCCCCGCCCCACCGCGCGCTCCCGCCCCCGGGCTGAGGCGACTCAGAGTCGGAGCCCGACACAAAGGCGGTGGCGGCGGCAGCGGCGGAGGGGCCCTAGAGGCCGCTCCGCCCGCGCTCTCCGGGCCCACCTCCCTCACCCAAGCTACCGGCCCGGCCGCCCACCCGCGGGCCTAAGATGGCGGCGGCGGCAGAGACAGGGCAAGCGGTGGCCCCGAGCGGAAAGCGCCGGAGGGGCCACCGCAGCCCGGCTTCGGATCCCCGGAACCCGGAGCGGCTCGCGGCGGGACCATGGCTTCCTGGGGCTCTTACCTGCCCGGAGCGGACTGGAGGGGACGCGGCTACACGTTCTGCTCGACCTCCCGTTTTGCCGCCTCCGCCTCGCCCTCCCCAGCGCCGCTGCCGCCATCTTGTGTCCCGGGCCGGGACTCCGCGCTGCGCATGCGCCGGTACCGCCTCTGAGGGACCTCGCCGCTGCCGCGCCGCCATCTTGAGTGTGGCAGAACCGGCCGACTCCTCAGAGCCTGCTTGCTTTCGGCCCCTTCCCTTCCTCCCGTCCTTCCCTGCTATTCCATTCGGGTCTCAGGAGGGCAGGGCAGCTTTGCGGGCCGTGGGGTGTGAACTGAGGAAGGAACGAACTCACAAGCACGCTCCCTGCCTCTGTTTCCCCCGCGAGCACACCCGCTGGGGCTGGAGGACCTAGGTGGGAGGTGCACCAACCGGGCCGGACTGAGTGTGCGCACCGGGGGGCGCGGGGCGGGCTGGGAACCTGCGGGCGCTCGGCAAAGACGCCGGCCCGGGGGCGGGGTTGTGGTGACGCAGCTCTGGGAGTAGTGGGGGCCTGGGTCCTAGTTCCGGCGCGGCTGTGTCATTGATGTCCAGTCGCTTGCCCTCTCTGAGCATCTGTCAAGAATGTTTTCCAGCCATTTTCTATGTCGAGGCTGCATGCAAATCGAATCTTCTCCCAGGATGAGGCTTCACAAGTTACAAGTGTTCCTGAGTAGAAGAAACTTAAAACAGCCGTGGGAGCCATAATAAAGGTGGCTTTGGCGAAGTTAGGAATGCAACTAAAATGCATCAGTGGGGCTCTAACAACACTGACCCATCTATGGCTACTAGTTGCGGTGCAAAGCCTCACTGAGACCTCAGACCAGCCATAAATGCCCAGCAGGAGATACAGTTGCTAGGTTCCCCCACGCGCGGCTCCCTACAGGATTCTTGGGCAGAGGCTGCCGGACGACTCAATAGCCCCACCTCCGTCGGGCCTCCTTAGTAAACTGACCTCAACAGTGGCTTGAGACGAACACAAGGTTGCCATCTGCCGTTCGCCTTGCATTTCCCAAGTGGAGCCAGAGACTGCAGGTACCCGGGCTGGGCTGCGCGCAGCCTCCGGTGTGCATGATGCCTGGCCCCGTGCAGCTGCGTGGGGGTGGGGGCGTGTCGGCAAAACGCGAGGCAAATAGTATGAACCAGGGTGCTCATGAGTCTGGCTGGTTCAGATCTGTATCCTCCGCCCTGGACGTGTGGCCTTGAAGGAGTTGTTCGACATCTTTAAGCTGTAGTTTCCTGTAATGGAAGAGAAGTCCACCTGGCGAGAACTGAGATGGCGTCTGTAAAGTACTCAGCACATGTGGGACCTGGCATTTAATAAATGTTAGCTGTTACGTCTCACGGGGTTGTGAGGGTTTCTCCAAGTAGATTTGAGCCTTCCCCAAATCCACCTGCTCGGGATAGGCCCAGTAAGTGCAGCCAAATCCTGCCCTTACAGAGAGGCCAGTTCACTTAGGAAGCTTGATGGGAAATCAGATCCCTGGTGCCCACCTTAGACCTACATAGGGGGGACCAGATGTCCTGCTCTCCCTGGGACAGTCTTGGTTTATATCTGTTGTCCTGGCATAATTATTAATATTGCATCCTTTCTCAAAAGCGCCCTGGTTTGGACAATAAATTATACGGTCACTCGAGATTTACAGAATACCTAGTTTTTGTTCTTAAGATTTTTTTTTTTTTTTAAGTAATCTCCACACCCAATGTGGAGCTTGAAATCACAACCCCGAGATCAAGAGTCTCAAGCTCCGCCGACTGAGCCAGCCAGGCGTCCCCAAAAGGCCTAGTTTTGCAAGCTCCCCAGCTAGTACTTATTAACACAGGAGTGTAAAAACCATGTACTGATTGCTATCTGTTCCTGGTTTTTTGCTTTCAAAGTACGTTAATTTGTTTCTCAGAGTCTCTTAATTGGTAACTAAAGCACCAAGCATCCCAAGTGCCTATCCCTGTTTTATCATGTAACCCTTCCCAAGAACTCTGAGAGTAGAAATGATTATCTCAAGTCCACACGTGAGGAAACTGAGGCTGGGGGAAGGGGCAGGGGGTCAAGTAATTATATGAAGTATCAGAACCGTTTTGTTTTTTTTTAATGTTTACTTATTGAGAGGGAGAGAGATTCTCAAGCAGGCTCTGCACTATCAGCTCAGGGCCCAATGCGGGGCTCGATCCCACATACTGTGAGATCATGACCTGAGCTGAAATCAAGAGTCCGACGCTTAACCAACTGAGCCACTCAGGTGCCTCCAGAACTGCGGGGTTTTTTTTATTTTTAAAAAAATTTTTTTTTCAACTTTTTTAATTTATTTTTGGGACAGAGAGAGACAGAGCATGAACGGGGGAGGGGCAGAGAGAGAGGGAGACACAGAATCGGAAACAGGCTCCAGGCTCCGAGCCGTCAGCCCAGAGCCTGACGCGGGGCTCGAACTCACGGACCGCAAGATCGTGACCTGAGCTGAAGTCGGACGCTTAACCGACTGCGCCACCCAGGCGCCCCCAGAACTGCGGTTTTAAAGACGAAGGTTCCCAGCGTTAAAACCCAAAGCTGATTCCATGAAGCCACACTGCTTCCCTCTCTTGTGGAGAAGGGACTCTGAACTTGAGAAAGTGACTTTCCTGAGCTCACACAATGGTCCTGGGCAATTCCACTTCAGTATCGTGCAGGTCTCAAACTCAGAGTGTTAAACACTGCTCTTTGCTTTCACCTCCCTCCCCAGACTCGTTCCTCCCAAAGGATTCCTCACCTTCCTGTTCTCACTTTCTGCACAACAGTGAAAATCAGCCTCTTCTCTCCAACCTCATTCCTGCTACCTTAGAGCAAGCCCCATTATTTTTGAAACACTTTATTGTTAAGAGTAGCACACCTACAGAAAAGTGCACAAAACAGAAATGTAAAGGCCACCTGGGTGGCTGAGTCGGTTAAGCGTCTGGCTCAGGTCTTGATCTTAGGGTGGTGAGTTTGGCCCTGCATCAGGCCTGCGTGGGGCTCTGTGCTGCGCGTGAAACTTCCTTAAAAGGAGAGAGAGAGAGAGAGAAATGTGAAACTTCGTGATTTGTCACAGAGTGAACACCCAGGTGAACGTCACTCAGGTCAAGGTATCATCGAGCCCAGGGGCACCTGGATGGCTCAGTCGGTTGAGTGTCCAACTTCAGCTCAGGTCATGATCTCACAGTTTGTGAGTTCGAGCCCCGTGTCGGGCTCTGTGCTGACAGCTCGGAGCTCGGAGCCCGGAGCCTGCTTCACATTCTGTGTCTCCCCGTCTCTCGGCCCCTCCCCTGCTCGTGCTCTGTCTCTCTCTCTGTCTCTCAATAATAAATAAATGTTAAAACATTTTTTTAAAAAAAGGGTATCATCGAGCACAGGGTAATCACTGTTAATTTTGTGATAATCACTTCTTTCTTTGATAGTTTGACCACTGGGTATCTCTAAACACTATAGTTTCACTTTGCCTGTTCCTTGCACTTCATTTAAATGGAATTACGCAGTTCTATATTGTGTTGGCTTTCTTTTGCTCGACATTGCACTTGTGAGACTCATTTCTGTTGTTGCATGTAGCTATGGTTCATTCTCATTGCTGTATTCTGTCTTCCAACGTATATTTATCTATTCTGCTCTTGGGATATTTGAAACTGCTCCCCCAACCCTGTATCTCCTTTCTGAATTATTACAGATGCTTAATAATAATAACAAACCAATTCTATTTAAATAAATAACAAGTTGATAATCCGCTGATTCTTTACATGTTTGAGTGAATGAATGAATGAATGAATGAATAATAAGACTAGTCTCCACACTGGTCTTCTGGTCGTCCAGCCTTGCTTCTCTCCTACTCCATAATCCACCCTGTAGTCACAGAGATCTTAAGTCTGGTCATATGGCACATCTGATCAAGTCACCCTGGGCTTAAGACCCCTGAATGTCTCCCCACTGACGGCAGGGCTGTGCCAAGCACTTTAAATACACTCACGTTATGCACGATCCGGATCTTCAAACCACCTCTCCTCATCAGGCCCCAGCCATCTTGAACGACGCATAACTTCCCCCAAAGTGCCAGGTTCTCTCTTGACCCCGGGCCTTTGCATATGCTGTTTGCTCTTCTCTCCCCCCGCCGCCCCCCGCCTTTGACTAATTCAGGCTTCAAGTCTTTATTTTTTTTTTAATGTTTTGTCTTTTTCGAGAGAGAGACGGCAAGGGAGGGACAGAGAGAGAGGGAGACCCAGAATCCCAAACGAGCTCCAAGCTCCAAGCTGTCAGCACAGAGCCTGACGCAGGGCTCCAACTCGCAAACCGTGAGATCATGACCTGAGCTGAAGTCAGATGCTTAACCGACTGAGCCCCGCTCCAAGTCTTACTTTAGATGGCACCTCCACCAGGCAGGCTTCCCTGAACTTGCCTTCACCCAGGCTAGGTCAGGCCCCCACTTCTGTATTCCTATTCCTGCGCTCAGTGGACTGCTTGAGGGCGGGGCTGGGGCTTGTTCACATCTGGAGACCCCATGCCCAGTGCTGTGCTTAATTAACCGTCTGTAAATATTTGTTGACCACGAACAGACCACATTGGGTTGAAATCTGGGTGACTTTTTCAGGTATCCCTGCTTCTATTCCAGGCTCTGGTTTCTGCGGTGGGCACACCAAGGCTGTGCCCTTTAGGATGCCAAGAAAAGCATGAGCTGCCTGCCGTGGCAGAGTCCCTGCCAGCAGCCCAGAGTCCTCTACTCCGAAGATAGGGATGGGCAGGTCGAGCAAAGATCCTGGGGCTTTCAAGCACTCCATCAAGTTTTCCTGGAGTAAGATGCCTGGTGAGTTGGGAGAGATGGTTGAGATGAGCGGGGCTCCTCCAGGTTTAGCCAGCTCTGGCTGGGAGCCTGCTGGCAGGGCCTCTGAGGACCTCAGCCTCAACTCAGGACAAAGCCCAGTCTCCATATTAAAGCAGAAACATAAACATACAGGCTCAGGTTGCCACATACCTTAACCCCCTTGTTCTTTTCCACGACAGCAAGAGGCTGCGAAGACAGAACCACACATCTCAACCCCTGAGGTCCTGGCGGTCGGGGGAGGGAGGCTCCAGCGTAATCCTGATCCAGGCCGCCCCCACCCGGGTCCGGTCAGAGCTGCCCATAGACTCTGTTCTGCAGTTTAAATAACACTAAGGCAGTTTCCAAGGCCAGTGGGCCTGGCCCCAGGGAAACTGCAGAAGAAATTCTTCCAGCCCAAACTGTGGTTTCCACTGGGAGTGGCTCTCCGGCCATTCTGGGGCCAGATGAGAGAAACCATGTAGGCCAAGAATAGATGAGAGGAGTGGGGCGTCTCCTCTGGTCTTCCTGGTCCTGTAAGTGTCTGATGTGGTGTCACGGCCCCCTCCGTTTCTTCATCTGACCGGACCCAACGTGTGTCGGGGCCTGCCCTAGGACCGTGAGCACCAGAGATACATAAGACAGATGTTTTGTCCTCAGGGAGCCCACAGAGGAGGCAGGGGGCAGACACATAAATAAGCCCTCTGCTATGGGGAGATAAGGGTTCTGTTGGGATGGCCAGGAGGGTGGGCCCTGCAAAAGAGAAGGCTTCAGAAGAGCTGGCAATGAGCTGAATCTTCCTGGAGGGGTAGGATTTTCCAGGTGGGCAAGGACACAGCCTGTGCCGAGGCCTGGAGGGGTGGAAAGGGGTGGCATGTTTGGGGAACTAGTCAGCCGGAGCACCGCCAGGCACAGGGGAGGTGCAGGTCGAGCCGGGGCCCTCGACCCCAAATTCAGTGTCTGTTCTGCGCCCAGCATCTCCAGGTGGCATCTGAGTCATCTCAGGATGGGGGCGGGGGGCACCTCCACCCTCCCCACCCATTCCTTCTGATGCCCGTTTTTCTATTTTGGGCAGAGTGGCCACGAACCAGGATGTTTATACTCATATAAGCTGAGTCTGCAGAATGAAATTCCAGACTTCTCCAAAAAAGAAGCCAGGGTGACAGCTGGCAGCTTCCTGAACGTCTGTGATCGGAGGGAACTTTGATCTAAAGAAGGGGGTGGGGGAGGACACCAACTGAGCCTGGGTCCCAGCTGAGGGGTTTCTGGGACACTTGGCTTCTAACCCGGATGTCTCAACCCCGGTGGGAAAAACCTGGGGTATAATTTATGTGCCACAAGATTCACCTGTTTCACATGTACAATTTCAGTGATTTTGAGTAAATGTACACAGTTGTGCACACATCGCCACAACTGAGTTTTAAGACCTTTCCATTTCCCCCAAAATGAGCTCCTATGACTGTTTGCTGTCACCCCTTCTTCCCACGCCCCAGGCCCAGGTGACCACTACTCTGCTTTCTATCCCCTTAGACTTGCCTTCTCTGGGCTTGTCATACAGATGGAATCATACAGAATGCAGTCTTCGCCCTGGTCCCTTCACTTTGCATCACGTTTTTCTTTTCTTTTTTTTTTTTTTAACGTTTTTTTTTTTAATTTATTTTTGAGACAGAGAGAGACAGAGCATGAACAGGGGAGGGGCAGAGAGAGAGGGAGACACAGAATCTGAAACAGGCTCCAGGCTCCGAGCGGTCAGCACAGAGCCCGACGTGGGGCTCGAACTCACGGACCGTGAGATCATGACCTGAGCCGAAGTCGGACGCTTAACCGACCGAGCCACCCAGGCACCCCACATCACGTTTTTCTTAAAAAAAAATTTTTTTGGCGGGGGAAGGAGTGCCTGGGTGGCTCAGTCAGTTGAGTGACTTCGGATCAGGTCACGATCTCATGGTTCATGAGTTCAAGCCCCACACTGGGCTCCCTGCTGACAGCGTGGAGCTCTGCTTGAGATTCTCTCTCTATCCCTCTTTTTCTGCCCCTCTCCCACTCATGTTCGCTCTCTCTCTCTCTCTCTCTCAAAATAAATAAACTATAAAAAATACTTAAAAATGTTTTAATGTTTATTTTTGAGACAGAGAGAGTGGGAGCAGGAGAGGGACAGAGAGAGAAGGAGACACAGAATCTGAAGCAGGCTCCAGGCCCTGAGCTGTCAGCACAGAGCCCGACTTGGGGCTTGAACCCACAAACCGTAAGATCGTGACCTGAGCTGAAGTCAGATGCTTAACCGACTGAGCCACCCAGGTGCCCCTGAGGAAGTTTAAAAAAAAACCAAACAAACACCCACTGATGCCCAGGCTTCATCCCGGACCAAATAAACCAGAGTCTTGTGGGGCGCCTGGCTGGCTTAGTCCATACAGCATGTGACTCTTGAGCTCAGGGTCATGAGTTCAAACCCCACACTAGGTATGGAGCCTACTTTTAAAAAAAATCAGTCTCAGCATTTGGGGCCCAGACATAGGTATTCAAAACATAACAAAACAAAGCACAACCCTTTCTACTTTAAAAGCTACTGACGTACAGAAGGGTTGAGAACCAGCGATCTTGCTCTAGGCCTGCAGTTCTGGCCTATGGGTCACCGAGAGGGGCCTCAGGCTGGCCGGCAGCCTCTCCCAGGCCAGGAAACATATGTGCTTGGGGTTAGGAAACAAGCTGCCTGCCAAGAAGTCACATGAAGTCCTGGGACAGATGAGACTTTCGGGAGGCGAGGTGAATGGGGCCTGGTGTGGGTTGGGTCAGGGAGTCCTGATTTCTGCACAGACAGCTGAGATCCTGAGGGAGTACCCTCCCCCCCGCCCACCGACTTCAAGGACCGTTCAGGCCTCTGAAGAGATTAGGAAAGTATGGCATTCCTGGCTGCAGACCAGCGCCGGAGAACCCCAGAGAGATGGAAGGGGATGCGTGGTGCCAGCGGGGAGCGGAGGGAGCTTAGAGGCTCAGGAGGGAATTAGGCTGGGGCTGCTCAGTCTGTGATAAAATATCCTCCTTTTGAAGGGTCTGCAGATGGTAATAACCACCCACACTCCATGTACCAGACTCTGTGACGGGCCCTGGGGACACAGCCATGAATAAGTGTCAGGCGTCTACCCCACTGGGGCCTTCAGTCTGCTGGAAGAAACAGACAATAAGGAATTAAACAGAACAACAGGCAGCGATGGGGAGGGGGCCTTCCAGGGCAGATGACGCTTGAGTAGAGACTCGAGGGCATGAAGGAAGCCAACCAGGCAAGGTCTGTGGAGGGAAGAAGGGTAAATGGCAAGTTTGAGGCTGAGTGAGTGGGTGTCCCAACAGTGGTAGCAGATAGGTGGAGAGGAAGGTAGGCAGGAGCTAGACCACCTAGAGTCCTTCTGGGCTCCTGGCCAGAGTCCAAATCTTATTTTGTGTGTGATGGGGAGTGACCGGAGGCTTTTGGACAGGATAGTAAGATACTACGGTTTCTACTTTTTAAAGATCACTGTGGTTGGTGCAGGAAGGCTAGACCTTTAGGGGCAATCATGAGGCAGGGAGAGGAGACTAGTGGTCCAGGTAAAAGAAGAAAACAGCCTGGACCAGTGGTGGTGCAAAGGGAGAGGTGTGCACGGATGCGGGGCACCTTTTGGAGTTAGGGACACCAGGATTTGCCACAAAGGAAACAAGAGAGTCGAGGATGAGTCCTGTGCTTCTGGTTGGAGCGTCTGAGTGAGTGTGGTGCCATGATCTGAGACGGGAAGCCTGGGAGAGCAGGAGAATTTGGCACCCGCGTGGGGACAGTGCTGACACACGGCTCCAGCTGGGTGACAACGAGGAGGGAGGCCGGAGGGCTGTGATGTCCTCATGACTCCCGGCCGTGTGCATGTTGGGCCCTCACAGACTGTGGTGGCAGAGCATCTCGGAAAAAGCCAAGATGCTGGAATGTGCTGGGTGCTTCCTGCAACCTTTGCAAAGGCCGGCAGAGAGGCGAGCGTTGGCTGAAGACGGTGGCCCATCCTCATCGTCAAAAGGAAAAGTCCCTACCGCTTGCTGCCCGCTCCCGTCAGTTCCTTTGAAATTATATTTCTGGCTCGTGAACTCCAGACATCTAGCCAGCACTGTACAGATATTCCACCCCCTTCCCCAAAGCAGTGAGCAGCTGGGAAGCCCATGCCCAGTGCTAATGAAAGCGGGGACAGGAGGTTTAGAGGGCCATCAGCAAAGAGGCCCCCAAGGGTCAGAGTCAGCTAGGCTTCAAGAGGCATGGAAACTGGAAACGAGGGTGAAGCGCAAAGGAAACAAAGGAGAGAAATCAGAAGGCGAGTAAGTGGCTCGAGGCCACACGGAGCCGGAGAGGTACCAGGACAGGCATTCACAAGACCCGGGATCCAGAAGATCCTTTGGGGGCCAGGTGGCCGGCTCCATCTACAGAAAAAGGAGCTGGTCTCTGAGGAGAAAACTAAAGAAAAGGAGACACCAAAAGGCCAGCGTCCAGGCTTTAGAAGCCACAGAAAGGCAGTCAGCGGCTCTTCCCTGGCCAAACTCAGAGAGCCCCCGTCCTGTCTTCTCCCCATTTGGTAAATGTCTGGCCCCCACGCGGGGTCATTCCGCCTGCTTGGGGAGATGTAGTCGGAGGCTGTCGCTCTGACATCTGTCCCCCCACACATACCTCTCCCCCGTTCCAACACCACCCCCTGTCACACATTCCCAGGCACACCCACGCTGACCAACCCAGGCACGTACAGCCACAGGCTCCAGCGGACTGAGAGGGAGGGGGTTCATTTCCTGAGGGGTAGCTTGGATGGGCGTCGGGGGCGGGAGAATGGTCAGGAGGGGAGATGGGCTGACGCAGCTTCTCCAAGCCATGCGAGGATCCAAAGAAAACACAGCTGGAGACAGGGAGAGGGCGGGGGAAGCCGGGCTACACATGTTGACATCTTGGGCAGAAATCCAACTCGGTATCTTGTGGTCAGTGGAGACTGTGTTTACTCACTCGGACCAGTTACTTCCTCCCGCGGTACCTCAGTTTGCCAGTCTGCAAAACAGGGGCGATAACAGCGTGTCTCGGGGCACCTGGGCGGTTCAGGCAGTTAAGCATCCGACTCTTGGTTTCGGCTCAGGTCCATGAACTCAAAGTTCTCGGTTTTGAGCCCCGCGTTGGGCTTTGTGCTGACAGCTCGGAGTCTGCTTGGGATTCTTTCTCTCCCCCTCTCTCTGCCCCTCCCCTGCTTGTGCTCTCTCTGTCTCTCAAAATAAGTAAATAAACTTAAAAAAAAAATAACTATCTCAAGGAATTGTGGTGAGGACTAAATGGGGTCATTTAAAAAGAGACACAGTTGAGTAGGTTGGTTAAGAGCATGGGTTCTGGAGCCAGATTGGCTTGAGCTAGTTATGTAACCTCTCTGGGTCTCAGTTTCCTCATCTGTAAAATGGGATGATGATACCTGTCTTACAGGATGTTATGAATTTTCAAGTGAGTTGATATTTGTTTAAAAGAATTTTTTTTAATGTTTTATTTATTATTGAGAGAGAGAGAGTATGAGCTGGGGAGCGGCAGAGAGAGAGGGAGACACAGAATCCGAAGCAGGCTCCAGGCTCTGAGCTGTCAGCACAGCCCAGTGCGGGGCTCGAACTCGTGAACTGCGAGATCATGACCTGAGCCGAAGTCGGACGCTTACCCTACTGAGCCGCCCAGGTGCCCCAGTGAGTTAATATTTTGTAAAGCACTTCTTGTTTGTTAAACAACTAGCTAATGCTAATGACCAGAGACATTTATTGAACCTTTAGCATGCCAAGTAGTAGGCTCATCACTTTATATACTTTATTACTTTAAAATCTCACTGCCACCCAGAGAGGTGGGCAGGTACTAGATTGTCTCCATTTGACAGATGTGGAAACTGAGGCTCTTAAAGAGATTTACTTTTTCATTTACTCTTGAACGGGGTTGGCCAACTGTGGCCCACGGGCCACATCCAGGGAGCCTTGTTTATAGCTGCGTCCAGGCTGCAGTGGCAGAGTTTGAACAGCTGTGACAGAGACCACAGGGCCAGCAGAGCCTGAAATATGTACTACCTGACCTTTCACAGGAACACCTCTCTGACCTCTGCTCTAGAAAATGACAGACGCAAGGTCGGAACCAATTCTGTCTGATTCCAAAGCTCTTAACTGCTTGGCTCCTCTCATGTTTTACAATATCACTGTCCCGGGTGCATAGCAGGGGCTAGAAAAGCATTGCTTTCCTGTCCCTTCGAGTGCTGGGAAGTCCCTCCTTCCCTCTTCAAAGCCGGGAGCGAAAGTGCAAAGGGATTTGGGTATTCTGATCTCTTCAATCCTCAAGCCAAGTGTTGAGGAGCTTGGCAAAGTCCCTCCTGGGCTTCACATCTGCCAGTATCACTGAAATGTGAGGGTTGGGGGCACAAGCTTTGGGAGAAAGGGGAAACCAGTGTGAGGGAGAGGGCTGGGCTGACCGGGCAAGTCCCTGGAATCAAGGCCATTGAGTACATCTTTTCATCCCCCAGCCCAGGGCTGTATTTAGGGTCAGTTGGGCTGAGACAAACAGCGAGGTGCAGAAGTTGCGGAAGAATCCAGGGTGGTATAGGTATCACCTGCTCCCCGGGCACGTTTGAGGGCTCCGAACCTGTCCAGTCACTCCGCAAATGGGCACTGCCTACACTTAGTGCCAGGCACCGTTCTAGGTACTGGGAAGGAGTGGTGAGCCCGAGCCCAGCTCTCATGGAGACAGGCCATGTCTCCGACAACTTGGTAAACCATTAAATAGTCACAAGATCAATAAAAGCAAACAAACCAGGCTGATGTGATTGAGAGTAACTGCTGCGTAGGCAGGAAAGTCCTCTCTGAGCAAGTGCCATCGAAGCTGAGACCGAAATGACAAGGAGCTAGCTGTGGGAAGATCAGGTGGAAAGGCATTTTGAGCAGAGGGAACAGCAAGTGCCAAGGTCAGTGTGGCCAGAGCAGGACGTGAGTTCGACTCAGATGGTGAACTCACGGTTCGTGGGTTTGAGCCCAGCTTCGGATCCTCTGTCCCCCTCTCTCTCTGCCCTGCTCTCCTCTCTCTCTGGCTCTTTCTCTCTCTCTCTCTCTCTCTCTCTCTCTCTCTCAGAATAAATACATAAACATTAAAAAAGAAATGCCAGGTGCTTATCAAGCCCTTTAAATGCATTAACTCTTTTAATCCTCAGGAGAGCAATCCAGATGAGGAAACACAGGCCCAGAAGGTTAAACCACTGGCCCAAGATCACGGAGCTGTGTTTAAAGCTCACTGGGGCTGCTGTGGGGACAGGGAAGTTCAGGGGATAAGAATCCCCTGCATCTCCCACAGGAGATAACAGTGATACAAAGACGAAGCTTGCATTTCAGTGAGGAAAATGAGAGGAAAGAAAACTAACATCCACCAGGTTTTCTGCTTGAGCCAGGCTCCGGGAAGAGCGGGGTTACTAGAGTTCAAAGGCATTAAGGCACTTCCTCCTCTGGATATCCTTAGCACTCTCTTTGTTCCTGTCCTACATGCTTTCTGTCTCGTGTGCTTGTGGTTTGTGCCCCTAATCTTAACAGCCAGCATTTATTTGGCACTAAATGGTGTACCATGTACCATGTCTAAAACATGCACTATGCCCACTTTTTAATTTTGTAAGTCTATTTATTTTGAGAGAGAGAGAGAGAGAGAGAGAGAGAGCATGAGGGAAGGTCAAAAAGAGAGTCCCAAGTAGGCTGTGCACTGTCAGTGCAGAACCTGATGGGGGGCTTGAACCCACGAACCATGAAATCATGACCTGAGCCGAATTCAAGAGTCGGACGCTTAACCACCTGAGCCACCCAGGCGCCCCCATTTAATTTATTCTTGCAATAACTTTATTGTTTCTGTTCTAGGAAGAGGCAACTAAGGCTCAGAGCTGCCTCAGCAAGGGGTCCAACAATTGGACCTGAGAACTGACGGCCTAGGATTTGAATCCTGGCTGTGTGATAACTACTAGGCTGTAAACACCACCTCCCACCCTTTCACAAACAGTTCATGGCTTCTCTGATAGTAACTGCATGATGGTCTGTTTTCCTGCTAAAGCCCGTCCATACTAGCGCCAGCCTCATAGGTTAAGAAGATTAAATAAGTTAATCTAGATCTAGTATGACTAGCCATCCTGGTTTGCCTGGGGACCCTGGAACCATCCTGGAAGGGAGACATTCAGTTTCAAAGCCGGGAAAGTCCTAGGTAAATCAGGACACGTTGGTATTCCTACCTGGATGAGTGCTTGGTGCTAAATACACGTTCAAGGGACGCTAATCTTTATTGCTTCTCCTTTCCTCTTTCATCCATTGATAACAAAAAGGTAGCAAACACTTACTGTGTGCCTGTCCCAAGAGCTGGGAACACTGTAGGCAGCATATGGAGACACTGTGCAGAGAACCTAGCTTCAGAGGTTCACCAAAAAAACCCACAGAAAACAAACAAGGTTCACAGTCCCTGAGAAACACCAAACCCTCTGGGGTGATTCCAGCAGCCTGTGCACTGTCCTCCTGAGTGGGCAGCACTTGCTTGGATCCCAGTGGGAGACGTCTCTGGGCCTGTTAGGACCCTAGTCAGTGACCCAGAGACATTTAGGGGGGTCCCATAGTGAAGCCTGGCAAGGAGAGGTCTTCAGATGATTGTGGGTGGAAGGGAAGGGAAAAAAAATGTGCCTCCGGCATTGATTTTGTGGGTGGTTCCAATTACCATGCACATTTTGCTGGATGAGGAAACTGAGGCTCAGTGACCCAAGTGAAGTGACTTGTCCAGGATCATGCAGAAAGACATGGGCGTTTGGCATTTGAACCAAGGTCCCAGAGAAGCAAGGACTGTTGGGACTGGGCGGGTCAACTCCTGCACTTCCCTCCCTCCTTCCCGGCTTGGGTCCCCCACTTGTCTTGACAGCGGCCGGGCCTGTCACGGGGCTCCGTACAGCCCTCTCCACCCTCCCGGCTGCCAGCGTTCCGCCCCATCCCCTCCCAACCCCCGAGGGAGGAGGGGAGAGCGGGAGAGAGGAGGGGGGTCGGAGAGGCCCGGCATTATAAAGGCTGCTGGAACAGCGCAGCCCGCCAGACCCCGCCGCCCGGATCCCCTGCGCAGCCCGCCGCACCACGTGACCCCGCCGACCACCCAGCTCCGCCGCAGTGAGTCGGGGCGCGTCCCCATCCACCCCCAGACCCTCGCCGAGCCGCCTGGTCTACTGAACCCGGTGAGGGGAAGAGATCCCATGAAGGAGGGTGCTGATATGGGGGGTACCAGGCCGAATCTCGATGGCAGGAATTTAGGACCCAGCAGAGCCGGGAGACCCGGGAGCCCTAGTTTGGGCAGGCAGCCCCCTTTTCTCCCCCGGCGCGGGGCCTGGGAGACCGCAAGCCACCCCCCAGGAATGCGCGTGCAACCGTTCCCATGGTAACATGCAAGCCGCGCCCGCCCTCTGCTAAAGGAAAGGGGAGGTGGGGGGGGGGGGGCCGCTGGTCACTGGGAGGTCCAAACTCGTCACGCGGCGGGTGCACGGGGGAACTGAGGATGTCCCCTCCCCTTCTCCCCGTGCCCCAAATCCTCTGGGAGCCAGAGCGCGAGTCGCATCGCCCTTCTGAGCCTCAGTTTCTCCATCTGCCAAATGGAGGCAATATAATTGGTTCCGAGTTCCCCGAAGAGCTATTTCGAGGGTAACCATCTCGCCAGCCCCTCTTCTGGCTGGACAACCGGGGAGTGGGTTTTAGCGGCCCTGATGACTCCAGCGACCCCACCCCACCCCAGGCCCGCTCGCCATGGCCCTCGTCGGGGCCCTCTTCCTAGCGCTTCTGGCAGGCGCTCAGGCCGAGCTCCCCGGCTGCAAGATCCGCATCACCTCCAAGGCGTTGGAGCTGGGTAAGGCGCGGGGCCGGATGAGGGCGGGTGAGGGAGGGGTCGCTCCAGCAGTGGGCGCAAGACCTAAGGGTCTCGCTGCTACTTCAGTGAAGCAGGAGGGCCTGCGCTTTTTGGAACAAGAGCTGGAGACCATCACCATTCCGGACCTGCGGGGCAAGGAGGGCTACTTCTACTACAACATCTCGGAGTAAGTAGGAGACCCGGAGGGCGGGGTCTCGGACTCCGGGGTGGAGCCTCTGCGTTGGGGGCGGGACCTAGGGGCGGGGAAATTGGCTGGGTCTGTGGGGCGGGTGGGGGCGTGGCCAAACCGGGGAGGCGGGACTCAAGAAACTGGATGGGGCATTGAAAATAAAGGTCAAGCCCTCCGACGTAGGCCGGACTAAGCACCGCGAAGCAGAAGGCTTGGGATTGAGGTGTCGCCAAAGAGCACCGAAGAGGCGGAGTCACGAAACTTGCCCAGGGATGGGAGTGGGGTCTAGGGTACCCGGGAGAGGTGGGACAGGTCAGGGGAACAAGAGAGAAGAGCCTTGCTTGGGATGGCGGGGATAGGAGAATTGGGATATGGAGCGGAGCTCAGCCGATGGAGACAAAATCAAAGGACTCTGTTAAAAGACCAGGTCTAGCAACCATGGGGTGTGAGAGGGAAGGGAATGGAAGCAATAGACTTCTAAGAGAAGGGGGGAAGCTCCTCTCTGAGCTGTCCAAGTCCAGGCTGGGCACTCGAGGGGCAACGGAAGAATTCGTTCCACCCGCCCCGGTTACCCCAGGCCTGGACTGGAAGAGAAGGGAATGAATTTCCTGTAGTTGGGCGGGGCCCCCTCTCCGCGGTCCTGAATATGACCCCGAGGCCTCCTGCAGGGTGAAGGTCACAGAGCTGCAGCTGACAGCCTCTGAGCTCCATTTTCAGCCAGAGCAGGAGCTGATGCTACAGATCAGCAACGCCTCCTTGGGGCTGCGCTTCCGGAGACAGCTTCTCTACTGGTTCTTGTGAGGATCTGGCACCCCTAGGGGAGTGGAGGGGGCATCTGGAGGGCTGGGATGCTGTGGGGCTGTGGGCAGCCCTTTCGCCTGAGTCACAGTTTCTTCATCTGTACAATAGGGAAAAGCATACCCACTACATAAGGGTCGATAGGGCTTGGTAAAATGGTAAACTGCCGAAGTGAAGCCTTATTAAGAGGTATCATGATATATATGGGGTGGGTAGCGGGGTAGAGAAGCCGCGGTTAAGCTCCAAACTGGACATTAAATGCCCCGCACCCCCTTGGCAGCTATGATGGGGGCTACATCAATGCCTCTGCCGAAGGCGTGTCCATCCGCACAGCTCTGGAGCTCTCCAGGGACCCCACTGGCCGTATCAAAGTGTCCAACGTCTCCTGCCAGGCCTTGGTCTCCAGAATGCACGCAGCCTTTGGGGGAACCTTCAAGTAAGCCCTGTCTCCAACCCCAGTCGCACCCAGGGCACCCCCTTTGAGCCTTACTGGCCATCTGCCTAGTGCAATGCAAAGTGCACAGGCTTGGGAATCAAGCCAACTGGGTCCAAACCTCAGTACTCTCATTTCCTGGCTGTGTGACCTTGGGTAAGTCATCGAAGCTCTGTGCCTCAGTTTCCCCGTTAGTAAGATGGGGATGATAATAGAAGCTATTTTATATGATGTTAGGAGGGCACTTTGTTAATATATGTAAAAATATTTAGAACGGCACCTGGCATATTAGTGGCTAGCTTCCTAGCTAGAAGTCATTGTGAGGATCAGTAGGCAGTTGGGCGTGAACTTGGTTCTCAATAATTGGTAGCTCTTGGGGCGCCTGGGTGGCTCAGTCAGTTAAGCGTCCCACTTGAGCTCAGGTTTGAGTCCTGCGTCAGGCTCTGTGCTGACAGCTCAGAGCCTGGAGCCTGCTTTGGATTCTGTGTCTCTCTCCCTCTCTGTCCCTCCCCTGCTCACGCTCTGTCTCTCTCAAATGTAAAATAAAACAACAACAAACATACCTGGCAGTTCTTACTACTACTTAACAAAAAAAAAAATAGCATACTTCAGGTTTGGGGCTGAGAAATGGACTTTGTGATAGTTCTCAAAGAGAGTGGGAGAGAAAAGATGGTGGTTTATCATCTGGTGTTGGTACAGTGCAAGTTTTTTGTTGTTGTTTATTTTTTTTGGGGAGAGAGAGAGTGCGCGCAAGTGGGGGAGGGGCAGAGAGAGAGAGAGAATCCCTAGCAGGCTTCACACTGTCAGTGCAGAGCCCGATGCAGGGTCCAAACTCATGAACTGTGAGATCATGACCTGAGCCGAAATCAAGAGTCAGATGCTAAACTGACCGAGCCACCCAGGTCCCCCTCAGGTTTTTATTTATTTAGCAAATAAAGTGTATGCCAGTCCCTGAGGATTCATAAAGGAGCTCAGAGCCTAGTTGAAGGGACAAAACATTTGCCATCAGGGCTTTAAGGGAGGAACGAAGAGAGTACTCCGGGGGTTCAGAAGAGGGTAGTCTGGGAAGACTGCCTGGAAGAGGAAGCATCTGGGCCCAGACTGGGGGAAAATATAGGACAGGAACATTGAGGGTGGAAGGGAGGGCATGAGTAAGCCTCTGGAGGTGGGGATGCTCGCAGCGGGTCTGAGGAACTGGGGGCAAATTCAGTTTGGCTGGCGGGAGCAGGGGTTAGGAGAGGTCTTTAGAATCAGGCTGGGGAGGGGATTTGGAAAACCTTCATTAAAGAGCTGGTGCTTCAGGTCAAAGTTGAGCCACCTCCTCCCCATCTCTCTGGCCACTGATTTCTCCTGGGCCTGGTTTGGGGTCGGGCAGTGTCTGGGCTCACACGGTCTCTCCCCTCCTTGCAGGAAGGTGTATGAGTTCCTCTCCACATTCATCACCTCGGGGATGCGCTTCCTCCTCAACCAGCAGGTACGGCAGTGGTGGTGGTGGTGGCGGGTGGGGTGCCCTCCATTTTGAAGGCCCTGACTCTAGACCCCACCCTGCAGATCTGCCCCGTGCTCTACCATGCAGGGATGGTGCTGCTCAATTCCCTCCTGGACACCGTGCCCGGTGAGTTGGCGCTGGCTGGGCGGGGAGCTCTGGGCCACGCCTGGGGCTGGACCGGGGTGGGGGGGGGGTGAGGAGGAGGCTGGGTATACAGCTGCCAGGCCATGGCTCAGAGCAGGCAAGGCCCCTGCCACACCCTGGGCTCCCATATGGCCTCTGCTGCGGACTTGCCCTGTGTGACCCCAGGTCGGTACTCACTTCTCTCTGGGCCTTGCCATCTTCGCCTGGCTGGGGTGCCTCCCCGTGGGGTTGCTGTGAGCATTAGCTGCGTGACGATTGTCAAGGTCCTCTGTCTTTATGTGCTCGCTGATCATTGGGACCCCGTGTGTGTTCATCCCCTGCACTTAATAGGTGCTCAACTAACGTGGGTTCCCTTTTCCTAAGCTTTGACCTCTGTCTGCTGTGGGGTAGAGATCACCGTGCCCCCTACACGGGGCACAGGGAGGGAGGGAGGAGGCAGGGAAGACTCATGAGGGCAGGGAATCCCTTGCCACGTTGGTTCGTGATCTGATAAAAGCCCTACAGTAGTGGTGGTGGTAGGAGGAGTAGTAATAGCAGCTTCTTCCCACATAAAGCTAATTTGATCCCCGCAACAACCCTATGAGGGAAGATTGATGACCATCATTTATGGGTGAGAAACAGGCCCCAAAGGGCGAACACCTCGCCCAGCATGACACAGCGTGAGTGACCGAGCTCCTTCCCACAGTACGCAGCAATGTGGATGAGCTTGTTGGCATCGACTACTCCCTCCTGAAGGATCCTGCAGCTTCTGCCAGCAATCTGGACATGGACTTCCGGGTGAGCTGCCTGGCTGGTGTGGCATCTCTGACCTGTCCCCTGCGTCTCTGCCTTTGTCTTCCTGAACCACAGCTCTGATGAGGCCACTCCGCTGCTGAGCCTGCCATGGCTCCCCATTGCCTACAGAATCAGGGTCAATTCCTGGGGCTGGCCCCACCTTTCTAACTTTACCCTGTTTCTCTGCAGTTATTCTTTCCCAAACATGCACCCTTGTTTCCTACCTCAGGGCCTTTGCTCATGCATTGCCCTTCCCCATCTTCCCTGAAGGAGCTGGACATACGGCTCTATGCACATAATCTCATTTCACTCTCACGACTGTGTGAGTCAGGCACTTCTGTTTTATTTATTTTGGGGATGTGGACACTTGCTCGAAGAGGTGATGTCACTTGCCCAAGGCCACACAGCTACTATGTGGCCATTTCCTTTGCTCCCCACAGTGGATGGAGTGTAGCGGTTTCAGAGCAAGGATTAGAGCTGGCATGTCTGAAGTTCACGTCCTGACTCTGCCACTTACTTGCTGCGTGATCTTAAGCAAGTGGCTTAGGGGCACCTGGGTGGCTCAGTCGGTTAAGCATCGACTTCAGCTCAGGTCACGATCTCACGGTTCGTGAGTTCGAGCCTCACGTCGGGCTCTGTGCTCCCCTCACGTGGGGGAGGGGCAGAGAGAGAGGGAGATGCAGAATCCGAAGCAGGTTCCAGGCTCCGAGCTGTCAGCACAGAGCCCGACGTGGGGCTCGAACTCACAAACCGTGAGATCGTGACCTGAGCTGAAGTTGGACACTTAACTGACTGAGCTACCCAAGCACGCCCCCCCCCCCAAATTTTTTTAAGCAAGTGGCTTAACCTTTCTGTGCCTATTTCCTACTAATATGTAAATGGCTATAATACAGTAAGAAAACATCTCTCACGGAAGATTATGTGGATTAAAGGAGTTGGTGTATGTCAAGGGCATGGAAGAATTACTATGTAAGATGTAAGCAGCAGCTGTTATTGCTGCCATATATCGTTCAAGGCCCACTGAAATGCCACTTCCTCCTGAACCCTTTCCTGAGCTTCTGTTCTCCAGTCTGACGGAAGTGCTCCCTTGAAGCTGCCCTCCTCTGCATGCCTTTTTAAGAATTGTGCTAATGAGGGTGCCTGGCTGGCCCAGGTGGGAGGAACATGCGACTCTTGATCTTGGGGTCGTGAGCCCAAGCCCCACGTTGGGTGTGGAGATTAAATAAATAAAACTTAAAAATTGTGCTGAGGAGTCCCCTAAGGACAGCAGCTGGGTCTGACCCCCACCATCCCTCACAGTGCCTGCCACAGGGCGTGGGAGCATCTGGGTGCTGGGCCAGTCTGCCTTGGCCTTGACCCTGATCCCCCAACTGCAGGGGGCCTTCTTTCCCCTGGCGGAGGGTAACTGGAGCTTGCCCAACCGGGCGGTTGAGCCCCAGCTGCGGGAGGAGGAGCGGATGGTGTACGTGGCCTTCTCCGAGTTCTTCTTTGACTCCGCCATGGAAAGCTACTTCCGAGCGGGTGCCCTGAAGCTGTCACTGGTGGGAGACAAGGTATGCCAGGGCCTGTTTGTGGGATGGGCAAGAGGGGCCCTGTCAGGGAGCTCCTGATGACCCTGCTTCACCCCCAATTTCCCTACCCAGGTGCCCCACGATCTGGACATGCTGCTGAGGGCCACCTACTTTGGGAGCATCGTCCTGCTGGTGAGTGCGGGCAGGAGGTAGGCACCTGGCCAGGGTGGGAGGGCATAGCACCTGCATACCAGTGAGGGAACGGTGGAGGTGTGCGGGTGGAGTCCCCCCGAGGCCACTGTGGAATACACAGAAGGCCTGGCCTCCTGCCTGTGACCCGGTCCTCTTATTTGTCAAACTCATTTCCAAGTCCTTGAAGGGCCCTTGCTACTTCCTGCTCTTCATGAAGCTCTGAGGACAGGCTGAGACCCAAGCTCTGTAAGTGTAGGGGCGCTTTAACAATGACTGATGTAGTCTTTTTTCTTTTTAAGTTAGTTAATTAGATTGTTAAATAATCTCTATGCCCTTTGTGGGGCTTCAACGCACGACCCCAAGATTAAGAGTCACGTGTTCTACCGACTGAGCTAGCCAGGTACCCTGATGTGTTTTTTTTTTTTCCCCTTGCTTATTTTCCCTTGTTTAATGGAGGAGTTCCCACCTACTCTTTCAAAATGTAAAAAGCATCTTAGTGGCCATTAAAGGACTTGCCCTTAATTTCCTTTACACTATACAACCTCACAGGACTGTCATGAGTATTAGCTGAATCAATTCATGCAAAGGGACTGGAACAGCACCGGGTGCAGAGTAAGTGCTCAGAAAACACTCACTGGCTGCTGTTATTATCATCGCTGTTAGCACCATCGTCTCCATCAACCTGATGGCCAAACGTCAGTAAGAGTGTGGACTCTCTTGCCAGACTGCCTGGGTCTGAATCCCAGGTTCTGCAACTGGAGGACCACATAACCTTGGACAAGTACTTAACCTCTCTGTGCCTCAATTTTCCCATCTCAAAAATGAGTAGAATACCTGCCTCACACGGTCATTGAGAGGTTTCAATGAGCTAACACAAGTGAAGTAGGAGTGCCTATAGGGCAAAGGATACGGCAGGTTAGAGAGAGGAAATATGGCAGAGAGAGGGGATATTTGATGCAAACACAGTCTCAGGAGTCTGGTTGAAGATGGATCCCCACGACCAAGAGCTCAGGAAGGCAGAAAAAGAGGAAACATTTCTAGAATGAGACATTCCCTTGTGTGAGCAAAGGCACAGAGGCTGGACACAATTTTGAAGGGTCTGGGAAGCCACACCAGCCTTCATATCTGTGTGCCTGGGCTCCCAGCGGGCAGAACCTGAGCCAGCCCTCCTCCCCTCCTGGTGCTCATCAGGGAACAGATCTGGGTTTTGACCCACCCTCGCTCCTCTGTCCCCAGAGCCCGGCGGTGATTGACTCCCCGCTGAAGTTGGAGCTAAGGGTCCTGGCCCCACCTCGCTGCACCATCAAGCCCTCGGGTACCACCGTCTCTGTCACCGCAAGTGTCACCATCGCCCTGGTCCCGTCCGACCAGCCTGAGGTCCAACTGTCCAGCATGATTATGGTGCGGGCACCAGATTAGGAGCTACTGAGGGTCAGGGAGATGCGGGCTGTTGATCCTTTGGGTCAGTAACACCCCCCTCCCACCTCCTTGCCTGCAGGACACCCGTCTCAGCGCCAAGGTGGCACTCCGGGGAAAGGCGCTGCGCGTCCAGCTGGACCTGCGCCGGTAAGCAGATGGCCAAGATCTCGGGCAAGCCCTTAACCTCCCTGAGCCTCCGTGTCTTCAGGTTAATTGCACCTGCCCAGCAAGTGGGGAGCTGAAATTCACTCAGATCTACAGCCACTGGAGAGCTAAGGTCTTTGTTAATGCATCTTATTCAAGGGTAACTTCTCTGCCTTGTCTTACACCTGAGAGAGAGGCAGAACAGATATTATGAGATGTCCAAATTGGCCCAGCAAGGTTAAAGGACGTGCCCTCAGTCACACAGCAAAGAGCCAAACAACACGGGTTCGGGCAGAAACCTCAGCACAAATTTTGTGATCTTGAGAAGAGTCACTTTATCTTTGTACGCTTCATTTTCTTCATGGGCTAAATGTAGGGAAAAGTAGCATCCGTTTTGTAAGGTTGTGCTGTTTGTGATGCTAGCCACAGGTGCTAGGGGTTAAATGAGATACTGCAGGGCAGTAGTTAAGAGCCTAGATTCTAGAGGCAGATTCTGCCATTTACCAGCTGTTGAGACCTCAGACAAATTACTTAACCTCTCTAGGCTTGATCTGCCCCATCTAAAAAGTGCGAGTTGTTGAACAGTGCCTACTTCTTAGGGTTGTTATGAGGATTAAGTCAGTTGGCATTTTATTTTTTTTTTAATTTTTTTTTTTTCAACGTTTTTTATTTATTTTTGGGACAGAGAGAGACAGAGCATGAACGGGGGAGGGGCAGAGAGAGAGGGAGACACAGAATCGGAAACAGGCTCCAGGCTCCGAGCCATCAGCCCAGAGCCCGATGCGGGGCTCGAACTCACGGACCGCGAGATCGTGACCTGGCTGAAGTCGGACGCTTAACCGACTGCGCCACCCAGGCGCCCCAAGTCAGTTGGCATTTTAAAATGTCTTAATGATAGTTAACTTTTTGTAACACGCTTAGTGTCTGGTAGGGAGGAAGCTCTGTACGTTCTGTTAAATAAACACAAACAACACAGGCAAAGCTGCCAGCACGAGTCTGGCGTAGAGGAAGCGCTCAACAAATTAAAAGTAGTAGCCTTGGAAAAAAGGAACCCAAAGAGGGAGAAATGACTCACCCAAGGATGCACACCTGGAAAGCGGCAGAACCCCTGGACAGGTGTGTAGGTGGGAGCATGGCAGGCCGAAGGTCAGGGGCTTCTGGCGGGTAGGCCTGGGTGGCCTGAGGAAGGGGAACTTCCAGGGTTCATGCCCACTAGACACTTGTCTCCCATAGGTTCCGAATCTACTCGAACCAGTCTGCACTGGAGTCGCTGGCAGTGAGTTGGGAGTGGCGAGGGGGCCAGGGCTGGGTTGGGGCCGGGCAGCTAAGGCAAGTCCGCTTCCTGCTGGCTGCCCTGACTTCCCGCCTCCTCCCTCCCAGCTGATCCCACTGCAGACCCCTCTGAAGACCATGCTGCAGATTGGGGTGATGCCCATGCTCAATGGTATGGCTGGGGACGGGAGGGAGGAGAGGGAAAGGAGAGGGGAGCTGGGTGGACCCAGGTTGAGCCCGCTGCTCCCACCCACAGAGCGGATGTGGCGGGGGGTGCAGATCCCACTACCCGAGGGCATCAACTTCGTGCGCGAGGTGGTGACCAACCATGCGGTGAGTGGGGGTGGGGAGCGAGTGATGGAGAGAGGGCAGAGCCTTCCCCCCACTTCACGACCCTGACCTCCCTCTGCTGTCAGATCCCAGCCCCTTCCTTATCAAGTGCCGCTCCCATTTTAATCTTCCATCAGACCTCAGCCCTCTGCACAGGCTGTGCCCTCACCTTGCAACACTCTTCCTGGATCCCACTTTAACACCTGAGCTAAGAGGCCATCTCAGAGGCCCTCCTTGACCCCCACAGGCCACGCTCCTGCAGCCTCTTTCACACCCTTCACAGGAGTTAGAACTTCTTTGAGGCTCCTCTCCCACTAGATTGAGAGCCCTTCAAGGCCAAGGGCCTGTCTCGATCTTTAGATTTTGGTCTCTGTAATGGAATGAAGAGGCTCCCCTCTCTGCCCCACTGCACAGGGCTTCCTCACCATCGGGGCCGACCTCCACTTTGCCAAAGGGCTGCGAGAGGTGATTGAGAAGAACCGGCCTGCCAGCACCAGCGACACCTCGGCATCCAGTGCCCCACCACCTGCCACGACGGCTGCCTGAGCCCTCAACCCCACGCTGGCAGGGGCATCCAGGACTTCGACCCTCTCGGCTCCTCCCAGCCTATAGCATCCTGTGTAACCCCCAGTGCCACAGAGAAGACAGGGTTTTAAGCTGTACCCAATTTAATTCCATAATCACACTCAATCCATCAATTAGTCCGTCCACCCTCCCCGTGGGCTGTCCTGAGCTCTGCTGTGTTCCAGTGCATTAAGGGAGGGGGCCAGGCCGCACCCCAGTCAGGAATAAAGTGCTAACTCCCCCAGGCTGTCTACGTGAGGGACTGGGGCCCGGTCTGGGAGGCAGAGGGCTGTGGGGGAGGCAGGGGCGGGGAAGCAGTTCTGGAGGCAGGGACCTGCCCCACAGGGGCATTTTGCATAAAGGTGGACCTCCCTTCTAGCAGGAGGGGCCAGGAAGAGGGGCTGGATCAGGCAGAAGGGGACCGGTCTCCGTGGTCATCAGTATGGCTGCTTATTCAGGAAGCGAGAGAACATGGTGAGGGCAGCCTGGGGCTTGTCGGTGGGGACCATGTGTCCAGCGCCCTAGGAGCAAAGCTCTGTGAGATTCCCCTTCTTGTGTAACCCCTGCCCCTGGGCGCCCCTCCATCCTACTGGATCCCCCCAGCCAGCGACCTTCCTCTTCTCCCAAGCCCTGCATTCTCCCCACCCTGCCCAGAACGCTTGCCCTTATGGGGCCAGATGGTAAATGGGTGTAAAAGGGAGTCGGAAGGAGAGGACGGGTGGGTTCTGCCCCATCCCCTCCAGCCAGGTAGCCCTTGCCAGGCCCAAGCCCTACCTTGATGGTGAGAAAGGCGATGTGGGAGAACTCCTTCACGAAGCCTGCGATCTGCTCCCCGCTGTCCCCGTAGTCCACTAACCAGGGCCGGCGCTGGACCTCCATCTGCCCCACCAGGGAAGCCTTAGCAGCCTGCGGCTGTCCCCAAATCTCGCTCACATCTGCCAGCAGGACCTCAGGGGCCCGAACTCCCCCCAGGTTTGTCCTCTCTGTCTGCCAGAGCCAAGCTGCCAGGCACAGCTGCCCTATCCCTGCACCCAGCCTCACCCCAGAGCCGGGATCCTTGCCTTACCTTCTGGTTCAGGGAATCCACAAACCACTCGTCCCCCATGAAATTGCAGGCCATGTCCACATCTCCGTTGTAGAGCAGGATCCGGTATTTCTGGAGCAGAGCAGGGGGGGGAAGCGGGAGGGTCTGGAATGAGCCCAGGCCCCAGCCCTTCTCGGGTTCAAGCCTTACCCCCTCAGGGAATTCGAGGGGCCTTGCTAAATAGCACAAAGCAGGAAACACTCAAGTTTTCTGACTGTTTCCTACATGACTGGTGTTTTACTAAATGCTTTACCCATGCAAGTAGATACCATTAACCCCATTTTATAGGTGGAGAAACCAAGTCTCAAGATGGGAAAAACTTGCCCAGGGGCGCATGGCTAATGAAGGGACGTACACACAGACGATCTGACCCCTAGAGGTTATGCTCTAACCACTGGTCCTAGCCTGGCTCTGTCAGGATTTCCTAGATGACCTTGGACAAGGCCCTCTCCCACCCTGAACCTCCATTTGCTCGTTTGTAACGCATTCTCGCCAGCTCTTCTCAACCTAAAAGCTCCTTGGCTGATGCAGCCTCCTACGGCAGAGCAGCATGGGGTGGGGACAAAGCAAGGTTCAAATCATGACCCTGCCAGTCACTGGACTTCATTTCTTGGAGTTTCAGCTCCCCGTGTCCGGAGTGGCACGCTAAAGGGGGCCCCGCCTTGTCATGCCGCTCCAGGGTCCTGAGGCTGCTGGTGGACCCAGCTGTGCCGCTCCCACTCACCTGTGTGGTGAGCAGCTTAAGGTACTGGGACTGCATGCTTTGGTAGAGACGGCGGTACTGTATATTCACCAGGAAGCTGCGGGAGCACGTGGGCGGGTCCCAGGAAGACCAGGTAGAGGGAGAAAAAGAGATCAGCTCTCCTCTCCCGTCCCCTCCTACCTCCAAGCTCCAGCCTGGGAGGCAGAGTTGGGATTCAGTCCCCTCCTCAGGCATATCATCTCTCTAGGACTTATGTGGATGGGGGGCTGGGATTCAGCCCACCCCCGTGCAGAAACGTGTATGGGAACATTTAGTGATTGGTTTGCAACTGGCATTTAGCGTGCAGGAGCCCACTGGTGGGAGAACCACAGCCTGTAACGGCAGTAGGGCAGGGGCACTGGCCAATCAGCATGGACCTGAGTGGCCCCTGCTCTGCCAGGCGGCATCTTTTACTCATGCGGGTCATAGGAGATCTCTGCAGCTGGGGACTACATTGGAGTGGGGGTGGGGGACAGTGTCTATTTACTAAATGCCAGGGGAGTAAATTGCTATTTTACCAGCCCAGGTGGCCATTTAAGAACGAACTAGCTAAATATCAATCAATTTAGGGGCTAAACACCTGCACGGGACCCTGTGTCACACCCTGGGTGCCTGAAGCGCCCCTACAAGAAACCCTAGCCAAGGGATCCTGGGAAACCTTTCTGATACCCAGGAGCCCCAAGTGCCTGCCACCCCTGGGGCCACGGCTGGCCGCAAAGCCTCACTTGCACATGTCCCAGTGGGGCAGCTGCTCGGGGATGTGGAGGGCCTTCCGCACATAGGGGTTGTTGAGGTACGTGGAGGCGGCTGTGGTGTTGGTGCAGGGGGGGTCCATGCGCAGCCTATCCCCAGAACGCAGCAGTGCCTGGGGGCACAGACGGCAGGTCAGGGTCTTCGTATCCCTCCCCCCCCACCCCCCCGCCACCAGGAGAAAGTCCATGCTCTTCCTGCACACCTGATGCCATGTCCGCTTCAGCGGCAGGCGAGTGAAGATGTTGCCCAAGTCATGGAGCACAATGGCGTCCTTCTCGTACCTGCAAGTGAAGCGGGGGACGTGTGCCTCAGCCTCCAGATGGGGGCTGGGACTGGCCCCCAGGGCACACGGCAGGGCCTACCTTAAACGGCCAGGCACACCCCCAGCACATGGGGCATAGAGGTTGTAAATGTTGAGGCCGGAGTTGCCCACGATGCGGGACACTTCCTGCAGCTGCAATGATACATGGGAGCCACCGTGCTTCACAGAACCCTGGCCTCCCCGTGATCTCACCAACTCGTCCCAAGATTGACGGCTCTCCTACTCCACTTCTTGTCATTACCCTTCCCCCACTTTTTTTCCACAGGCAGGGAAACTGAGGCTCAGTGGAAGGAATCTGCCAGACCTGGGTCCAGAGCCTACTGCCGCTACATCCTAGCACTGTGACTTCAGGCGAGTGACTTTAACGTTCTTGGCCTCGGTTTCCTCTTCTGGAAAACGTGGATAATACGATCTCCCTTAAAGGAATCTTGAAGATTAAATAATCTATGTTGATATAGTTCGGCCCAGTGCCTGGCACAGAGTAGATGCTCGACAAGAGGGAGATCCTTTCCCTCACAGGGGTTATGGGATTTGCCTAGAAAGTCCCAGAAGTAGTGGTGGGAACACATCCCTAGACGTATCCCAGAGGACATCAAATTGCTGGAGGAGGCAGGATAGGAAAGCAATAGGGGATGGGGTCAGGGAGGCCCGAAGGAGGAGATGTGGTCCTATTCTCGGGGCCGGGGGTGTCAGGGGTGACACAGGTTGGGCGGCAGAACCTCACATTGGTCACGCATTCTGGGTCTCTGTTGTCATAGAAGTTACACTTGTTCTGAGAGCAGCAGTGGGTCTGGAGAGAAGACCAGAGCCTGTAGGAGACGCATGAAAGTGTTCAGGCCCAAGGTGGGCTCCCACCCTCCACATCCAACCTCCCGCCACCACCTGACCCCAGCCAATGAGGAAACAGATCACAGGGGATGGTATGCAAGTTCCAAACCTAGCTGCTCTGGGGCCACACAGCCAGCCCTCCTGAGTCCATTTAAGTTCTGGCCTCCATTCTTTGGCCTTTCAGCACCAAACACGTCTAGCAATCCCAGCCCCCACCCCCTGCTCAGAAACTAGGGTAGGGCCTAGGGTATCATGTGCCTGGAGGGCAGACCTGAGATCCTCAAGACCTGCCCCACCCTAGAGATTGCCCAACTGCCCCCTCCCATACCTGTTCCCAAGGAGGCCGTGGTAGTAGGCGAAATAGACCAGGGAGTTGTCATTCTGCTCGTAGGAGGAGAGTCCGTTGCCCACAGCCAGCCCCTGTGAAACACCCAGGGCATTCAGGTCATCTGGAGGGAGAGGGGGAGCCTCCCCTGACTACACCCAGACCTTCAGCAATCTGGAAGCTGAAATCCAAGGTGGTTTGTGGGGAGGCCACTTGAAGCTAAGAACAGAGCTGGCTGGCAGACAGGTGAGCTTCCTGTTGTGGGAGGCACGTGAGCAGAGACAGGCCACCCAGTGGCAAGCATGTTATAAAGGGGACCAGGTTGGACAGAGAAAATGGCCTCTTTCACGCTGCTAACCACAAGGCCAGGACAAGTTGCCTCTCTTCCCTCCTGCAGCGGCCCTGTACCTGAAGGTTCATGCTGGGATCCTGCATGACCAACACTGCCAGGGTGGGGATGTAAATGCCGGCATAGCTCTCTCCTGTCAGGAAGAGCTCATTGTCCTTGTACTCCGGGAAGAGGCGGAAAAAATCCTTAAGGGCCTCAAAATTACTCTGGGCGACCTAGGGAAAAGAGGAGGAGAGGATCAAAAGGCTTTGGTATTTGAGCTGGAAAGAATCTGAGATAACGACATCCACCCGTTCTGAGCAAGAGGAAGTGGCTTGGCCAAGACCACACACAGCATGTGACAGAGCCAAAATCCAGACTCCAAGGCCATGCACTTTCCCTCCTGGGTCTCGCTGCCTTTAGAGAACCAGGGAGGCTGGGGCACAAGGGCAGGCACTGGACTCACCTCTGTGTCATTGGTTGCATAAGACTTGTCATCAGAGTAGGAGAAGCCCACCCCAGCTGGGGACTCAAGATACAATACGTTGGCAATCTGGAGGGGAGGAGGAAATGAACTGAAGAGGAATCCCCAACCCATCCAAGTGCTCAGACACCCCCACAGGACCCCCTGGCTCCGGCTATACCAGGTTCCAGGAATAGGGGTTGTACTCCAGGGTGGCACCATCTGGCTGCACCTGAAGAGGAAAAGAGATGGCTAAGTCCCAAGGACTAACTGGATGGAAGGAAAGGGCTACCGTGCTGGGCAGTTCACATTTGGGCAAAACCCTTGAAAGGTACAGACAGTGAAACGAACGGTACGGATGAGGAAACCCAGGCTCCGGAGAAGGGCGCGCTTGGGAAAAACCTCCGAGTCCTGTTCTCCCTCCTCCCGGGCCCTTTCCTTCAGGAATGCTTCCCTTCCTGGTTAGGGGGCAGATGGTGGCTTTCCACTCACCAGGAAGGGGCCGTGCTCCGTGAGGAAGCCGTCTAAGGAGCTGCAGCCCGGCCCTCCGTTGAGCCAAAGCACCACAGGGCTGCTCTTGGGATCCTTCTGGGACTCCACAAACCTGGGAGGGGAGGCAGAGCAGGGTGGGTGCAGGCGGAGGGGCCCCTTCCAGCGCTCCCTGCTCTCAGGCTCCCTCAGGGGTCTTCAGACCCTCCCCCACCCCGCGCCCCGTCACCTCCCCGCCCGGGACGGGGTGGGGGGTGGCGCAGACCAGTAGTGGAGGTGCTTGGAGTCGGAGCCGCGGAGGTAGCCTGAGTACTGGCGGAAAGCTGGCTGCTTGGCCAGCCCGGGCAGGCACTGGATCTCGTCCAGGTCCGGCGCTGCCCGACCCGGGGGCGCCCAGGCCAGGAGCAGCAGCAGCAGCAGCAGCAGCAACCACGGCGGCGACAGCGCGGCTCCGACCATCTGCGGGAGGAAGTGGGGCCGACTGTTTCCGCGCTCCCTTGCTCCTCCAACGCTTCGGTGCGATCGCCCCGCGGAGGAGCTGACGGCGAGGCGGCTATCGGAGCCCCCCAACCCGGCCCGGCCCCAGCGTCCGCCCGCCCGCCGCGCCGCCCGGGACCGCGGGTCCCCTCCAGCCTCCAGAGAGACCTCACCTCGGCTCCCCAGCGTCGTTGCTCTCCCGGAGGGGCTCGGCCTCGGGAAGTCATGTGGAGTCCGAGTCACGTGGGCGCCGGCGCCACGTGACGGTCTTCCTCCGGCGCCTCTCAGGTCTCCGGGGACCCAGGGGACGCAGGCGGCGGCGGCCGGCGCTGGGTCAGAGTCCGCGGGCTTCTCAGGTTATCTCGCGGGCGCCAGCCATCGGATGACCCAGATGTGGGCGGCCAGGATCCCCCGGCCTCCCGGGGGCCCCGGTCCAGGCAGGATGGCTGAGCGAGCGGCGCTAGGACCCCCGGGCAGAGCCTCGGGGAAGGGGGTGGGGGGGGGTGGAGTGGGAGGGATACCTTACATGGTGCCCCCGCGGTCACCCTCAGAGCACGCCGCCCAAAATAGCCCCCAGCGCCCGCTGGCCTATCTCACGGCTGGGAGATGGCTGCTGTCTCCGAGCCCGTGGACTTGGGTGCGCCTTGGAGAGCCGCGCGCCCCGAGCCCCCTCCCACCCGCTTCCACAGGGTGCATGGTGCCAACATCCGCGTGGACCCCTCCGGGACGCGGGCCACACGCGTGGAGAGTTTCGCTCACGGCCTGTGCTTCAGTCGCGAGCCGCTGGCCCCGGGCCAGGTATTCTTGGTCGAGATCGAGGAGAAAGAGCTGGGCTGGTGCGGGCACCTGCGCCTCGGCCTGACTGCGCTAGACCCTGCCACTCTGGCCGCGGTGCCCGAGTTTTCGCTGCCCGACCTGGTCAGCCTCGGCCACACCTGGGTCTTTGCCATCACGCGCCATCACAACCGCGTGCCCCGGGAGGACGGCCCGGAGGCAGAGGCAGCGGTCCCCAGCCGCCCCCCAGCCCTCCTGGTGGAACCCTATCTGTGCATTGAGCAGTTTCGCATTCCCCGAGACCGCCTGGTGGGCCGCAGCCGGCCCGGGCTCTACAGCCACCTCTTGGATCAGCTGTATGAGCTGAACGTGCTGCCTCCGACCGCGCGCCGCAGCCGCCTGGGCGTTCTTTTCTGCCCGCGCCCTGACGGCACGGCGGACATGCACATCGTCATCAACGGCGAGGACATGGGTCCCAGCGCCCGGGGGCTGCCAGCCGCCCAGCCCCTCTACGCAGTGGTGGACGTCTTTGCCTCCACCAAGAGTGTGCGCCTTGTGCAGCTCGAGTATGGCTGTAGGTATCCCACCCCCTGGGCAGCGACCCCTCCTGGCCCAGTGTGGGACAGGAACTTGCGAGGACTCCCAAGCCAGCTAGCAAGGCCTTGGTCTGTCCAGCATTTGTTTAGAAGTTGGGGAATCGAATTTCCAATTATGCCTCTGCTTGTGATCTTGGACAAGTGGCTCTCTGGCTCTGGGTCTCAGTTTAGCCATCTCAGCTGTGATGGATTAGGATGCTGGCTTTGCCAGTATTTTCTGTATTAACCTAGAATCCCTAGGGCAGGGATTCTAAACTGATTTTACATCCAGGCTGCTTTGAAAATCGTGTGCCCTTTTATTCGACAAGTGCTCCTAGATTTAGGCATACCAGTTCAAAGGCACTGTAGGCCCCGGATTGAAAGCGTCTTAATCCTGAGGTCTGGTTCTTTATAGCTCTGCTAAGCTCTTTATTTATACCTCTGATCATTTTATGGATTCGCTGAACTAGAACCCACTCTGTCAGGCCTGTGCCGGAAGCTGGGTGAGCATAGGTGAATCAAGCACTACCTATATCCCTGGAAGCTGCTAAGGAGGGGTTAAAATAGAAATAGGGCTGCAGCAATGTCAAAGTTTGGAAAAGAGGTGCTTATCTTGACCACATGAACAGCCCCATGACTCAGGCTGGGCCTGGAGAGCAGAAGGAACTTGCCTAAGTTAATGACAAAGGGAGAACCGAGACCTAGATCTTTTGGGTCTCGGCCTCAAGTTCAGTTTGCCTTTGACAGCCTTCTTTCCACAGTGCCGTCCCTGCAGACTCTGTGCCGCCTAGTCATCCAGAAGAGTGTGGTGCACCGGTTGGCCATCGATGGGCTCCACCTGCCGAAAGGACTTAAGGATTTCTGCAAGTATGAGTAAGGGCTTGCGGCCACCCTGGAACAGGGCCACAGGAGCATGTCCTGGCCCTGGAGCTGTGGCTGGTCCGAAGCTGGCCATACTGCTGCCGGCCAGGCCTGGAAATAAACACAGCGATGCTGACACTGATCACTGGAGGGTCTCCTTGCCCTGGAAGCCTGTGAGGGGCACTTTTTAGAATTGTTGTGGGTCAGCAGGTCAGAGAAAGAGAGAGCATTTTATTTATTTAAGTTTATTTATTTTTGAGAGAGAGAGAGAGAACGAGTGGGGAAGGGGCAGAGAGAGAGGGAGAAAATCCCGAGCAGGCTCCACATTGTCAGCACGGAGCCCGATGCTGGGCTTGAACTCACGAACCATGAGATCATGACCTGAGCTGAAACCAAGAGTCGGGCGCTTAACAGACTGAGCCACCCAGGCACCCCAAGAGAGAACATTTTAGACGTTACCTAGACCAGTCGTACCCAGCCTGTCTACTCATTAGGGTTATCTGGGACACCTAGAAAGCTGATGCCCCAAACTCCATCTCCAGAGATTCTCATTCCATTTGTCAAAGGATTAGGCCTAGACATCGTTGGTTTGTAAAAACAGCCTGGAGGTTCTAACAGAGTCAGGATTGAGAAGCGCTCCTTTAGAATAGAGGTCTTGACTTTGGCATATATTATAACCACTGAAAGACCTTTGAAAAATACTGACAACTGGGTCTGACCCTGGCATTCTGATTTAATTGGTCTGAGATGAGATTGGACCTCAGTATTTCTAAAAGCTCCCAAGAGAACTTAATGTGCACCCCAGTGTGCGACCCAGTGTCCCAGACCAACGATTTCATTTTGCAGTCAGGAAACTGAAGCCTAGAGATGGGAACGTATTCCAGAGGCACACAGCAAACTCCCTCTCTCATACTGCAGAGCACAAAGCACTCGCCTCCTTTATTTCTATCTCTGATCTTTTGCTTCCATACGAATAATCGCATTTAATCCTCACGACGCTGGTGAGGTGGTGGGTGGCCATTACTCCCATTTTAGAGAAGACTGTCCAGGAACAAAACTGTCAAAGTGACTCGCCCACGGTAGAGGTAAGAACCTAGAATGTCCGGTCCCTGGTCCAAGGCTCTTTTAACCCCATCCCATTGTCATATGCGGGTTCTAGAATGAACAGGTCAGTGCTGTGAGGTGGGTTCCAGGTGTACAAGGGAGGGACTATGAAGTGACGTTCTAGAATGGTGGAAAGGGTAGGAGAGGAGGCAGGTGACTGTTCCCTCACAAACGGGGGCTTTGGGGCAGACATGTCCTATTTCATGTCTCCACAAGCTCATCAAGGTCTTCTGCCTTCCAGCCAAGGTGAGAGAGGGTCTTCTGGAACTGGAGGGGGCACCACAACTTCCCCTGAGAACTTGTTTCCTGCCTCCTGGGAGGTGGAGGTTCTGCCGGGGATTTGGGGGCTGGCCCTGGAGTCAATTCTCTGAAGAACGCCATTCCAAAAGTCCTTGCCGGTAGCTACCTGCCTGCTCACTCATTCATTCAACAAACACTTCTCCGTTACTTATTCGATGTTGGGGCCTGGGGATGTGGGTATGAGGAAAACACCTAGTTCCTGACCACTAGACAGCCCTGCTGGGGCTCCTGTTTCCAGTGCTCTGCTCCTATGCCCTGCTCCTCAGGGCCTCCTCAAAGAGACCAAGAATAACATTCCATCTCCTTCCTGTCTCTACAGGTGGGGCTGCTTCTCCGGGCTCATCCCTTGGCCTCTATAGTGCTGTAGAGCCAGTAGTGGTGGCCCCTGGTGGACTAGGCCCACTGAGCCAGAAACCTGAGCAGGTGGCGCCTGCTGCCCAGGCCCGGGGCCCGGCCCTGGCAGTGCCGGGAGCCAGGGGCTGCCCTGGGGGGGCTGGCTGGGAGACCCTGCGGCGGAAGGAATACAGCCGATACCACCACAAGTCCCCCCACGCGAGGCGGCCGGAGAGCTTGGGCTGGGAGGACGGCTGCTCCACAAACAGAGCTCCCCACCCGGGTGGCCCCAGCAGGCCTGGGCCCCTGCTGCTGTGTGGGCTGTCACCAGGGATTTTACCCATGCCCTCTGAGGCAGGGGGGAAGGAGGCCGGCTCCCAGCCTGACATCTGCATCCTTACCCTGGCCATGATGATCGCTGGCATCCCCACCGTGCCTGTCCCCGGCCTGCGGGAAGAGGACCTGATCCGGGCAGCTCAAGCTTTCATGATGGCCCATCCGGAGCCAGAGGGGGCTGTGGAGGGGGCGCGGTGGGAGCAGGCACGCGCCCACGCAGCCTCTGGGCAAATGCCCCTAATGAGATCCAGGAGAGGCCAGCCTCCTGGCTCCTGCTTGTAGCTGGATGAAATAGCACCAGACACACAGGGTGGCTTCTCCGTATGGTTTTTGGGCAGACAGGATTGGGGGTGCCTGTGGCAAGGATGGGGACAGGGCAGTCGTTGGAGCTGCTCTGACGAACGCAAGTCTTTCATCAGGGTCCAGACCCCAGGAAGTCTCTCCAGATAGCACTAAGTCAGGAAATAGATCTTATCAGAGTAGTTATGATGAAAATTACCTGAGGTAGGGGGCCCGGCTTGGAGTGGAGGTCGCTTTTGTATTGTTTTGGGATCCAGTCAAGATTTCTTGTACAACGTCCTAGGCAATGTGAATTTTCCTCTTGCCTTACATTTCCCGGCCAGCTGAGGGCAGGTGATGGGAGCAGAGGCAAGGAAGGAAAATGAACAGTTATTTGAGCACCCACTGGGCACTGGGCCCATTACACGCAGGCTCTCCTTTAGTCTTGCCAATGCTGTGCGATCTCCATTTTTACAGATGAACAGATTGAGCCTTTTTAAGGGTGTCTTGCCTGAAGTCTCAGAGCTAGTAGCAGGCACAACTAGGCCTCAGAAATCAGGCAAGGAACCAGGATTTGCATGTAGTGTCAGACTCCAAAGTCTTTCTGCGATATTTGCTCTGCTGCCTTCTAGAAGACAAAAAACTAGACAAGGGCTGGAATAGGCAACATTTGACTTTAATGACCTCTGGGTGGGGGTTAGGGGACAAAGGCTGGGATCCACCTTCTCTGTGGGTCAGGTGAATCATCTAATGACTGGGGAAGCTGTTACCAGGCCCCTGCCCTTGATCTCCACTCAGTGTCTTATCCTAGAGCAGGGGGTCACCTGTTTTTGCAAGGCCCTTGGGCTAAGAATGGTTTTTAACCTTCTGAAAAGGCCGTCAACGCAAAACCAAGCCAAGAATATACAGCAGAGACTGTGGCCAGCAAAGTCTAGAGTATTTACTGCTAGGCCCTTTACAGAAAAAGTTTGCTGACTCCTGTCTTCGGGAACGAGACACATTTTAGGTAGCAGTCTGCAGTAGAATAGAAGAGCCTTGTCCTTTCCTGGAGGGAGGGCCCATGGAAGTACAACAGTGTGAGTGCATGTTGGTGTGTGTGTGTCGGGGTGGATGTGAGTGTGTACGCGTGTGTGAGCATCTCCGGGCACAGGGTAATCAGAGCTGGACCTGCTCATAAGGGCCGATCCAGCTGTCGGCCAGTTCCCGCAAGGTGCTGTACCTCCGTTCGAACTCCTCCTGGCTGCAGTGCTGCAAGAGCTGACTCACCTCCTCAGTGAGGAGCGCCACGGCCAAGTGCTTATCCAGCGTCTCACTCCACTTGCTGCCCAGGATGTCGTCTAGACTGGCAGCACAGCCTGCTGTCCACTGGGCTGGCAGCATGTCGGGCTGGAGCACCTGGTGGCGGGCACTGAGCAGGGCTAGGATGTGGCGGCAGGGCAGGTGGAAGGCCTGGTTAAAGTAGCAGCTGCAGCTGGCAGGGGGCTGAGGCTGCACCCTATGGGTGTCCTCCAGGATCTGTATGTTCACCTTTTCTGAGCCGGAGCCAATGAGGTGCACCGATTTCTGGACCACAGCAAGCTCCCCCAGGCAGAGCTGGGCTGCGGGCCCCGTGCAGATGGCATTGAGGGAGTGCTGGATGCGGGCTTCTACTAACTGCTCCACTCTGGGGCTTTCGGGGCTGACGTCTAAGGGGGCGTGGTTGTTCTGGGGACTCAGGCCCAGGCTGGAGCTTGCCATGTCTCCAGAGTTCTGCTGCATGTATCGGAGCAGCAAGGTCATGCCTTGTTCCACACACGGGGTGGTGCCAAAGAACTGGCTGAGGACGCGGGTGGTGACCTCCAGGCCCTGGAAGTAGCGGCTGCTCTCAGCCCGGCTTCTCCAGCGGTGGGCCAGCCAGATGCGGTCATTGAGCAGCCAGTGCGAGTGGAGCTCGGGCAGCTGGGCCGGAGGGATGCAGCTGCTCAGGAGCGTATACAACTTCCTCAGGTTGCCAGCTGTGGCCGAGCACATCGTGCTCTGCAGGGAAGTGAGGAGCACCCTCTCCACAGGCTGTTCAAGGGACAGCTGATAGAACTTGCCCTGGAGGAACTTACAGATGTGGAAGGCTGAGAGCAGGACCTCGGCTGCGGGGAACTCCATAGTGAGGGTGGGCAGGGGGAGGAAGTGGGGATCCACCAGGATAGTACAGACTCTCTCCCATGCTGGGTTAAACTTCTTAAACACCTGGAACATCTGGGCCAGGCCTTCAGCATCCTCCTTGGCGGGAATGGCGAAGTAGACGGCCCGGGCAAGATGACCCTCCAGCTGCACCCGAGGTCCATCTACCAGGAAGGTATATAGCACCTTGCCCACTGGGTTATAGGTCCGGTGGATAAATAAGATCTCAGGGAAATGGGCAAAGACACCTTGCATAAAGCAGCTCTGGTAGTTGAGGGTATCTAACTCAGCAGTCTTGCTAATCTGATACAGCAGCATAGGTGGGTTTGGGTCCTCAATCAGGAGCTCATTCAGCATTGCCAGGGCCATGGGGAGATGGGAGATGTCTGGATGCCAAGGTCAAAGTACTTTCTCTGCAAGGCTGCTGTCCAGGAGACTCTCAGGATCTCAAGCTCCAACTAAGTTGAAGCCTGAGGCTGGACTGTAGTTCCCAGATCTTGTTCCGAAGATGGGCCTAGGGAGAGGAACACAAGTTTAAGGCAATAGTAGGGGCTCAGCTCTTCAATTATGTATCCAGACAATATTGCTTACTATGTAAGTATTGCTTATTACTGTGACAGTATTGCTTACTGTTCTGGGGGAGATATACAATAAACGTGTAAAGAGATAAAGATATAACAAATAAGGAAGGTTACAAAGACCACAAAACTGGGTAACAGGTAGAGAGTAAGGTGGGGGAGGAAGGGATACTTTGGCTAAGGTGGCCAGGGAAGCTCTCTCTGGGTGGGGAGAGAGGATGACATTGGAGCTGAGACCAATTGGTAAGGTGGCCATAGGAAAATTCAGTTCCAAGAGATTGAAATGGGCGTGAAGGCTGGAGGTGCATGTGGCCTTTTTTTTTTTTTTTTTTTTTTTCTTAAACAGCATTTTAAATATCTGTTTAGTGCTTTATATTTGCAAATTACTGCTGGCATCCGTTCTTCCATTTGGTCCTGGTATATACAAGCGAACTGATTGCCCCCAAAATTGTATGATTCTGGGCAAGTCAGTGACACTCCCTCTGAGCCTCAACCCTTTGAACCACGAACAGGGGCTATCAAATGTGCTTGGCTTCTCCTGCCTCTCCATTAATCCCTCTATTAACTGCAATACTCTGTTCAAATGTTGCCTCTATTTGGCCCCAAATCGGGTTACTGTCCCCATTCTACAGATAAGAAACTGAGGTTCAAAGAGGTTAAGTGACTTGCCCACCATTACTCTGTAAGTAGCCGGAAGCTGAGTCTTTGACTTCGGATCCTGACTGCTTTCCACACAGTACCTGAGGTCCAAACACCAGAGAGGGGCCGCAGCCTCTGACCTCTCACCTCTAACCCGGGTGGGAGGATGTAGATGTCAGACGTTCCCATTCGGAGTCCGGCCGGAGCCAGAAGAGAAGTCAACCTCCCACCCCTTGGGGGGCTGTGTCACGGCTGACCGCGGTCATCAACTGCCTCACACCTCCACCCCTTCAGAAATCACTCACCCACTGCCTGGCTCCGTCGCCATGTCTCCCTATTTGACCCTGCCTGACTCTGACTGACCTCTAGGCTCACCAACCGCGGCGCCAGCTTCGCCGTGACTCGGACCAATGGCCTGAAGAGTTCGCGGTCGATCTTTGGGGCATAGACCAATCGTAGCCTGGCGATTTGTGGGCGGGTGCTGTTCCTAGGGTTACGAGGGGCTCGGCTGGCGGTGACCAATGAAAGCCCGAAGATACTAGCATCCTGGCAAGCCTAAGCTCTGAAACTGGAACTCCGGAGCCCCGCGTCTGGGGAGAAGACTCTGGAAGAGCCTGTTACTATGGAAACTCCTCAGAGGCCGAAAATGAAAAGGAAAATAAATTGCAGTGCTTTATGGATTTTTTTTTCTTTTCTTTTCTGGCCAAATTCCAAAGCCCCGGGGGATAGGAAAAGGTGCCTATGCAGTTGTACTGTATCTTCTGCCTAATGGGGAGATGGAGGCCCAGGTCTCAAATTCTGCCCTCTCCACCAGGGGTCAGGGGCCCAACCCTTAGAGTAGAGGAAATCCAGATCTCCTTGAGAGAGCTGAACCTTGGTGTTGCGCAGCCCCACCCCTTCCAGTGGTCTACAGAAGAAAGAGATCCAGAAAGGGGCTGTGACTCAAGATCCTGGTGCAAGCAAGAGGCAAGACCGACTGCTAACTTTGACCTCGGTTCCCCTGAAGGTGGTATCTTGGACAGCTGGGTAGCTTCCCAGCTTTAGGTGGTTAAAATTACCAACCAGCAACAACAACAAAAGTCCATGCTGGTGCTTAAAACTGAAACGGGGGCCTCCGGGTGGCTCAGTCAGTTAAGCCTCTGACTTTTGATTTCGGCTGGGGTCATAATCTCACGGTTTGTAAAATCGTGGGACTCTGCGCTGACAGTGGGAAGACTGCTTAGGATTCTCTCTCTCCCCCTCTCTCTGCCCATCCCCTGCTCTCAAAATAAGTAACTACACTTAAAAAAAAAAAAAAAAAAAAGGAAGGAAATGTTCTGTTTGTATAAATCTAGAGGGTAAATTGGGATTCGAACAGGCCAACATTTATTTTTACAGGTGAGAAACCTGGGGTCAAAGAAATTAGAAACTTGCCCACAGTCTGCCAGCAAGTTCAGGCTGTGGAGTCTAGCCCCCACCCCCCTCGTCTATTTGGCCTCCTCCTGCTAGAATTCTAGGCAGCCTGAAATCAGTGTCGATGGCTTGGTTGGTAGCAAGAAGATGAAGTCAGTGGTGGACTCCTAAGTCTTTGAATTTAAGGCATCAGATTCTGTTTGGCTCTACAACCCCCATTAGGTTCCTTCCCTGTTCAAGCAGCACACATTTTCCCTGCTTATTTGATTTTATTAAAAAAAAAAAACAAACCAAAACTTTATTTAATATGAATAAAAATAAGTACAAATAACAGATTCTTTGTAAAGAGCAGCAACAGCTAAGGATCACCCTCCATCCCTTTGTCCCTGGAAACAGGTCCTTTTACCAGGTATATTTCGTCTCACCCTATCCTGGGGCAGGAATTCATCCCTCCGACAGGAGTAAGATCTGATCTCAGGAGTCAGGGCAGAAAGAGGGGTGGGTGACCTTTCAGCATGGAGATAACTTTGGCCTTGACAATGAACGAGGTTCCCGAGGAATGACAAAGGTAGGGCAGAAATGGGGTGGATTCAGAGGACTGTCACATAGTGGGGTTCCTCTTCTCCCTGTTGTAACAATCTTCCTAGCCCTACCTAGGAAGACATTGGTTAAAATGCTGACCCCTGGCACGGCCTGCCCACTTTGAGTTCTCAGACTTCCAAGGAGAGGGGCCTGTGGTCCGATGTGCCCGTGCAAGTGCCTTAATCATGAATCGTGGCTCCAGCAAGCGGGAGCCCCTCCCCTTCCTCTTGCTTTCCCCAGAGGAAAGGGAGGCGGCCCACATCCTTGAAGTCCTCCGGCTGCTGACTGGGCTCGGGCGGCTGGCAGGGGTCAGCCCAGATGTCCACAATCTTGCGCAGGGTGGAACAGCGCTCCTCCAGCTCTGGCCCCTCACTCTGCATTAGCAGGTTTGCCAGCTCCCTGCTGAGGTCCTGAATCACGTCGCTCCGTCCTTGCTTCCCAGGCTGGCCTGTGTTCGGGACCGCAACAGGGTCCCGGAGCTCCCCACTGGGCCCAAGGAGGTGCTGGTACCTCTTCTGCCACCGGCGGCACACCATGGCTTCACCCACAGGCTTCTGGCTGGTGTGCAGCAGGGCCAAAATGTGCCGGCATGGCAGGTGGTACCACTGTTGAAAGGAACAGCTGCAGCTACAGCCATCCTTGCTCACCTGGTGAGAATCTTCTAGTAGCTGAATGTCCACAGAGGAGCCAGCCACGTCCACCAGGTGGGTGGAGTTCTGCACCACCTCCCACTCATTGTGGCACAGCTTATAGGCCAGTTCAGAGCCACTCCCGTGCAAGGTGTCTAGCATGCCCTCCTGGGAGGGCTGCACCTGTGGCTGCTGCTGCAACGGCGCCCGCTGTGGCTCTGGCTTTGTCTTTTCCACAGGGAGCCTGGTGAGGCTCCCCCCACAGACTCCAAATGCCTTCTTGGACTTTGGCGGCATGCTGGCTGGTCGGGCTCTTTTTAACTTGGGAGGAGCTGTGGGCAAGTTTTTCAAGCCTTTGGTATTAAAGAAGTCCATATAATCCACAAAGCGGAGGATGCAGTCCAGCAGGGACTGCTGTTCCCGAAAGAGGCTGGACACCTTGCTGGTGACAACGTCTAGGCTGTCCATGTACGTGTTACACGCGTGCAGGCCTTTCCTCACGTGCATGTACCACAGCAGCTCACAGGAGAACCAGTGGGCCTGCAGGAAGCTGAAGAGCTCCTCGTCCAGTAGGGCTTGGGACATCTGACAGAGATTTTGCAGGCTGGCATCAGAAGTGACAAACACAGCCTCCCGCAGGGCTTCCTTCATGAGCCTTTTAAAGGATGGATTTGCCGAACTACGATGCAACTTCTTCTCCAAGAGCCGGGTGGTGTGGTAGATGGACAGGAGGATGCGGGCAGCAGGGAAGATCTCCTGCAGGATGGCTCGATGGGGGAAGGACGGGTCCACAAAGACCACCTTGACCTTGGGCCAGTCTGTGTTGAACTCTGTGAAGATACTCAGCATCTTGGCCACGGAGGTAGCTGTCTCAGCCTTGAGCACGGCAAAGTGTACCACTCGGCCCTCTCGCTCCTTGTTCTCCACCAAGAAAGCATAGAGGATGTGGCCCTGGGTGTTCTCCACGCGGTGTAGCAGGAGATTCTCTGGGAAGCGGATAAACAGATCGGTCATCTTGCTGCTCTGGAAGCTGAGCCGGTCCAGGTCTTGGCTGTTGCCCACGCTGAGAGAGGCCATGGAACCCTCATCCACCTTAAGAAAGTTTTTCATCACTTTTGCTATCTTGGCCAGGTCAGAAGGAGTGATGCCCTCCTGCTCTGGCTTTGAGGGTGCTTGGACCTTGTCTAAGCAAAATGATGGTTCAACGGGGGACTTCTTGGCTAGGTCAAGGTCTTTCTTGGTCGCAGGCTGCTCAGGCTGGGGTTTCTGCAGGTACATGGTCTTTTGAGGTTTGCCAGTGGTGTCTCCTCTGGGTCCTGCAGTTTTGGAATCAACATGGACATGCTGGGTGTTGAGTTCACTAATAAATAGTCGATCCAGTTTCTCATTGTACCGCAGGAGCAAGTATGCTGGGCACATGTCTGCCTCTGATGTTCTCTTCCTGTTTGACTGGGTCCGAATACAGACAAATTTCACCTGCATGTATCTAGGGAAGGTAGATGTGACAGTGAGAAAGGTACTGCCCACCCCTTTCCCTTATAAGACAAGACCCTGGAGGGATTTACAGTGACTGATGGGTTTTCCAGAGACCACGAGGCAGTGTAGGGTGTAGGGAAGGAAGACTGACATTCATCCTCCAATCCCAATTCGGTGTCTTTTGTCAGGACCCTGTCCAACTAACACCGCATCCATTCTCATGTATAGCAGTTTAAAGCCCCACTCCTTCCATGCACTCTCTGTGGCCCAGCTGAAGCTCCCAGGGATTCACTGTGAGACCAGACGGGAGAGAAAACAGACAAGAGGCAGCAGCAGCGGGCCGGCTGATTATGCACTGTTTAAAACGTTGCCTCTGGGGCCCCTGGGTGGCTCAGTCAGTTAAGCATCTGACTCTTGATTTTGGCTCAGGTCATGGTCTTGGAGGTTCATGAGTTTGAGCACAGCGTCGGGCTCTGTGTTGACAGTGAGGAGCCTGCTTGGGATTCTCTCTCTCTCTCTCTCTCTCTCTCTCTCTCTCTCCCTCTCTCTCTGCCCCTCCCCCCCTGCTCTCACTCTCCCCCACCCCTCTCGCTCACCCTCTCAAAATAAATAAACTTAAAAAAATATATATCCCCTTCATTCCTGCCTTTTGGGAACTATTACCTTTGCCTCCTACTCCTCCAGACAGCAAAGATACAAGTGGCCCTCTCTCAGAGGAAAGATCTCTATTCATCTTTCATCTAAGGAAAAATGTCCAAATCCTAGGAGAGTTTGAGAACCCCTGGGCTAGATGATCTTCAGGTCCCTACCAGTTTTGCCATTCTGGGCTGAGAGTGAGGATTCAAAGGAGAAGAGTCAATAAATTGAATCTCTGCTCTTTTCCTCTTCCTATCCCCATTCAACCCAAGCTTCAAGGCCAAATCAGCTCCCACCTTCCCCAGGAAGCCTTTGTGGATGTTTTCAACCCATAGTAACTGCTCCTTTCTCTGAATTCATAGCATTTACTTAACATAAAAGGCTCAAAATCGTCTCTGGGGGGCAGTATACCTAGTGGTTACACAGTGGAGACCCTGGAGGCTGACTGCCTGGATAGTAATCAGGGCTCTAGCACTCAGAAGCTCCTTGACCTTGGGCAAATCACTTTATGATGAGACTGTTTTATGAAGAACATCACACATAAAATGAGACTCTTTTAATAAGATTGTTATGAAGGTTAAATAAGCCACAGACACAATATTTAGCCCAGAGCCTGGCTACTGTTATTATAGTTCCTATGCCTTGTGACACTCTATCGGGTGTTTATAAAGTACCTTTACAATTGGATGGGGCTAGGGGGTGCCTGGGTGGTTCAGTCGGTTAAGCGTCCAACTTTGGCTCAGGTCACGATCTCAAGATTCATGGCTTTGAGTCCCATGTCGGGCTCTGCACTGACAGCTCAGAGCCTGGAGCCTGCTTTGGATTCTTTGTCTCCCTCTCTCCCTCTCTCCCTGCCCCTCCCCCCTTGCACGCTCTCTCTCTCTCGCTCTCTTTCAAAAATAAATAAACTAAAAAAAGAAAACAAAAAACAATTGGATGGGGCTGTCATGAAGCGGCAGGACTGAGTTACTTCTCAGTGTATTCCAAGCACCTAACAATGTTATTCCTTCAGCAGATGCTTATCAAAGATGTACTAGGTGAATGACGCATAGATCATGGGTGGGACAGGTTACAACCCTGCCTCTTCAGGGAGTGTCCCGGCCCAAAGACCAGGAGAGAAGGGGAAAAACTCTCAGCCCCTGGCATGCAATGACACAGCCTGGGCACCTCACTAACTCTTTTCCAAACACTCTAATCCGGCTGGTCCTGTCTGCCCACCCTGTGGGGTAAGCTTAGAAAAACAGGATACGCCAGGCCTGCAATAATAGGGCGGAGTGGGCTGAAAATGCCTGCACCTGTTGTGTGCACAGTGCTGGGGCTACGACACCATCCCCAGCTCAGGGCTGGGAAGGGGCTGGAACAGTCCAATAGTATGGCAAGGCCAGTCAGTGGTGGCCGCAGTGTGGCTTCTGCCTACATTCCCAGTCTCCTTTTCCACCCCCTCACCATCTTCTTTTTTTGTGCCCTAGAAAGACAAAGTGTCTACAGCTTCCTGCATTCGTTATGCTAGGTCTCACTTCTCTGCCTTTGCTCGTGTTTGTCTCTCTCTGGAACACCCTTCCCACCTGCCTTCACCTCAAAGCTTACTCACCCTTCAGGACTACGTGGAACGGTCACCTCTTCTAGAAAGCCTTCCCCAAGCCCGTAGATTGGGCCCTGCCCTTTTGCTGGCTCCATATCTTAGCATGGCCCTAGTTCATCAAATTAGATGGACTTCGAATGCTCTTAGTGCATGTTAGGCTTGTCCAAAAAAAAAAAAAAAAAAAAAAAAAGAAAGAAAGATACTGGAGAACATTAGCCATAAAGCTTTTTCAAACCTTTCCTGGTTCCATTAATGACTGACTATGCCTCCAGGGGAGGAAACCTTGGCCTTGTTCTTAATTCCTCCTTCTCTATGTCTATATCCAATATGTTAACAAGTGTTTTCCATTCTTTCCTACCAGTACTACATGTACTAAGGTATTCTATGCCAGGCTATATTAAACCCCTAACATGCATCACTTTATACTAGGAAAAGGGTTCTATTATCCTCATTTTACAGATGGGGAAACAGGCTTTAAAATGTTCTCAAGGATGGGGATCTGGGATTTGAACTAAGCCTGCTTGGCTACAGTCTGTGTAGTTAACCCTTATGCTGCCTGTCCGCTTTCAAAATATTTCTCCTTTTTCAGAATACTCGACCCTCAACACACTGTTCAGGTTCAATAACTTGCTTAAAGATCTGTAAACATAATGTCTTTGTTGGCATCGTATGTTTCAAACATAATGGGTACTAGGCTGAAGTCTGTTATTTTTTTCCCCACTTCGTTCAATCTTTTTTATTGAGATAGCACTGACATACAGTGAGATATACAAATCTTTTGTTAAGAATTCGTTGAGCACTGCGGTTATTTTCATCTGTACTTAGTTGTCTAAGTTAAAGCATTGACTCCCTTCAAGACAGGAACATGGTTTCACACCTTTCTGAATCCCCCTGACTGCTTATATCTAAGGGTGCCCAGCCAGGATCTGGAGGCAGGGAGTCAGCCAGCCTTGCTTCCCATCTACTTTGCAGGTGTCTGTATTCCCTACCGGACAGCGCCACCAGTGTGCTCCCAGTGCCTGCTCCCGCGCGTGGAGCACACCCAGTGCTCTAAGCACGCGTACCGAATGAGAATTAAATGATTAACTATGGCACAGAAGGTTCTCCTTATAAAACATGAAAAGTATACTAGGAAGACCACTGAGAGGGTTCTGTCCAACAACTTGGCTTCTAGTCCGAGCACAACTACTTTTACTAACTATGGACAAGTCCTTTGTTTAATTTCAAACATTTACCAAGTCCTGCTATGTACCGAACACTATACTAATTGCTACACAGACTAATTAGCCAGTCTCTACTCTCTAGGTCTAGAGAGCAGAGAGAGAATTACATAGGTAGCCAGTAAAGTCAAAATTAAGTGAATGGTTAAAGAGAGGTACAAGCAATATATTTATAACTGACCGAACAGTGATTCACTCTATAGGGATTGGTACAGATTAACTAAGCCTTTTAATTTTACATAAGATTTGTGTCCTTGTGTGTAGATCGCACCTTGAGCAATACTAGGATCTTTATAGGTGCGGTAAAGCCATTTTAGAAAATATAACTTGAGTTAGGAACAAGACTCAGAGTCAGAAGATCTGAGTTTAAATTCTACCTCTACCACTTATTAGCTGTGTGAACTTGGACAAGTCATTTCACTTCCTCTGAGTCTTCAACTCCTAATCTGTAAATTAGAAATAACAAGAAGTTAGAAATAGCAAGAGTACTGACTGGTCTGTAAAAGTCGGTACCTGATCCAAAACCAATCAGAACCACTACGAAGTGAATTCATTCAAAAGGTTGTGACTGGATCTGTGGGTTGCCCTTAGCCCCCTTCTTCCTTCCCAACAGAAAGCCAACTTAATTTGGGTTGCCATTACTCCCCCACAAAGCTAAGTACTTCAGGGCTAGTCTAAGCCAATTGAGCTCATCTCATTGGGAATGGGCATGGATACTGGCCCAATTCTGGAGAAAGAAACAGGATAGGAAATCTGCAGGAAACTGAGGAAGGCTTTTCATTTGGATGTGACCCCTGCATCTGTACCAAGCTGAGACCTGAGGATGGCAGAGCAGTAAGAAACAAAAAGCCAGGGCCATGGAAACAATCACCTTCACAGACCCACCTCTAGGCTTCTAAGAAATAAGCCATTTTGAGTCAGAGTTTTCAGTTAATTGCAGCCAAAACTATCCCTCAGAAACAACATATGATAGTAAATAGAGGGGGAAAAAGATTTGAGAGGAACTTTATCTTGAAATAGGAGCCTAAAATTATGAAGTTCATATTATATTTAACAAAACATAGGTTATAATGGCAGCTATATACCAATTCTTAAAATAATCCAAGAATAACTTACAGTGTCAACTGTTGTTTTTTTGTTTTTTTTTTCCTGGTGCATTTCCCCTCAAACACTAAGATATTTTATTTCCTGTCTCACTTTTACAACACGGAAAGGTCAGTTTTACTGAAACATTCCTGGGCTTTATCAGGTTTCCCAAAGGCCTAATTTTATTCTTTGCTATGCAAATCCTTCGTTTGTCAAATTCCTATCACATCATCATCTTTGCTCATTTTTCTTCTCCTCTTGTTCACTGGTGTCAGGCTGAGGGTGATGTAAGTAAGGAGTTCTCATTACTTTCAGAGATTTCACGAAGTCTTGCTCTTGGGAGAGGTGTAATTTTTGTTTGCAGTTAGTTTTATCTCCATTGTATTATCCTGATGTTTACCACACTTATTGATTAGCCAGAAACTGACTGCCAAAGATATTAATGGGACTGGTAGGGATAAGCAGGAAATTATTAAGTAGTGACTAATTTTATAAGTGGCTGGTTTATTAGCAAGACTTTTGTAGGACATTGCTTTCCTACTCGGCCTTGTGACTATGGATACATAGAAAATGAAAAATCGGGTAACAAGGGCCTAGTTCACAGGGTGTAATGAGGATTAAATAAAACAATGCCTGTAAAGTTCTTAGCACAATCTCTGGAATGCGGCCCCCAAAAATGTTCCAAAAAAAGGTAGCTATTAAACCGAACGGCAATGGAGAGAGACATGAGAATACTTCCTGGACTGTTTGAAGAATTATCAATCCCCCCCAAAAGACATAACAAAAGCAAAAACACAACAGCCATATATAAAAATATGAGAGGGAAAACCGGGCATAAAAGCATCGAATCTCCCAGTTGAGTGGGACTTTTGGTGGTCTAGTGATAATTCCCGCAGCACATGTGATTCTCAAAAGTACTGAGTCAAAGTACCGCTTTCTACCATGTACTGATTGCAACTGAGCGCTGAGAAACTGAGCACCACGCTTCCGCTCCTACGTGCGTTCGGTTATTTGACCTTTACCATATCCACTTCAGTTTAGAGGATTAAACCGTCACAGAAATTAAGTCTTGCCCCAACTCAAGTGTAAAGCCTGTCTTTCTGACTCCAGAGCTCTCTTTTTAACTCCTTGATGGGGTTTAGGGCAGGCTGCCCCAGAATTTGCTAATTGGACGTGTGGATTATTTTGAGCTGAAAACAATCAAGGTCCAACAGACTCAAGATGAGCTTTTCACCTCTCCCTTAACTGCCTAGAATAATTTAGAGAGAGACACTCTGCCCATGCAGCTTTGACTTGGCCCACGTGGACTGTGTTCGAATTGGACCCGATTTTCAATTTTTAAAAAGTGGAGAAACTGACCTAAAGCCTGGATGTCTGACTTCCTTTGCCCCAAAGCCTGGCCACGGGGGATCTTCATTTTCACACGGCGGCCATTAGCTGCGGCTGATTAGATAGGGCCTGCTCTCCATTTTGCCCAAGTCCCACTTCCCTGGTCCCTGCTGCAGAGACCTGGTGTCTGTGGTTATTTCATCATTCTTTCTCTTATGGTGAAATTAAAAGTTGAACTTTCTTACCCGGGGCTGTTTCACCTGAACCCTGAAGACAACTGAGTTGTCAACCCTTTTCTTAGCCCCTCGGCCTGTTTTCTCCGCTGCCAGATGGCAAAAAATAGCTTTTGTCTATCATTCTCAATTCGGCCCTGCGGGGTAAAGCACGCACACAACGGAGAAGGATGCCTGGGGCATGGGGGAACGTTTGGAAAATGGCTGTGCATCTCAGAAGCTCAGGGACCGTTTACAAAACGAATGAATGAATGAACAAACCAATCCACAACTGACCGCGTTAATTGCCTGGTAAAGAGAACACTGATGAAGGGAATCACCGCGAAAGCGTTTTTTTTGTTTTTTGGTTTTTTTTAATCCATTTGTGAAATCAGTGTACTTTGAGCTAGGGATACCGCAGGTGCTCAAAAAATGGGACAAATTACAGTTATTCCGGGGAAGCTGTAATGGAGTGAATGAGTGGAGGGGAAGTGGGTGGTCAAAAAGCGATGCCTGTGAAGCTTTGGCTCTTTTCACCAGGCACAGGGCAGGTGCTCAGCGCCCTGTTGAATGCTAAGACACCAGGGCCCAACTGCACTCCCTCCACGTCCAGGCCTCCCACCAGGGGACAGTCCGGCCTCCTCCCCACCCCCCTGCCCCGCCCCCGCCCCCGCCCCGCCCTTACAGGATGTCCTCGCGGATTGACGTGCCGTGGTTGAGGTTGTGGAAGCGGACGGAGACGCAGTCCCTGAGAATGAAGGAGCACCTGTTCTCCTTTTTGTAGGCGCTGAAGCACTCCTTGAAGTCCTCGTAGGTTTTGAAGCAGCTGCCCAGCTCCATGGCCGCCCCGCAGCCCGCACCGGGGGCTGGTCCCAAGACCAACACCAGGGGTCAGAGGTCACACTAGGAGGGCCCGTAGGCTGGCGTATGTCCGGGATGCCTTAAGGGTGGGCCCCGGCGGAATGGCCTCTTATGGAGCTCAGGAGGATCCCTAGGACTGAGAGGGGTACCAGGGGCCGGGGGCGCCTTTGCTATCTGACAGAGGGGAAATGACACTCAGCCCTTATTATCCAGTCCCGGGTTCCGCCCCCTCACGGCCACGCCCAATCACACACGGGATTCCCGGACTGGCACTCCTTTTCTCCAGTCGCTAGAGGAAAAATCGACGCCCTCTCACGAAGACTGACAGGAACATTGGCCAATCATAACTCGGATCCCGCTTTCTCAGGGCCCGCAGGGGGCTTCCGGTTGCTGGAACAAGCTGCCGGAAGAAGCTGCTCGTTCAATGCGGGTCTCCGCGTGTCTGCCCAGCGCTGCGTCCTGGCCGGCAGCGAGTGAACCCCATGTCGTCCTCGCAGGCTCCAGAGGACCAGCAGGGCGGCGGCGATCCCCCCGGGGACCTCCGCAGCGTCCTGGTTACCAGCGTGCTCAACCTCGAGCCGCTAGACGAGGATCTGTTCAGGTAGCCGGCCGCATCTGGCCTGCACTCCCCCCCCCCCCCCCCCCCATTGGGACAGAGGCTTCTGATCTCGACTGCCGCCACCACGTTGCCCCCTCCTCATAGTCTCCCGGACGAGGATGGGCTCTGCGCGGGATGCAGGCTCTGCATCCTGCGGTTGGGAGAGAACTTATCCCTGAGACGTCTGGCTTCGCTGCCCTAGCTTCCTCCTTCTCCGCACCAGGTCGGCGCAGCCCCATCCCCAGGAGGTCCTAGCAATCTGGGCAAATTAAGTGGTGGCCTGAGATAGCCTTCTCAGCAGCCTCCCTTGAGGAGTCATGTCCCTGGGGAGCCAGCCCCCAAAGGGCGGGGACTTGTCCAAGTGCACGCAGCTGATCAGGTTTAAAACTTAGAAGCAGCTGCTTGCGTATTCGTTGTCCCTTTCCTCTTACACACCTTATCCCCTCCACCACTAGGTGGGGTCTAGTAGCTCATTACTCATTCTGGGGCCTGAGCCAGTTTCCTTCCCAATGCTATTTAAATTCTCTCTGTAGCTAGGGATTTAATAATTTTGGCCTTCAAGGCTTTTCAGAAGCCATCTTCGGGTGTTAGCTTCCCTTCCCGTTACTGAAGAATTACAAAAAACTTCCTGGAGAGCTACTTAGATTGCGTGATATTAAAAAAAAGTCTAACCTTGGGCTGCGCTGGGCTGGGCTGGGTGATGGGAAACTGGAATTTCGCCTCTGGGGCCTCAGTTTCCTCCCCGGTGCACTGAAGGGCTTCGATTTGAAGTCTGAGGGCCCTTTGAGCTCTAAATCTAGTTCTTGGGAGAACTGGGCTGTCCCAAGTTGAGAGATGTAAGTGGCAGGTCTCAGTGCAGTTTACCCCCAGCTCTTGGGGTTCATCTTCGCCCTCACACGACCTTGAGGGGGCTTCTGCCTTACCCTGGAATCAGCAGTGGAAGAAACACTGGACTTGGGGGGAAAAGACGCAGATAGTGCACAGGAATGGTAATGTTTAAGTTGTGTGACCTTGCTCAAGTCACTTTCCCTCTCTGATCCCTGTTCTCTGTGTAAAATAAGGGCATTGGTTCCTTGTCCTTAACCGAAGCCCAGAAGGGTTGAGCAGTCTTGAAGACCCTGAAGTTGTACGCTGTGTGCAGAGTAAGGGAATTTGCTTGGGAGAAGGGTCCATGGCTCTCACTAGATTCTCGAAAGGATCCCAGACTCCAATAAGGCCGAGAGATCCCGCCCTATAGGCTCAGTGATGGTCGCAGGATTTGGTCTGGTCCCCAAGTATTTCCTGCTTTCCCCTCTCCCCACAGAGGAAGGCATTACTGGGTACCCACAACCCAGCGGCTGTTTGGGGGTCAGATCGTGGGCCAGGCCTTGGTGGCTGCAGCCAAGTCTGTGAGTGAAGACGTCCATGTGCACTCTTTGCATTGCTACTTTGTAAGGACAGGTAAACTACCCCCCTCCCTGTCCCCAAGCCAACCCTGATGGTCCATTAGCCACTTCTTCCTGGACTTGGGGGGCTGACCTAGGAGAAAGAGGGAAGGAGGGGGAGGGGGAGAGAGAGACTGTTAGTTGATTCCTCTCAGGGGAGCCTAGAGAGGAGCAAAGCAGGGGGCCAAGAAGAGTGTTGGACCTCACATCTGCTGAGATCACGGAGTACCTGTTTTCTGGGGCAGAATGACTTTGTTGCTTAACTGCTCCCTGCAGGTCTTTTGTTCTTCGCTCTTTACACACCTTCTGGTGCCAAGTACTGTCCTGGATCCCCAGAGGGGTGCTGTCACCTCTGCTAGTTCAGCAGTAGGCAGCTTGGCTTGGAGAAGAGAGCACCAGCCTGCAAATCAGGAGACCTTGGGTCTGGTTTCAGCTTTGCCACTAACGTGCTCATCCATCTTGAGTGAGGTTACCCCCCCTCCCCCCTCACACCCCCACTCCCACCCCTCCTCTCTGCCAGGCTTGGTTCTTCCCACCTGAAAAATGGAGAAGGGGAGGGGCCTAGTATGAGATCCCTACAGCCGCTTACGCTCTGGAATCCAAAGAAGGAGGGAGGGAGTAATCCTTTAAAACCCACGCTTTCTTTTGAGAAACATAAACATCTCACCTTCCCTCTCTTTCCCTCACTCCTAAGGCAGATGCCTGAAATTTTGAGTCCCTGTCTTCTGCACAGTCTCATCAGCTGTGACGAATTTACGGAACTTTATAATATATGATTTATGTTAAAACAGTAGTGAGGTTTCCCCCTTCATGTTACAGATACAGTTACAACTCTTTTAAAGTTTATTTATTTTTGAGAAAGAGAGTGCGCAAGTGGGGTAGGGGCAGAGAGAGAATCCCAAGCAGGCTCCACGCGGTCAGCGCAGAGCCCCATATGGGGCTCGAACTCAAGAACTGTGAGATCATGACCTGAGTCAAAATCAAGAGTCGGACGCTTAACTGCCTGAGCCACCCAAGCACCCCTGCAGATATAGTTACAATAGTAAGTATCCCTTTTTTTCATACTACGTTCTCCTGCTGCCGCTCACTCCCTATCCTTGTGCTGCCTGTCCCTCCCTGACAGTCATTGCTGTAGAGTATTTGAATACTTCCTGTGGGGTCAGCCCTGTTCTCACCTTCATGCTAGCTGGGAGCAAATGTGCTCTTACTTCTTCAGTGGAATCGTAAGCTCCAGAAGTGCTACACTTACGCTTTCGATATCGTAACCCTTCTAGCCCAGTGCGACAGTTTTATTTTGTTTTGTGGCAGTGGGAGCATTACCTGATCCCTCTGAATGGGCCTCTTTCTCTTGTTTCTAAAGAATTTTTGGTCTTTGTGAGTAAGTAAAGTATCCAGTGCAGGGCCTGGGCTGTTGCTGGTTCTTTTTTGATGAGGAACTTATGGGAATAACTAAAATTTGCATGATACAGTGCATAGCTATGTCCATTACCTTGTTTAGTCCTTAAAAGTAAACACGAGGGGTGGGAATTCCTGCCACCATTCCACCTGTAAGGAAACGGGGACCAGGAGAGGTTATGTAACCAGCTCCCACAGTGCTCAGGGAGGCAGAGCTGGGATTTAAATCCAAGCTCCACACTCTTTCCTCCTCCTTTGCTTTTCTCTTTAACTCTTGGGAGATCATTCCAAACCATGAGAGAGCTACCAGGTCCTGGGGAAAGGATCCTTTTCCTTGGAAAGTCTCTATCCAGGGAAAGCATGAAATGAGACATGCCCATGCTACTGTTTTAAAATAATCATCAATTATTTGTGTCCCTACCTGCTTCTTGAGAGGCTGCAAAACAGCTTAAAATAATTGGTAGTGGGGTGCCTGGGTGGCTCAGTCACTTAAGCGACCATCAGTGCACAGCCTGCTTGGGATTCTCTTTCTCTCCCTCTCTCTCTGCTCCTACCCTGCTCTCTGTCTGTCTGTCTGTCTCTGTCTCTCTCAAATAAATAAATAAACATTTTAAAAGAAAAAAAATGGGGGCGCCTGGGTGGCTCAGTCGGTTAAGTGTCTGACTTCGGCTCAGGTCATGATCTCGTGGTCTGTGAGTTCGAGCCCCACTCGGGCTCTGTGCTGGCCACTCGGAAACTGGAGTCTGCTTCAGATTCTGTGTCTCCCACTCTCTGCCTCTCCCCCACTCGCACTCTGTCTCTCTCAAAAAAAAAAAATAAACATTAAAAAAAATTAAAAAAAAAAGAAATAATCGGCAGCTATTACAGGACTATTGAAATAGAAGTCAAGGGACAGGAGGCTAGTAACAGGATTTGGAAGAAATGATTGTGTTAAAAAAAACTAAGCTAAGGCATATTGTGGTTCGTTCTGAGCTTCCTGGCAGCAAGGAAAAATGGGAAGCTCTCTTACTAGTTTGTGATGTGACCTCTTACTGGTTCCAGTAATGATGGTTCCATATTTTTAACTTCTTTCTTTTTTTTTTTTTAAGTGAGCTTCACGCCCAGCACAGAGCTCACTGGGGGGCTTGAACTCATGATCCTGAGATCAAGAACTGAGCTGAGATCAAGAGTCAGACACTTAAAATGACTGAGCCACCCAGGTGCCCCTCAATATTTTTAAATAAAAGATGCTGGGGTGGGGGTATTGTCCTTGGCTATTTATCCTATCAATTCTTTGTCTGAAAAACCAGGAAAGGGGCACCTGGGTGGCTCTGTTAAGCGGCTGACTCAGGTCCTGATCTCACGGCTTCAAGCCTCACATCGGGCTCTGTGCTTGACCACTCAAAACCTGGAGTCTGCCTCAGATTCTGTGTCCCCTCCCCCCCCGCCCCTCCCCGCTCGCTCGCTCTCTCAAAAGTAAACATTAAAAATATTTTTTAAAAACCCAGGAAAGAATGACAGTTTAATTTTTGTTTGATTTGTTTATTTTTTTAAGGATGCTCTAGAGAGGTATAAGAATGTTGTATAGGAGTCATCTGACTTGGTATAGGTTTAGAGCTTGGTGAATCTAGAGTCCTCACACATGAATCTGTAAAGGACCAGATAAAAAATATTTTAGGTTTTGGGGCCCCTGGCTGGCTCAGTCTGCAGAGCATAGAACTCTGGATCTCAGGGTCTTGAGTTCAACAACCCATGTTGGGCATGGAGCCTACTTGAAAAAAACATTTTAGGTTTTGTGGGCAAAAGCAACAACAGACAGTATGTAAACAAATGGGCTTGTCTGTATTCAAACAAATGTTAATGGCATCAGCTTCCTCATCTATTCAGTGGGGATAGAACTTTGCATGGTTATTGTGAGACCCACCTGACAAAACCCGCCTTAATTACTAATGTCACCTGGCACCCACCAGTCACTCCTGCAGCCGACAACCTGTTGACTCCCTTCCTTCAACACATTCCAGGGCCTACCTGCTCTGTTCCAGTAAAAATGTCCAAGAACTCATTGACACCGAAAGGGAGATCACTAGTAACTGAAAATAGTGCCTTTTAGCTGCAGCCTAAGGGTAGGGTTAAGGATTTTTTTTTTTTTTTCTTTTTTTAAGTTTGTTGGTAGGGAAAAGGGAAAGGAGGGTTCCTTTCCAGCACCTGAAATCAGACTGCGCATGTAGCTGTTTCCAGGATCTGGACTCTTGGGAGGCCCTTCCTAAAGGCCTTTGACCTTGAGGAGCCCCCACCCTTCGGCAATGCCCGGCAGCAGCCTGCTGAGCAGACCGGCCAGCTTCAGACGGTGATGTCTACTGCTGTTGGTTGAATGAGCCTCCGGTGCCCCGTTGGCTCCCCATTTGGATGACGGTGGAGGAAGCGACGCTTCCTGAGACCTGCTCCTTTCATCTGAAAATTGAAAATCATCCCCAGGACGTCTCACTGCCAAGGCGTCAGAGTTCTCCAACATCGGCCTGACTCAGGCACGGAAGAACTTCAGGGACACCAAGGAGATGCTCCTAAAAACCCTCCAGACTAGCTTGTTGAGGGCTAATAGGCCTCAGGGCAGGGCCAATGGCTTCCGTCCTACACTGGGGATGCAGACATCCAGAAGAGAAGGGCCAAGGGACTGCTATTTCCACCTAAGATGAAGTGACTGGCCGATAGTAGGCTTCTGAGGGACGAATAGTCAAACAGACAATGGCCAGACCATCTATAAAAATTGGATTCTGGTCCCCAGTTGGCAGCAAGCAGCACAGGAAGCCAACTTAGTGTCTACACATCAGACCTGTAGGAAGTCAGACCACCGTCTCTAGCAACCGGCACAGGAAGCCGGACCATAGCCCCTAGAATGATCAGCCCCAAACAGCCAAGACTTTATTAACAGAGATAACTTCCCTAATTTTTGTCCCCACTTCCAACTTAGGACCAACCAGAGAAAGCCAAATATGCCCTGTTTCTAGTTAGCTCCCTACGGACTTCCTGTGCCGACAGCTTCCGATCGTGGCATATGGTGTATCTTTTTTCACTATAATGCTTTCCCACTTCTCTGCCTGCCTTTGAGTTTCTGCCACACACAAGTGATGGTGGCTGACTCCCTTGCTATACTAAACTCTGAATAAATAGCTTCAGCTTGTTCTTAGAAAACAAAAAAGGCAGCAGGCCAGAGTTACTGACCTCTGATCTAGAAGAATAGTATTGGGCTCACGACAAGATCCCAGTCACAGATGAAGCAAGACAAAAGCGGAGATTATTTAGTTTCTTTAACAAACACTTAAAGAGCACTTACTCTGTGCTGGATGTTCTAAACACTTTACAACTGTGGCTAATCTAATTATCATTAAAATACTGAGAGGGATAAGCACTGATGATCCCTATGTAGAGAAGGGTAAAATGCTCAGAGAGGTTGAATGATTTTCTCAAGGCCACACAGTGAGTGGCAGGGCCAGGATTTGAATGCAGGGAATCTGGCCATGCCCCTCTGTCCTGTGCTGTTGAGAGAGGGGAGCTCCACTTGTCCCAGAGCATCTGGATGACAGGGTCTGGTATTGTCCCTGTATCCCCAGTACCTAGGCCGTAGCGGACCTCAGTCAGTTGCTGCAGAACAGAAAAGGAATAAAGAAGGAGTAGCAGAGGGGCCTGTCCAGCCATTGTGATGATGACTTGTCCCGTGGGGCTTACTTGGGCTCACTGTATCCTTGTGCCCACCGCAGGGGACCCAAAGGTGCCGGTACTGTACCAAGTGGAGCGGACGCGAACAGGGACGAGCTTCTCTGTGCGCTCCGTGAAGGCCGTGCAGCATGGCCAGCCCATCTTTATCTGCCAGGCCTCCTTCCAGCAGGCACAGCCCAGCCCCCTGCAGCACCAATTCTCCATGCCCGCTGTGCCCCCACCGGAAGAGCTGCTTGACCATGAGGCCCTCATTGACCAGTATTTAAGGTGAGAGACCTGGAGGCTCCAGGGCAACTGCTGCCGTCACCTGTTAGTGGGTCGTAGAGTCCATTTTAAAACTCTAGGGGAAAAAAACCCATATATGTGTATGTATGTGTGTATATGTATGTATATATGTATACGTATATGTACAACGTGTGTATACATACATAGAGGGAGGGAGAGAGAAGGACCAGGAAAGAAGATATTGGAGCATATCGTATAGGGTGGGTAAGAACCCTTTTGTGAAGCTTTAGTTTCAGTTGTGTGTGTTGTGGAGTGTGCGAGTAGGTGTGCATGGGCAAGTGTGTTGGGTCACGATGTAAACACAGAGCTTAGTGATTCAGCCAGTTCAGGTACTGTTGCAGCTTTACTGGTTGCGCAAATACTGAAATACTTCTGTAATTACTTGGTGCGTCCCTTCCTGGTCTCTCAGTGATCCCTCTCCTCCTCTGGGGTCACTCGTGATCCAGCAGCCCAGGAGTTCATGCCGGGCAGGGGTGACGGACCCCGCTGCCTTTGCCTTCGTGGGTGCTAAATATTTTGAGTATCGCCTGGTAAAATATATTTCTTACTTGGATCGTAGCTAATAAAGTTGGAAAAGTGCTGGGGCAGGGGAGAGAGCTCTGGGTCCCGACACAGGACAGACACAACGGATTCTGGCCGGGTCTGTGCCTCTGATAGCGCCCTCCTGCTGTGCGACTTTGCCTGACGCCCCAGCCTCTCAGAGCCCTGCTTCTTCATGTGGAAAATGGGAATGGTCATGTTTGTCCTGCCTACTTCACAGCTGTCTCATAAGGAGGGCTCCCATGTCTTGTGCTGCACGCTGGGGACATAGCACGGTATTGATGGGATGGATGTGGGTGTTATCTTTTGGTAAAGGCCTGGGTTCAAGTTTAGACTCTTTCTGCTAGCTCTGTGAGTTTGCGCAAGTTGCTTTCCCATGCTGAGCCGGTGCCCACAGTTAGGAAATGTGCTAATCATAATTCCTCCCTCATAAAGCTGCTGTGAGGATTAAGTGAGGTAAGAGACAATAAGGTACTCAGTGAATGCTCCATAAATTGTAGACACACCACTACCGACAGAGAGGAATAAGCAGAGAGCCTGGTCTGCCGTCAGAGCTCAGAAACGTTTGCTGAAATAAAAGGAGGACGTTGTTCTTAAGGGCCCGTAAATCTAGAGCTGTGCAGTCCAACAAGGAAGCCACTAGCCACAGGTGGCTGGCGGCTTCTGTGGTGGAGAGTGCAGGTACAGAACATGCCATCGTCACAGGAGATCTGTGGGAGGGTGCCCTCGAGGGTGGGGTGAAAGTGGAAATACTGGTGAAGAGCACCAGGGCTGGTTGTTACTGTCACTAGAAATGGGCTCCTCCCCTGTGGGGACACAGTGTTCCCACTTGCTTAGGGTAACTCAGTCCAAGTTGTACAGCCTGTTTCTGAAAGTTGAGAATAGTGAAGTAGTTAAGAGCATGCGCCACACTGCCTGGGTCCGGACCCTGCCTTCTCCACTTGCTGAGCAAGCTACTTGGACCGTCGGGGGCTTCATGCATTTATCGGATCGGGGTGATAATAGCATTGTCTCACGGGGTCGTTGTAAAAAGTGAGCGTACGCAAAATGCTTAGAACAGTGCCCGTTATGGGGTACACCTTGGTACTCCGGTAGCTACTGTCATCATGTACCTTTTGCAGATGGGAAGATAGGCCCAGAGAGGTTACTAACTTGCCAAGGTCACGTGGCTCCTAAGTGGCAAAGAAAGGATTCACACACTCTCCTTCTCTGCCTGCCAGAGAGGAGGTGAGCTGTGGGGGAAAAAGTCAGGAGACCCTGTGGAGGACCGAGGGGGGTCACAGAGGCAGCTCAGAGAGGCTCTCCCCTCCCCCTTTACTTTCAGGGACCCCAACCTCCAAGAGATGTACCGGGTGGGACTGAACCGAATTGCTGCCAAGGAGGTGCCCATTGAGATCAAGCTGGTAAACCCACCGATCCTGAGCCAGCTGCAGAGCAAGGAGCCCAAACAGATGTTCTGGGTGCGAGCCCGGGGCCATATTGGTAAGAGGACCCCAAGGACTGGAAGAAAACACTCTCCAGGGGTCTCGGCCTGTACCTCATATGCCCTGTGTGGTGCTGGGCATGTTACTTCCCCTCTCTGGACCTGTTTCCTTGTCTGCATGGTGGGGAGTTGGCTTAGCTTCTCACCGGGACCCTCTCGGCTGCTTGTATGAGGAAAACGGGGAGGGGACTATAATCATCCTGATGTCGGCCCTTTCTGGGGAAGGCAAGGTACCTTGCTGGTTCTTCTCCGGGACCTCTGCTAACCATACGGTGCCTCTGTGCAGGCTGGAAGAAGATACCCCTTAAAGGACCCAGTGAGGGAGACCTACGGAGTGAAGACTGGATTTCAGTCTTCACTCACCCCTGTCCTCTGCCCATCCCTGCTGCCTTTGTCACCTGCCACACACACACACACACCCCGTAGGCCAGGTGCCCTAATACAGTGAGTAGTCTACACATCTGTGTGTGGCAGCCCCTCTCTGCCCCCTGCCCCCCTGCAGGTCCTGAGCTGTAAAGCCCAGGAGCCCAGGGCTGATGGGGCTGGAACGTGTTGCAGGGCAGGGCGACATGAAGATGCATTGCTGTGTGGCTGCCTACATCTCGGACTATGCCTTCCTGGGCACAGCACTGCTGCCCCACCAGTGGCAGTGTAACGTGCACTTCATGGTCTCTTTGGACCACTCCATGTGGTTCCACAACCCCTTCCGAGCTGACCACTGGATGCTCTATGAATGCGAGAGCCCCTGGGCTGGTGAGTATGGGGCCACCAGGACAAGGGTGCTGACGTTGGGGGGCAGGAAGCCTGCTTTCTGGGGTGATGCTGCCCTCCGCCCCCAGCCTGTGGGGCACTGCACATGTCACTTCCTCTCCTGCCTCCTCTAGGCTCTGACATTCTTCTCTTCAAAAGGACAGGGTGAGGCTTGAGACGGGACACCTGTTCAGCTTAATATCTGTAACAGGCAGAAGGTACTAGAGACCCGGTTCTAGTCCAGAACTACTTCAGATTTTCTGTGTGATCCTGGGCAAGTCCCAGCACCTCTGTGAGCCTCAGTTTCCCCATCTGAACAAATAGGGTCCCACGAGCAGTGGTATCTGAACCTGGTGGCCCATCAGACTGCCACTTGGGGGAGCTTTTTCAAAATAGGTTCTCAGATTTTACCCTCAAGATTCTGACTCAGCAGGTCTTGGATAAAATCCAGGAAACTATTTTTGAGAGGCTCCCTGAGCAATAGTGCTGATTAGCCAACCTGGTTGGGGTCAGGGCCTTCGGTCGTCTCTGAGGGCTCCACCACTTGGACACTGTTAGTGCGCAGAGAAGCCCAGACTCGTTCATCAGTGCCTGGTCTCAGAGCCCTGGGCTCCTTTCTAGGGAACTACTTTTCAAAGGAAGAAAAGCCTCGCTTTGTAAAACAGGGACAAAACTTAAGGGATTCTATATTCAGGGAAGGGGGTACTCTCCAGTACCAACAGTATCACAATACAGGATCAACAGCCTTGCAGTTAGGACACTTGGGTTCGGTTTGGCCGGCTCCTTATGGCCGAGTTCCTGAGCCTCCCGGGACTTTGCTGTCTTCATCTGGAAAATGGGTGAGGCCTGTTTCACTTGGCTACTATGAGAACTAAGTGAGCTCTACTCTGTGTAGGGGAGACCAGCAGCTCCCTTCAGAACCTTCCAACTCAGGCCCAGGGTTAGCAGGGGAATCTCTAAGCAGGGAAGGAGGGGTGGCCAGCCCTGATGGCCCCAGGCCCTCCCTCCACCCCCTTCTTCCTGCTAGTGGGGTGGGGGCAGTGTGGGAGTCTTTTTCATGAACCACCCTGGAGGACCGGTTTCATTTATTAGAAAGGGAAGTGACAGGTTTGCTACCACAAGTGGCCAGGGTGGGTGGCTCGACCCGGCCAAGCTACTGACCAAGACTGTCCTCAGAACTCCTCCCCCGTGATCTTTTTGAGGAAGCCAGTGAATATGTGAAAGTGCTTTCAAACTGTCAAGTGGGGTTCCCACAGGAGTTACCCCCAGGGACCATCCATAATAGGCTCATAAAGGGGCACCTAGAGATTGGAAGAGGCCACAACACTCAGTGTGCCCTTGTATGGGGCTGTCAGACCAGTTGCACCCTTTTCAAGAAGCACATTATGCTGGGCTGTGAAGGAGCGAGAAGGTCATTCTCACCCTTCTCCTCACCCGCAGGTGGCTCCCGGGGGCTGGTCCAAGGGCGGCTGTGGCGTCGTGACGGCATCCTGGCTGTGTCCTGTGCTCAAGAGGGCGTGATCCGAGTGAAGTCCCGGGTCTCAGAGAGCAAGCTGTAGCCAGAGGTACCAGCTTGGCCTGGGGCTTCTCCCCCAATTCCTGAGGCAGGAATTACAGTCAAGGGCTGGGCCTTCTGTCCCCAAACCCAATAAAGAGACCAATGCCACTGGAGCTGCTGGCCTTTAATTCCCCCGGGCCAGGCTGCAGCTCTGCTCCAGCCCTCAGCTCTAGGACTCCAGAGGCAGAGTCCCTGGCCCTCTGGCCAAGGAAGAGGTGACACTGACCTACCCTGGGGCATCGTCCCCAGACATTCATGAGCTGGAGAGGCTGCATCCGGCTTCCTCCCTGCACCATCCCAGGGCAAGCCCCGCCGAAGCTTGTCCTGAGCCCAGCTCGACAGAAAGAACATATTTCCTTGGTTTGCTACAAATTCTTTGTAGGACTTACAGGGGTTCCCAGCACCCCCTACCACTTCCCGACTGCTGTCTGTGTCCTTACTGCCCACCCCCATCCCCCATCCTGGGGCAGTGCCTCTCCCCACAGCGGCAGTAAGTCTAGTCCAGTACCTCCTTGATGAGCAATTCTTTGAGACTGGGGGGTGGCGTGGGGGTCAGACCTGCTTCCTGCAGGGCCTGGAGGCGGGCCTCTGATTGGCGTTTGTCCAGGCCCAGGCGCCAGGAGAGCCGCACGTGGGCCTCCAGAAAGGGTGCCAGCAGAGGGTGGGGGTTCTTATCCCCCAGCAGTTGCAAGGCCCTCTCACAGCACGCCCGGGCCTCCCCAGGGTCCTCCAGCTCCTGGTGGCACACAGCCAGCCCAGCCAGGGTCAGCAGAGGGCGGTCTGGGCCCGAGGGGGTGCCTAGCTGGGTCTGCAGCTGCCAGGCATTGGCCCAGAGTGCCAGAGCCTCACGATAGAGGCCAGTGCAGGTGAGGCTCTGTGCCCGTCGCAGCTCAGGCAGCACGAAGAAGTCCTGCAGGTCCGGGGCATGGCGCAGCTCGGGCACTGCCTGCAGGTGGCTCAAAAACTGCTCGAAGGCCCGGCTGCGGCGGGCGATGGTCTCCGCGGTAAAATTCCGGCGCAGGCGCTTCCGGGGGAAGGAGATGGCGGCCATGGGGCCCCGGAACTGTCGCTGCAGGTTTCGGTGCAACCGCTCAAAGTCCGAGTAGCGGCGAGAGATCTGGGCTGGCTGGCGATCAGGTGGCCCTGGACCCATCACGGCGAGGGTGTAGAGCTGCGGGGAGGGTGGGGTCAGGGCAGGTGTGAATTGTCCATGTACCCCTCCCCACACCCGCACTTCAAGCTCTGTTCCCCCACCTCTCCCCTTAGTCCCTGAGACTGGGCCCAGGAGGGTGGGAGCTGCTGGGGCAGCAGCTAGGGAGCCCAGTCCCATCTTACCTGAGGCTCGTCTGAAATGACCCAGGCCCAAGGCAGCACGGGGAGAGAAAGACAGAGATGAGCTTCAGTGCCTAGAGCTGCCACCCCTTTTGTCCCTTCCAGGGAGCACTCCCTTCCCATAGGGTAGTTAGCTCTTCTGATAGCCTCTCTGGAAAACCAGCGGTGAGCTGAAACCCAGGCGACTTTCTTGGGCCTCTGAAGCAACCTTCAGGACCAGCCTGGGGCTTTGCTCCACTCTGGACACAGAGCCCCCACCTCCTTAGCTAGGTTATTCCAAACTGGCGGAGAGGTCTTCAGACAGCCCTGGTAGCGGTCGTTGTGAAAAGGACATTGGGCACTGCACGAACTCCTGGGCAGCTACTCCCCTGGAGGTGTGTATCCTCAGGCAAGGCAGTGCTCCCCCTTGGGTCCGCCCTCCTCTCTAGTGAACGAAGCACTGGCCTAGGTCATGTCTACTCAAGTGGAATGTGTATAAATACATGTTGGTCCTGAGATTTTAGGTGCTATGTGCTGGAGTAAATAACACTGCATCAGAGACAAGAGGTGACTCCCCCTAATTTGAATCCTGACTACAGATTAAGAGGCTCTCAGTTTGATTTTTAAAATGCACTTCTCGGGGCGCCTGGGTGGCTCGGTCGGTTGAGTGTCCGACTTCGGCTCAGGTCATGATCTCACAGTCTGTGAGTTCGAGCCCTGCGTCGGGCTCTGTGCTGACAGCTCAGAGCCTGGAGCCTGTTTCAGATTCTGTGTCTCCCTCTCTCTGTGACCCTCCCCCGTTCATGCTCTGTCTCTGTCTCAAAAATAAATAAAAACGTTTAAAAAAAAATTAAAAAATAAAATAAAATAAAATAAAACGCACTTCTCCAACACGTCTCATCTCCACCTTGAGAAAAGTGCTAGAAAGCAAATCTCCGGGCAGAGCCTTCGGGCAATAGCATTCACACAGGATTTAATGACACGGTGTCATTTTTCACGGATTTTATTGTATTAATTTTTATGGTTCTCTTTATGGCAAACAAGGCTTTCCCCATACGGTAGAACTTTAAAATCTTTTGAACTTGTTTAAGACGAAAAATGTTAAGCAAGGAGTGGTACAAGTAGCATTTAGCCAGGACAAGAATTGTGAAGGTGGTACTGGAAGGACCAGTGTCTGAGAAACACGGGGCAGGATGACCGTGAAGCTGAGAACCTGAACACGGATTAATCTAGCATAATGCTGAGCCACCAGACTTAAAAAGGGGGATTAGTGAGCATCAGGTGTTGAAGGCACACCAACACCAAACCCAGCCTTTTCTCGAATTTGCTCTGCGAAACTGCCAACATTACAGCCACCTCTGGTCAATTAGGCTTGCTTATTCTATACTTCTCTGGAAGATTCAGTGTACAGTAATATTTTAAAGGATTAAGAAGTTTAACCTTGGGGTGCCTGGGTGGCTCAGTCAGCTGAGCATCTGACTTTGGCTCAGGTCATAATCTCACAGTTTGTGGGTTCGAGCCCCATGTCAGGCTCTGTGCTGGCAGCTCAAAGCCTGGAGCCTGCCTCAGATTCTGTGTCTCCTCTCTCTATCTGCCCCCCAACCCCCGCCCCGCTTGTGCTCTGTCTCTCGCTCTAAACAATAAATGAACATTACAAAATAAATTAAAAAAAAAAAAAGTTTAACCTTAAAGAAATTTATTTTATTCTTCAATTCTGCTTTCCCAAAACATATCGACTGCAAATTTTTTTTTTTTTAATTTCTTTTCTTTTTCAAAGGAATAATTGTTAACATTCCCGGAAAACAATTTCCTGCAGAATACACTTCAAGAAGCATTGGTCTAAAATGACCTCCTTATATTTATCTAGCTTTAACTTTTAGTTTTTTGGCAAAAAGAAAACATTTTAGATCCATTATCTCATCTGACTCATCAAACACGTCCCCCCAAGTCTCACAGCTGGGAAATGGCCCAGCTGGGATTGAAACCCAGGCCAACCTAATTCCACAGCCTGTGCTCTTAACCCCCAGAAGTTAAGTCAGGATTTAGGGTCCCCACTGGACAGAGAAGGGGATTTGTCTCCCCAGACACGGGTCAGGACCTATCCTGCTCTTCTTAACCCCCAAAAGTTAAGTCAGGATTTAGGGTCCCCACTGGACAGAGAAGGGGATTTGTCCCCCCCAGACACGGGTCTGGCCATCCTGCTCTGTCTTATCATTCTCTTCCCAGAGTCCCACCCCCACCATGCTGCCCAGCTGCTCCTCGGGGTCCCTCTCCTGTGCATGACGCCTGGCTGGGACTTTTGCCACTTAAGACTAGATCATCAGAGGCATCCCTGCTCCAACTGGAGCAGGCACCCCACGGGCGTGGCCCCTGTTTACTAACAGCAGCGGAGAGGAATGGAGAGAGGCCCAGATGTGGGACAGTGCTACAGGCCCCTTTCCTGCTGAGTCAGAAATGGAGGAGGGTGGCGAAGATGAGGGATGTCTGAGGCAGGGAGCTGCCACTGCCCAGACTGGCCAGGTCGGGCTGGGGCTCAGGACCTGGCGACCTCATTCTCCATGTCAGTTTCTCCTTTCCACAGCAAGGAAAACAGACTCCAAGGCCTTCCCCCACACTGCTTTTCATCCTAACCCCACCTACCCCCTAAATCCAGCCCTCAGAACAACATCATGGGGTACAGTGTGGGTGCCTGGGAACTGGGTTGTAAGGATGCCACAACAGGCCCTACCTGGATGCCAGACATTTCCAAGCCAAGGTCAAGTCATAATAATAGAGGTGCCATTTTGTCAAGCACTTCATAATGCCAGGCACAATGCTAAGGGGTTGCTTTCTGTGCACTGTCTCATTTAACTTCTGCAACTGCTCAGATGAGAAAATAGCATTATCAAGGTTACACAACGCACCGAAGGTCAAACAGCTGGTAATAAGTGGGATCTGAATCAAGATCTGGATCCAGAACCCTTTTTTTTTTTTTTTTTAACCACTAACCAATGCAACTTGGGTTTCAGGTCTAACCCAGATAATATTTTTTCCTATGTATCTTGTATTTTGCTACAGTCTGCAAAACCTAGGGTTGGGGGGCACACACCCTAGTTCTCTTTAGTCTCAAAACCAGGATGGGGGGCAGGTCCATAATCCCTCAGAGAAGCTAAATCATTTGCCTGAGGACTTGCTCAAGTTATATCTCCTTTCTGGCCTCAGTTTCCCCATCCCTAAAATGAAGTGATCCTTTAGAACTACACAGCCAGACTGCCCCCTTCAGGAAGTTGGAGTCTCCCCTACTTAGCCAGAGTTCTAAACTCACAGCCCAGGGGTTCCTGGACCCTCACTCACCACGTACTTGGAGGGCGGGTCCTTGACCACGTTGGCGCTGGTCACCTCGAAGAGCAAACGCTGGGGAACCAGGGTGTTCCGGGACTTCTTCCAGAAATCCTGCAACTGCCTTGTGAGGGGCTGACTGCCCCGCTGCCCATCAGGTGGGGGGCTTCGTTCTGCATGAGCACATCACCAGTTACATCAATGGGCCTGGGGCTAAGGTCGACATAAACCACATGCAGTAACCTCACTCATCCTCCCGACAGGTGAGACAGGCTTTATCTCCATTTGACATAAATGTAAACCGAAAGCCAGGGAGAGGTCTGGGGCCAAACACCGCGCCTAGCAGAGCAGACGGTCGACTCTAAATAAATATTTCCACCCCCCAAACATCGCGAGCACATTGTTCGTATTTGTACATCCGGATCCTGTACATTTAATGCCCGCAGCAACCTCGAGATGGGAGTGATTTCCCCCATTTGACACGAGGGAAAACTTGGCTCAGAGAGGTGTTGTGATTCTCTCAAGGTCACACAGCCAAGAGGTGGCTGGGGTGGAGGCCTAATGGAGCCCCAGGTCCCGCCTCTGTCCTCGGGAACTCGCCTGCATCTTCCCCCGACGCCCCGTCCCCGGCGGGCAGCGGGTCGGGGCCAATGTCTCCGTCGTCCTCGTCGTCCTCCTCCTCTTCGTCCTCGGCGCTGGTGAAGCTGAGGGTGCCGCTGAGGCGGGAGGACAGGCCCTCGGCGTCGTCGTCCTCTAGCTCCGAGCTCTCCGGGAACTGCTCGGCCTCCGGGCCGGCCGCCGCCTCCCCCGGGCTGTCGCCGGCCAGGGCGTGCCGCAGCCGGTGCAGGAGCCGTGAGGCCATGGCACCCTGGGGGGAGCGCGCGACGCTGGGGCTGGGGCCGGGGCCGGGGCCGGGGAGGGAGGGAGACCGCCCCCCCCAACCGCGCGAGAAGGGGCGGGCCCAGTCAGGGGAGGGAGGGAGGGGCGCCGCGGAGGCCCCGCCCCTGCCCGTTGGGGGTCCTGCGAGCCCCGGGCGTCGCCTGGCGTCGTTTCCCTCCCACCCACGCAGCCTAGGGCCGAGCTCTGCCGGGAGCGGCTGGGACCCTCCCCTTGTCTCTTTCGCCCCTTGGCGCGTCTCTCCCCCCGGCGCCCGCGGTGCACCCAGAGGCGCGCGGTCCCCCGGGGTCCGAGTGCAGTCCCGGCAGCTTACCGAGGCCGGCCGGGCTTCCCCGGGCTCAGGCCGCTCCGAGCGCCGCTCCGGCCGCTTCCTGCCGCCGCCCCGCCCCCGGCCCCGCCCGCTCCCCGGAGCCTCCCGGGAATCCCGGGCCTTTCGCTCCGGGAGGGACTTGGGAATCCTGGGTAGGCCTGGGCGAACCCGAGCCTCCTGCGGGATCCTACCCAATCTAAGGGGGCTCACGCCCTCAGTGAAACCTCCCGCTCGTCCCGAAGATCCCGTCTGTCCCGGTTGGCCCCAATCTGTCCCACAATCTCCACCCAGCACTCTTAACTTTCCAAAGTCATTATGCCACCGTTGGAAGCCCATCTCTCTGGTGAAAAATTTGAGGCCAGGAGAAGACACGTGATCTGAGTTGGAATCTGGCCTCGATGAGCCTAGGTTTTCTCCTAAGTAAAACAGGAATAATTAAAACTAGTACTAATTTTTCAGCCTTTGAAAGGGCACTGACTGGTTCAGTGCCTGGCACAGAGCAGAGGCTGACAGATTGATCAGTTACATAGTGATTATTGTTTCCATAGTGTTCTCAGGTTCTTACAATTTCATAATTTCATTTGAGCCTCACACATAGGAAGTAGCAAACGGGGAAGTGAGATCCAGAAAGGCAGAGTTACTTGCCCAGAGTCACACAGCTTGCCAGAGGTTTCTGAGTGTGGGGCCTTGCAGCCTAGGTCTCCTGAGTTCCTAATACTGGTTTGGTTTTGTTTTTCCCCCCCCCCACACACGGGAGGCGTGGTAATCTCAGCAGCTCTTCTAAAGGGCTGGCTGTGTTTCATCTTTTACCAGGAGGTCAGCAGGAGGGAGAATTTATTGTCACTTCTTGTCAAAAGCCCAAACTATCAGTCCCTAGCAGGGCAGATATTGTTGGTTATACAATTAAACAAATAAAATCTCTCTGACAATCGTTCCTACCCTTTTTGAATGGCACAAGAGAGAGGTGGAGGGAAATCGCTTTGAATGGAAAACATACTCCCTGCCCCGCTATGTGCAGAAAAGGCAGGGCTTTCATTTGAGGCTCCACTGTGTCCTACATCCTGTTCTAGGCACTTTATATGGGGTCACATGTCACACTCAACCTCTTGGGGGAGGGGCTGTTATTGGACAGTAATGGTCCATTTTCAGCATGAAGAGGCAAATTGACCTCCCCAAAATCCAGAGCTAGGAAATAGGGGAGCTGGGATTTATGGCCAAGTCTGTGTAATTTCAAGGCTCTAACTACTCTTCATTCAGCTTAGCAGTAGGGTGTTGGGGCAAAAAAGGCCCCCTTCATTCATTGATTGATTCAACACTCACTTGTTCACCAAACACCAAACAAGAATATTAAGTTGTATTTTGGCATGTTTCACAAGTCTGGGTACAAGGCAGGTGTTCAAAAAAACCATGGGTTGTCAGAAATCTGGTTTGGCACTTCTATTTTACAGATGGGAGGTCTGAAGGTCATGAGGGGAAGGGACCTACCTTGGGTCATACAAACAGGACCAGAACTAGATCTCCTGATGTCTTGTATCCTCCACTATACTTGGATTCTGTGTAATATCTCCCCATAGCCTCCCTGAGAGATGGTCATGGAATTCCTGATTGCATACATTCAGTAACAGGAAGCTCATTATCTCCCGAGGCTTTCCGTTCCTGTTATTATTCAACCACGACAGTTAGGAAGTTCCTTCTCATAACCAGATGTCACCCAGTTCAGTTAGTCTTATGAAGAACAAGATATTTATTGAGCACTTGCTAAGTGCCACGTGCTGAGGTGCTGGGGAATGCAGTGATGAACAGGTAAGTGTCTCTGGTCCACGGAACTCAGAACAGGTCATGTCATGTGGCATGCTCAGGGATATGATTGAAGAAACTACCAGAAAACCACCTTGGACTGCTTTGGCCCGGGTAGAGGAGGAGGGATCCTGAAGGAAGTGATGTTATTTTTGATTTGTATTTTTTTTTTGCAACTAATCTCTACACCGAACATGGGGCTCGAACTCAAGATCCCAAGATCAAGAGTCGCATGCTCCACCGACTGAGCCAGCCAAACACCACAAGGAAATGATGTTAAAGCGGAGAAAGACGGGGATGTCTGGGTGGCTCAGTTGGTTAAGTGTCCGACTTCGGCTTAGGTCATGGTCTCATGGTTTGTGAGCTCGAGCCCCACATCAGGTTCTCTGTCAGCACAGATCCTCTATCCGCCCCCCCTCTGCCCCTCCTCTGCTCGTTCTCTCTCTCTCTCTCTCTCTCAAAATAAATAAATTAACTTAAAAAAATTTGAGAAAGATGACAGGGAAGTAGGCAGGTGTAGAGAAAGAAGACAGAATTACTGGCAGGAAAAAAAACCCAGCATGTACAAAGACCTGAAGGCTAGAAAAGGTGGTGTTTGGAGCCCCATTTTAGTCTGACCAGAGCAGCAGGCAAGATGTGGAGGAAAGGGGATTGGGATTGGAAGGGTCAAGGGGAACAGATAAATTCGGACCTTCTGTATTTCCCTGAATAAATGAAAGAACAAATCAGGGAACAAATGATTGCTGAGGGTTCCACACTCTGTTCCAAAGGAATCCTGCAGTTCCAGGGCTCACATCCAAATTGGAATCCCCTGGTGTCGCTGCCCCTTGGCCCTCTGCCTGGACAGGGGAGGCCTTCTGTAGCCTGGCCTAGCTCCACTGAGCTTTTCTTGGGAATGTCTATAAATAGAGGAAGATGGGCTGGGCTGCCACTGTCCGTCTGCCTTCCTTGGAATCCAGCCTCCTTTCACTGGCCCCAGGCTCTGTGCTTAGTTGTCTTAGTGCTCTTTCTGTTGACTTAGCCACTGTCCACAGCATCACCTACCCCTCCGACATCCACCCTAGGCTCTGTGGATTCTCGGGGTGGACCCCCTCTGGACTGGACTCGCTCTGCACATCCCTTCGCTCTCCAGACGGCCAGCTGAGCTGCTCCAGACTTCCTCACCGAGCTCTAGGAATGGGCCAGCTGCCCCTTTACCCACGTAGAGAACCTGCCCCTAGTCCTCTAGTCTCCCTCTCCCTCAAAAAAGTGAATCCCAAACATCTTTTCCCTGGAGAAGGTGTATTTGAGAGATGGATCTGCTTTATTTCTTTTCTTTTTTCTCTTTTAAAAATTTTTAGATTTATTTTGAGAGAGAGAAACAGAGCACGTGAGTGAGGGAGGGGCAGAGAGAGAGAGGCAGAGAGAGAGAATCTCAAGCAGGCTCCTTGCTATCAGCACAGAGCCCGATGTGGGGCTCGAACTCACAAACTCTGAGATCATGACCTGGGCTGAAGTCAAGAGCCCCACACTTAACCAACTGAGTCATCCAGGAGCCCCTTGGGAACTGCTTTCAGAGTTTATTTCTCCTCCAACTACATACCCATTTCCCGGACCCCTCCATAGATTTCTTATTTGGATAGGACTTCCCTTGAGGATTAATAAGAATCACCCAACATGACTATAGACCTTTACGATTTACAAAGGTCCCCCGGGAAAAGGGAGTAATAATAGCTTCTATCTCAGAGGATGAGCACCAGATGAGATCACGTGGTTAAAATGCTTAGCACAGAGTGTGGCACGTCGTAGAGGTTCACAAACCGTGGCTGTCACTTCCTCCTCGCCCCCTCCCCTGCCTTCTACCATGGTTCAAAGACAGGACATTCCACTTGCCAAGCATCAACCCTCTGGAGCTGGCACAAGCTAGGTGACTTGTACCTGGGCCCCCGTTTACCGTGGTCTCTCTGTGAGGGAGGTTATGACCGTCCCCATCTCCGTCTCGCAGAGAAGGAAACTGAAGCTCAGAGTGGCATCGTCACCTGCCTAAGAGTGCATGGCTTGCAGAGACAGGATTTGGATCTTGGGTTTTAGACTTCAAGTTTTGTTCTCTTCCCAGTCTACCTTGCTGTCTCACTTGTCTGTCTTCTGATTGTCCTTACCCATCTTGGAGCAAACATGATTCTTGAGCAGGGGCTTGCTAAGGCGGTGAGCGGGGCGGGTTCTCCTCCCAAGAATCTAGGACATCAAGGCCTGCCACCTGCTCAGAGGCTTAAATTTCTCTGCAAGGGCCCTTGGCTAAATTAGGTAATGGGCTAGGACTCTGGGATGGGGCGGGGGTTGGGGGGGAGGCACTCACTGACCCCAGGATCTGATTGGCTGGGGCAGCCAGTCCTGGGGAGCAGGGAGGTGGGAGGGGAGGGAGCCCCTACAAATCCTAGGGGCTGGAGCAGGCCAGGGCAACTTTGGGTGGTGGAGTGTCTGAGGCGGTGACCTACAGCAGAGGAGGCCCTGTGACTAGCAACCATGGTAAGGACAAGAAAGGACTTCAGCCCTTTGCTTGCTGGAGCACCTCTGGACCTCTCCCAGGCCAGATCTGGGTGCTCTGTAGTTCAGTAATTGGATGTTTGAAGATGGACCGTGAAGGTTCCTGGAGCCTGGGTGTCTAGAAGGAAGCCTGGGGAAGAAGCCCTTGGACTTCTCCAGAAAGGGGAGGGCTGGGATGTTCCGGGTATTGCCAACTCCCTGCAGACCTGAGGCTTTGGCAGTGTTGGTCATGGAAGTGTGAGGGGGTCCTAGCTTGTCTCTCTCATGGTGGGGACTCCGAGGGCCAGAGCGAGTCACCCAGTGAGCCAGTGGCAGGGGTGGGCTAGAAGTCTTGCCAAACCTTCCTACTGCCAGTGAGAGAAGACTCTTCTGGAAGAGGGGAGGTCTGCAGGGTCTCAAGTCCAAGAGCTTCAAGGGTGAGGAGAAGGGGCAGAAGAGGACAGACCCCAGCCTCTCAGAGGGGGGTTCTAATCTGGGGCTGTCATGTCAGCTGAGGTCCCCCACCCCACTTCACTTCAAGGGGTAACTAGACCCTGGAGGACAGCTGCTGTGGCCCACGCCAGACTAAAAATAGCCGACTCTCCTGCATGGACAAGGAGGAGGGAGGAGGGGAGGGGGGGGCAAGGAGGAAGGCATCAGCCAGCCCGCCAAAGAACACCTTGGCCACCTCAGCCCCTCCTCCTCACCAGCCTCAGTCCAAAGCCCCATAGCCAGTTGGCTTGGCTTGCATGTGGCCAGATCCCCTCTCTCGAAATCTTACTTTCACCTCCACAAGGCCCCCATTATATTCGGCCCAGCATGAGTGGTATTTACTCCGATGACTGAATGATAAGAAGGAAGCTTAAAATCTCCATCTCCGCAAGTTCTTGGAGGGGAGGGATGCTGTGTCTGAATCTTCTTGGTTTCAGTGCCTATAGGGTCTTTGGCCTGATGGGCACTTAGTAGGTGCTCAGCGACTTTGCGTTGCATTATTGTTTATTTGAGAACATACGTTTATTGAGCACCTATTACAGTGCCAGGCTCTGTCAGGAGCTAGGGAAAAGTGGGAAATCATGCTGGAACAGTGCTGGCACTTTACAAAACCCTTTCACACCCCCAATGCTATCTCATCTCTGAGAAGCTGCTGAGAAGAGATAAAGTTACAATAAGTGACTTGCCCAAGGTTAGTGGGTTAGGGATTCCTGACCTGGCATCTGACTGGCAAGTTTGAAGACCTTGGGCGTAATCCGTTTTCTCCCTAGCCCTTCATAACTGGGGCCAGGTGCTGTGAGAACATGCAGAAGGTGTTGCTAGTTTGGCCTTGTTCTTCTGGAAGACCAAAGGGCACTGACAGAAGGGGGTTAAAGAGAATGGGGTTGAGACAAGAATGAGCTCGGGGGTCTGCCCCTTCTTCTCTCTGACTCTGCGTCTTCTGCAGACGGACCAGCAGGCAGAGGCCCGGTCCTACCTCAGCGAGGAGATGATCGCTGGTGAGTGCAGGTGGGCGGGCGGGCTGTTGGGGGGATGTGTGCTGGGCAACGGTGTTGGAACAGGGTGGGAGACAAGGTGTGAGGCTGACAGTCCAGGCAGCCCCACTTCGGTCTTCTGCCTCGTTCCTCCGGCAGAGTTCAAGGCCGCCTTCGACATGTTTGACGCTGACGGTGGCGGGGACATCAGCGTCAAGGAGTTGGGCACGGTGATGAGGATGCTGGGCCAGACACCCACCAAAGAGGAGCTGGATGCCATCATCGAGGAGGTGGACGAGGATGGTGAGCTGCTGGCCCTCCAAGGCAGGGCTGGGACGGTGGCGGGAGAGGTGGGCATCCAGGGCTCAGGCTCACTCACCACCTGCTCCCCACAGGCAGCGGCACCATCGACTTCGAGGAGTTCTTGGTCATGATGGTGCGCCAGATGAAAGAGGATGCGAAGGGGAAGAGCGAGGAGGAGCTGGCCGAGTGTTTCCGCATCTTCGACAGGTGCACTGGGGGCCTGGGAGCCGAGAAGGCGCTGGGCTGGGCGAGTCTGGCCGGCCGGGCACTTACATTCTCGGAGTGGGGTGGCGGTGAGGGAGGGGAGGCGTCGACGTGGCCAGGGCAGCTCGCCCCTGCCTGTCCTGAGCCCTACGCTGTCCCTTCGCTCCAAAGGAACGCAGACGGCTACATCGATGCGGAAGAGCTGGCTGAGATTTTCAGGGCCTCCGGGGAGCACGTGACGGACGAGGAGATCGAATCCCTGATGAAAGACGGTGACAAGAACAACGATGGCCGCATTGACTTCGACGGTGAGGGCCGCGAGAGCTTGGTGGCGGTGGGCCGGGGGCCGGGGGGCGCGCCACGCGGGAACGTCCGGGGCGTGGCACCCACATGAACGTCCTTGGCTTTGTGGGCAGGGTGGGGAGCTCTCGGCGGTTTTGTGCAAGATTTCCTCCCCTCTCCTTCCCCGCAGAGTTCCTGAAGATGATGGAAGGCGTGCAGTAAGAAGTCGGCTTCTCCCCCGCCCCGACCGCGCGTCCCTCGGGCCCGGGCGGTGCCACCCCGCCCCGTCCCACTCTCCGCCCCGGGAGGGAGGCGCGGCCCCTGCTGGCTCTGTGTCCAGAAAGAATAAAAACAGACGCTGAGAAGCACGTAGCCTGAGTGAGGGGAGGAGAAGGGGGGTGGGTGTCATGGCCCGCCGGGCTGGGCGGTGGCCCAGGGCGCCAGCCGAGCGCACTTGGGATCCGAGGAGGGGCGACCCGAGTTGCCTGACGCGCCGACGCGCTGGTCAGGTTCCCGGCCGGCTCCTGGTAGCTGGCGCTGGGCGTGGGCAGCTCGGCCGACGGGCTGCGGTGGCGCCTGGCGCTGGAGGAGGGTGGCCGGGGCCTTGGGGCTATCGGGGTGAGTGAGGGTGCCCGGGATGGGGGTAGGGTGAGGGCGCCGCAGGCGACCGAGGCCCCTTTCCTTCCCTACCGTCCCTCCTTTCTGGAGCCTTTTTGGGTCTTTGGTGCAGACTGCCGGGCTGGGGAGGGAAAGGGGAGTATCCCTCCGTTCCAGGCAGCATTCGTTCCTGCTTGACTTTTTCTACTTCGTCTGTTCTGACATCTTCGTCTCCACCCTGGACCCCTGCCTCCAGCCCCGGCCAATGGGCTCAACACACGGCCGTCAGCACGATGGAGCCAAAAGAAATCTGACCTTGCTCCTCCCCCGTTGAAAGACCTTCAAGGCTCCCCATTGCTTCTAGAATCCAATCCAAATTCCTTTCCCCTCCTTCCCTCCCCTCTGGGCTCCAGTCACGCTGGGCGATTTGTCACTCCTGCCCTGGACAGTGGGGGTGCACTTTCAAGCCTTCTGGCTTTTGCTCCTGCCTTCTCCCTCCTTGGAATGCCCTTCCTCCTCTAAAAAGCCTGGCAAGTTTCTCAGCCCAGCTCAGATACCACGTCAAAGATACCAGGACCCAGCTCAGATACCACCTTCTCCCTTGATCCCTTCTCCCACTGGCTGTGCTCTGGCTTCTGTAACTCTTTGTGCACGACTCGATCACAGCAGGCAGCAGGTCAAAGCTAATGCCGTGCAGTGGTGCCTTAGCTTTAGAGGCAGGGTGCCTCTGAATGAGTTCGAACCCTCACTGCCATGACAAACCACTCCGTAATTCAGTTTCCTACTCTGTAAAATGGGGATAATGAGAATCATCACAACCTTGCAGGGTTGTGAGAACAAGTTAGTTTGTTAGTGCAGAGCGCTTAGAACAGAGTGTGACACGTACTAATGCTATTATTATTTTTAAATGTTTATTTGAACAAATAAGTACATTCGAGAGCCCAACGTGGGGCTCGAACTCTCGAACGGTGAGATCCTGACCTGAGCCGGAGTCAGACGCTTAACCCGACCGAGCCACCCAGGAGCCCCACTAACGCTGTTATTAATGTCACTACTACCACGTTGAAACCCTGACTGGTGCGGTTATTCATCGCTACAGTCCTCCCTTTCCAGTTCCTTCGTGTTCTTGGCTCCCCTTTCTGAGGCATTCATGTTTCCCAGTTTCTATTTCCAGCCGGGGTCAGCACTCATCACCAGGACCGCTTGCTGTGTGCTGTGCCTTGCGGGCCTGTCTGATTGATGCACATAACCCTAGAGGCAGGCAGAGGCTGTTCTGTCCGTTTTACAGCGGAGGAAGGCGGTGACGTACCCGGGCACACACATGTGGAAACAGGAGCAAGGCTCTTAACTGTGGCACCACCTGCCTGTGGACAGTTCTCCCTAGCTGCCCTTAGAACTTCACACCCGTCCTGCTCTAATCTGATAAATTCCCCATCTCAGAGATGGCACCCTGGAGTTCTGGAGCCGCCTTCCCACCCGCGGTTTGCTCTGGTCTGCTGCTTTCCTTCTGTCTCCTTACTCTTTTATCCGTCCTCTCTGAGCCCGCTCAGTGTTGTGACTCAGAACAGTAGTTAACCTCCTGGCCGTTCCCTCCCCTCAAGGCTGCCAGAAGCAGCTTTCTGACACCAAATCCTACTCAAGGCTTTATTAGGTGCCTCAAGGTAAAGCCCCTGTATTTTATTATTTTTACTTTTTTAAAGTTTATTTATTTTGAGAGAGAGAGAGTGAGAGAGAGGACTGAGAGCAGGAGGGCAGAGAGAGAGAATCCCAAGCAGGCTCCATGCTATCAGCAGAGTCTGGCGTGGGGCTCGAACTCATGAACCATAAGATAATGACCTGAGCTGAAACCAAGAGTCAGTCGCTTAACTGACTGAGCCGCCCAGGTGCCCCAGAACCTTCTCGGTAAAGGCCTTTAATTTAAAGGCCTTACAAGCCCTTTGCGACCTGACGTCCATGCCACTATGCCACTATTCCATACTGCTGAACTTCTTGCTATCCAAGGAGTGTGCTCCCTTCCTTATCCCTCCCTCATGGCCCAGTCCATTCTCCAGAAAGCCCTCCTTGACTCTCCTGGTCTTTGTTAGGTGCCCCACCTCTGAGCTCTCATAGTACCCAACATCTAAGGAGGGCTTACCACATGCCAGGCACTACTCTAAGGTCTGTCTGTCCTATGAGGTAGCTACTAATATTGCCATTTTACGGAGTGGCTTAGTCTAAATGTACGCAAGTAACAGGGAGGGGTGTGGGGATTCTAACGATCGTTCTGCCTGTGAGGCCTGAGCTCCTAACCACCACTCTTATGGCACTTATTCAACCCCCACTCACCTGCCTGTCTGCCCCCTGACCTTCAGCCTCTGAGGACAGGACTGTGTTTTTTCCCCTGCTTGATCCCCAGCCCCAAGCATAGGGCTTGTACTGCAGGCGCTCAGTAATGGTATGGGGCGAATGGGAACAATACCTTCTCCGTCTTGTTGCAAGTGCCAGAAACCTAAATCAAATGGACTTAAACTAAAAAGGGATTTGCTGGCTCACGAAACTGGGATGCTGAGGCGTCAGCTGGAGGCCAGTCTCAATGTCACCTCCATCTCCCAGCTACTGGTCTCTGCTTGGCTTTCTCCCATCTGCAATTGTCTGCACCAGCTGCCCGGACTCCCTCCTCTTTTAAGCAACCCTATTAGTAAAATCATTTTACTTTCTCCCAGGGATTAATTCTAAGGAACACTCTGATTGGTTCTGAGCTATAGTCCACCCCTGTGACTGACACAAGGCAGGCCATGTGGCCATCTGGGTGGCCCAAGAATTGGATCAAGGACCACGGGGAGAAGCCTCCTAATGCAGACAAAAAAATATACCCGCCTTGGCCAGCGTTTAGTAAGGATCATCTCAGTGCTACTTTCTGAGCTGTCTTCTTAGACATCCTCTAGTCACGTATTTTCAAAGTTGAGAGAGCCTCAGAATCCTGGAGAGCTTGTTGGGGCCAAGAATTTGCATTTCTAACAAGTTCCAGGTGGAAGGGCCACGCCTTGAGAACACCGCTCAGCTCATCTTCAACTTCGGGAGGAATGCAGATCCTCAGGCCCCACACAGACCCACTGAATCAACATCTGCACTGGAGGTAGACCCCAGGCAGACTTCTCTGCACATCCGATTGGGCAGCACTGCCGGGAGAGCTAGCCACACAGTGTCAGCCAAATCCCATCCCAGATCCACAGGCCACTTCTCACCTGCCTGCTCCGTGGGGGCACAGAGCAGGGAAGGAGCCTGGGCTGGCAGGAATAAGAGAAAAGTGAGAACCTTCCTGATGCCTTCCGCTGCGGTCTCCTCCCCCTCCCCCCCCCCCCGCCCCCCCCAGGCCTGCGCAGTCAGCTGCTGGCAGAGCTGGGTGAGGCCAAGACCCAGGCGGTGTTGGAGGGCATCTTGCTGCTGTGTTGGTCCACGTTGGAGATTTTCCTGCAGTACCTGGGCTGGGGCCATCACCCTACTCCACCCTTCCCCCTGCCCAGACCCCAACTGGTCAGCACAGGAGTTTCCTCTCAGGGCCCCAAAGGCTGGGGCCTGTGGCAAGCCAGTGGAGAGGGCCTAGGGGCTGGGGGCCTGGGCCAGTGGGTACAGGAGCGGGAGGAGTCGCTGGTGATGAGTGGGTGAATGTGAGTGGGGGCATGGGGGGCCTGGGGCAAGGGGGGAGTCGGGAGCTGTCCTGAGGTCTCTGCCCGGGAAGAGGCATTCCCCGGCTGTCTCCCAGACCCCAGGCCTGCTTAGGGTGAGCTGAGTGCTTTCTTTTTCCTTTTTCAGGACCAGAACATCCCGTCATAAAAGGTGGCTGGTCCTCACCTCCCAACCCCCTCCTGTGCGCACGTGTGCACGTACACGCTTTCTTCTTAAAATTTTTTAAGATTTATTTTTGAGACAGAGAGAGACAGAGCATGAATGGGGGAGGGTCAGAGAGAGGGAGACACAGAATCTGAAACTGGCTCCAGGCTCTGAGCTGTCAGCACAGAGCCCGACGCAGGGCTCAAACTCACGGACCACGAGATCATGACCTGAGCTGAAGTCAGACGCTTCACCGACTGAGCCACCCAGGCGCCCCCGTACACGCTTTCTGATTCAGCCTCATCTGTAACTCAGCTGGGCAGCTCCAGTATCCACTGACGTCCCTGGTTCATGTCACAACTCTACAGAGGCATTTTGTGAGACCCATCTTATGGGTGAGGAATCAGATGCAGTCATGAAATGACTAAGCTCATAGAGGAACGAGTCCTCATCACCCCTGCGCAGCCACACAGCCTCTCAGCTGCTTCTAGTCCCTGGAGAGGAGCAGGGCAAGGGCCTGGACCCTACTCCACCCATGCTGAACACTCCCAACCCTGAGGAAATTACAAGGCAACTTGTACAAAACAACCAAAAAAAAAAAAAAAAAACCAACCAATGTATTTATTTAATATATTCATCACAAGGGCTCAACCAGACACTTAATTTAAAAAACAGAAACAAAACAAAAATAACACCACAGTTTAAGATACAGAGTCCTAGGCAGAAATGAAGGAAAGGACAGACCGTCTAAGGAGAAAATAAAAAGACAACACAAGGAAAGAGGCTAGACAGTCAGGGTTCTTGGCTGGAGACCTGCTTTGAGTAGGTTTCTTGCAGATACTTCTTGAATGCTGGAAGAGAACAGGCAGGTATCAGGGAGTGGTGGGGACGGGGGTTAAGATGCACATGAGGGCAATCAAGGATACAAAATCTGGGGAGCTGGAGAGGATTTCTTAGCACAACAGAGTCCCTTTTGCTGCCCACCCAGTCAGGTCTTGGGGAGGGGTTCTGCTTCCAGTGAGGCTGGGGAGGTGACTGGGGGGCCTCAGTGAGCAAATCGTTTGCACAAAGCTTTGCCTTCTACTTAAAAAGCCCCTCAACCTACATTAACGTGGGAAGAGTTTCCTGATTTTTATAGCAAACAGGCAAATCAGAAAACACCAAGGCAGAGGCAGAAGTGGATTCCCTAGGTTGACATCCACTCCCAACCCAGTCCTCAGGACACAGTCCCAAGTCACCAAGATCCTTCTGTGTGAGGGAGCCTTTGAAGGCTGGGGAGGGATCACCCGGTGCCGGGAAAGGATGGAGGACCCACCTGTGGGGTTTTTCCAGAGCTCAGCAGCATGTGTGTTCAAAGGGCTATCGATGTTAGGTTCTGTGGACGGACAGAAAGAGAATGATCAGTAGGGGTAGAAGAGGCTGGCCTGGGGGAATCCCGGGAGGCCTGACAGGTTCCCGGGTTCAGGGGACGGGCTGGTCTCAGAAGTCACCTCCTAGCAGGCTCTGGATGGACAGCAGGATGGTCCTGACATCATACAAGGCAGACCACTTGTCCTTCAGGATGTCCAAGCAGATGTTACCCTGGGTGTCCACGTTGGGGTGGTAGCAGGGCGTGAGGAACTTGACCGTGGGCGCATTGTAAGGGTAGCCACTGGGGAACTCCAGGGAGAGTTTATACCTCAGGTCCTCGTATACCTGGCATCGGAGAAACAGGTGGGGAGTACACCTCCCACCCTGAGCCTCACAGCCCAACCCAAGCCCCAAAAAGGGGCTTGCTAGGACCTTTGGGTTTATCTGGGACTTGACAAAAGACAAAGTGTTGCAATGGCTCTGGTTCTTTCTCGCATATCTGGCAGGGACATCAGTGATCCTTATCCTACAGATAAGGGGCGTAAACTGGCATCCTGAGGGTTACCACAGCTGTGCTTTAGTCAGTTATAACATTAGATACTAACATGTAAAAACCAGGATGTTTTAGACATATACCCAGATTTTTTTATTTTTTAAAAGATTTTATTTTTACGTAATCTCTATACCCAACGTGGGTATAGACACAACCCCAAGATCAAGAGTCACACGTTACACTGACTGAGCCAGCCAGGCACTCGTGGATTTCTGACTAATCGTAAACCAGATGTGGAGCAGGGCGCCTGGGTGGCTCAGTCGGTTAAGCGTCTGACTTTGGCTCAGGTCATGAACTTGCGGTTTGTGAGTTTGAGCCCTGCACTGGGCTCTGTGCTGACAGCTCAGGGCCTGGAGCCTGCTTCCGATTCTGTGTCTCCCTCTCTCTCTGCCCCTAACCCATTCGCATTCTGTCTCTGTCTCTCTCAAAAGTAAATAAACATTAAAAAAAAAATCAAAAATAAAATACCCCAAAACCCACCAACCAAAACCCAGACGTGCAGCAATGGCAAGCTGCCATCTTGGGACTTACTTGAGCCCTTTCATCGGCCAAAGTCCTCATGTACCCTCCATTCTCCTTTTTGTCTGGCCCCCTGTAGGCACTTAAGATGGGAAGCCCTGCTTTAAACCCAACCTCTTACTGTACAGAGGGAGAGACGAGGCCATAGGCTCAGAGCACAAGGCCATAGGCCAGCACGAGGTCCTGGCAGGGGAACGTCCTGCCAGGCTGAAGACTTGAAGCTGACCTGCACTTGGATTTCTCCTCCTACCTCTCCCCAGACCCAGCCAAGTCACACTCACCGACCTCAACCCTACACTTACTGTGCCAGCTGCTCCATGGATGGTCCCCACCCATTTGAAAAGGTTGTCGGATTCAGGGAAGGCAGAAATTCCTTTGTCACCAGACATCTGGGGGAAGAAACAACACCTGCTGGGCTGCAGACTACACTTTTAGGGGTCAGTGGGTGAACTCTCCTTCCTCTGAAGCGCATCACATTTTGATCCGAAATAAAGCAACCAGACCAAATTGACAGGCTTTTCTGGGGAAGCGATTCAGTTCTTGGGGGCTGAACCTTCCCCTTTGGGGAGGGGTACTGGGTATGTTAAGGAGAGAGGGGTTATGCAGAGAAGCAGAAGGGAGCTCTGTACCTCCAATCTTGTTGGGATGCTGGGAATTCAACTGAGCATGCCAGTGAGTGCTGGTTACACACAAAGCCTCCAGATCATTCACAGACTAGGTAGATTTACATAGGGGCACTGAAGGATTTGAGTTGATATTCAGGGTTAATGCAGACAAGGTCATCTGGGAAGAAGCATTTCAAAGTATGACAGGATTAAGAATATTAAGGGTGGAGAGCAGGGTATGGGTAAATCTCCAGGCAAGGAAGTAGGACCAGGCAGGATAGAGGGAAAGCCTTGTATGGTTTCAGGGAACTGTATTTTAGAGAGAACTTCATGGTGGGGGTGGGGGTGGGATGGGGAGTAGACACTGCTGGAAGGAAAGGTGTAGGTGGGGTATATGAACTTCTTCCCAGAAGGGCGCCAACTGGACTCGTGTTTTAATCCCCTGCACTATGTCTAGCAAAGAACCTGATGTACGAAAGTCGCTGATTAGCGGAGGGGAGTGGGAGGTGGAGGGTGGAAGAACTGGTTGGGGGGGTCTGGGCACGTAGTCACTCACCATAAGGGTCATCAGCTCCTGCTGTAGCCTGCAAAATGAGTGCTGGGAGTCATCTGGGAGTCTGGAGGAGCCAGGGCTCCAGGCGGTGCTTCTCCCCCCACCCCAATCTCTCTGGAGGAGCTGTCATGGAGGCTTCCCCTACCCCGAGGTCAGACTTCAGCGGGGGCACACTCATTTCCACTTCCATAGGAGGGTCCCAGTGAGTCCTCACCCTTCCTAATTCCAGACTCCCGCAGGGCGGTCTGGCTTGTTCTTCACTCCCTCAGCTTCTCTGACGTCTCTCCCCGTGCTGGGTCCCAATTTCCACCCACTTCCGTCCCCACTCTCCCCCCGCCCCCCGCCAAGTCACCGAAGGTCCCAGTCACACTTTCATCTTGGCTTACCCGCGGAGGATCCTGGCAGCCTGCCTCCCCCTTCCGTCCTCCTTCGGGAGGCCCTCCCAGGGCGGCCCGAGCTCCCGACGTGCCCTCCTGTCCCCGTATCTGCCCGCTCAAGGAGGAGGTGGGGGCCCGGAAGTCCGAGGTCTCGACCCCAAGGCCCAGGGCGTGTTGGGCACGGCCAGTGTTACCTCCATACCGCTCACCTCTTGCCCACGGGGCCCCGGGCAGCGCCCCCGCTGGGCTCGGCTCCTTTGCGGGCGGCGGCGACGCTGGCGGCGGCTGGGTCGCGGTTCTGGGAAGCCATCCGGGCGGCACGGGGAGGGAGACAGGAACTCGGAGAGCACAACTGCAACTGCAGGGCTGGGGGCCCGCCCGCCCGCGTTTGAATTGTAACCCTCCGGCTGCACCAGCCAATCATCGGCTCGCTTGGGTTTGATCCAGCCAATGAGGAGCGCCAGAGCACTCTGTAACTGCGCAACTGCTAGACCCACCCTCCAGCGTACCACTATTGGGCGGCAGGAACAGACTTCTGATCGACGATTGGTAGAAGAGGCCGCCATTAACTAACGGATCTGCAGCGGATTGGTGGCCTTTGGAAAACGCCGACCATTAAAGGGCCAAGAAAAAGTCCACGTGGGATGATGAACCCTTCCAGGACAAACGCCGGGATGCGGCTGGGAACGGCCGACGCGCTCAGCCAGGATCCCTACGCCCAGGGGAAGGGAGCGTCCGGGTCTCGTTGACGTTGGTACTTCTTCCCTCAACCCGGAAACCCCTGGTCCTCCATCTATTATAATGTCCCGGGCACCTCTGAAAACTCATGCGAGGGGAATGATGGGCAGAACAGGAGACTCTTAGAAACGGGCTCATAACGCTGCCTCTCCAACCGTCCTCTGGGACCTCGGACACGACATTTCGTATCTTAACCTGTAAAACGGGGGGGGTAATGAAAGCCTCTCCTCATTTTCTGGTCTGTCATCAACCCCTATGGATGCCAGCCATCACATTCTGGCACTTCGTCTATACCTTAGGGGATGAAGAAATAAGAGAGACAGGGAAGGTTAACAAAGCACATGATGTCCCCAGCCTCGTCTCATAAAGCAGATAATGCCTGGGGCAGTGGGACTTCACTGGGTCTGACCTGGAATGGGGGAGGGTAGCTGGTCATCTTTTCCTGTGCCCCCTTCTTCTAGAGCCCTTGGTAATCCGTCCATCCCTACAATGCAGACCACACAGCAAGCTCACTATGTTTATTACAAACTGTTTAATTGCTTCTTAACCCGATAACTTTACAAATATAGAACCACGTGCCATTCTGGGGGTGCTCTGTAATGAGTCACTACAGACTAGCCCAGGCACAGTTTAATGCCGCTGAGATCCATCCAGGAGCAGTCCCGGCAGTGGCCTCAGCCATGTGGGGGAGGGCCTTGGGAGGAGGGGACCTGGCTTCAGGTCTGAGGAGGTGCTTCAACAGCACGATGCTCATGCTCTGTCCGTAGTGTCTCCATGTACTTCCGCATCTTCTCAACCATCCAGGAGGGTAGCACAAAGGATTTCAGCTCCTCCAATTTCAGGTCCAGGCATCCTCTGGAACAGACATTGAGGAGAGTTG